>NC_081413.1:420687636-421020136 GCF_030272615.1 Cryptomeria japonica | reverse complement strand
TGCCCCCAATGTCTAGCAAGGCAAGGAATATGACAGGTGAATAAATAGGCTTGCTGAAATGATGGTGGATAGAGGGAAGACAAAGGCCTTTTATTATGGAGACAACACAGATGCAATTTTCAAGGGCTATTGCGTGATGGGACAAGAGACTGGATATGACAATGTAAAGCAGGAACATGGCATGAGGAACATGTCAAGAGGTTTTTGAAACCATGTTTAAATTTTGCGTCCTTATGTTAGATCAAGATCAAGGAACAAAAAAAGAATGTATGGATAGTGATAAGATATGGATAGGATAAGCAAGACCAAGAATGGATAAGGAACATGGACTGAAGGTCGGGGTAGGATACGGGATAGTGGCAGAAAGTTGCAATAAGCTAGGGAATATGGATGAAAGGTTATAATAAGCAAATGGATAAATACCAAAAGCTATGATAGACTAAAAGCTGCAAACAAGATACATGATGCTCATGATGATCCTCAGCCTTGTCAAGATCGAAGGTGGAAAGAGGAAATGGACAGGAGAGACAATAGGATAATGGAGGAGTATGACATGGTATGATAGGATAATGAAGGGCAATAGGATATGAAGGAGGAAACCTTCCCCCAAGTGTGGTGTGCAAGAAGTTCATAGATTACGCATGACACCTGTTTGCTAGGTTTTCATCACGATACTTGCCCAAGGTGCCTGTTTGCCAGGTTTTCACCAGTGGACAAATTATTTTTGCTTTACTGTTTTCTTTCTTTTGTCTTTTTTTTTTTTTTTTTTTAAATTTTTTTTTCAATAGAAGATGGACACATGATAGGGGATGGAAGAAGGACTCAAACATCTTTTTGTTTGGATATTAGCCTTGAAAAAAAAATGGACCATGACCTTTAAAAGTATGCTCAAAGACGTTGGTAGGATAAGGACATGGAAAAAGAGATGAAATTAAGGCAAGGATTTATGCAAAGGATTGGATCAAAGGGATCGAAGGATGGAAAATGTGCATTGGATAATGGATAGGGTATTGGAAGAATTGGGTTTCAGTGGACGGAAATGTTGGCAAGATTGACATTGGCACACACCTTGAGGGGTGATGGACTAATGGAGGAAAGATGTATTTTGGATATTGAGACTTTGACGGAGGAAAGGCTTGGGATTTTGGGACATAAGGGCCCAAAATGGAAGAAGGAGGTGATCGAGGAACAAACTTGGAAGGTTTGGATGGAGGAATAGCAATTTTGGATGCCAAGTTGGATGTTTCTTTTTGTGCTTCAAGGAGCTTCTTGGGAATCCACATGGTTTTTTATTTTTCGTGCTTTTGTGGTTCCTTGGAGTGCATTGCTTGCACAAGGGATTTAGGAACCCATATATATTTTGACTTTGCTTTATTTTGCTCAGTGGGCCTTTGTGGCCTTTTGGATATTTCTTTTTCTTTATAGATCATATTGTTCTTTCTTTTGACATGTCGATTATATTGGACATGTTGATCCTTGAATACATGTGGATTGCTAGACTTATGAATTTTATACTTGGCATCCAAATTGCTTGGAGGGGGAAAGGAATGCATGGATGGATATGAATGAAATGGAGTTCTTTTGGATTGATGAAATTTACTCAAGGATGTGTGCCTTTGATGACCTCTCATAGAGGACGAAGCAATATAAGGACCTAAGATGGATGGAAGGGATATGTTTGGATTTTGATGGAGGGATACCAACGTCTTGAGAGTGAGTTGTGTAGACATAACCCTTAAGATCTTCTTTGACATGAAGGGATTCTTGCTTATGGAGATCTACTCCTTTGCCTTTATGAATATCTTGACTTGTAGGATACTCTTTGCTTTGAGAAGAAGACGGGAGTCCATTATGAGGTGGATATGATAGGAGAGAAATAATGAGATCTTGAAGTGGATTGGATTGCACCAAAGTGGAAGAACCCATTATGCATGTTGAGGGTTCATGAACATCTTGCACTGACATGTTAGAATCATGAGGGGGATTAGGATCATGAGAGGGACTAGGATTGTGTAGTGGACATGGTTCAATGACAGGCTCTTCAAGAGATGGAATGGGAGAAATAATGGGATCATCAAAAGAAATGAGACCTTGGAGTGTATATGGAGCATTAAGACAAGGAGATGGAGGAACAAGTGGATCTTGTGGAGGATCTGAAGGAATGATAGGGTCTTGTGTTGGAAAATAATTTGGAAGGATACTTTGATCTTGACAAGGAGGAAGATCATTGGATTCCTCTTTAAAGGTGCTTTTCTCTTGACTTTTAATGGAATCATCGGAAAAGATGGAAGGGATATCTTGATCTTTCTTAGGAAGTCGAATGTAAATGGGATTTGAAAGGACATTGTGTTCTTGGATAGAATGAACAGGAATAATGGAATCATTGCGAGTGTCTGGGGAAATGGGATCCTGGTCAACAATTGGATGGGATGATAAGGTTTCAAGATCTTGATCTTGATCTATTTCAAGACACGTTTCTTCGTGCTTTAAATTATCCTCTTGACATGAGGTTGGACTTTGGATATGCATGGGGGATTCTAACAAGGAATCAATGTTTTGGCACGAAGGAAATGCACTTTGAACATTTGTGATGGATTCTGGCAAGGAATCAATGCTTGAACATGAGGAAGAAGGACTTTGAATGGGGTCCTCCAAAACAGGTAATGGCAATAAAGTGCATGGTGGCATTGGGTCTTGTATTTCTGAAACATGACAAGGATGTGCATCATGAATTGGATTAGCTTGGCAATCAATTATGGATAGCCCTTGGGTAATTTCATCCTTGGGTGTATTGTTTGATGAGGACAATATGGAAGGTTCTTGTGAAACTTCTAAAGGTGTAGGGATAGATGCCACTAGAGAGTCGATTTGTTTACGAGGGGATGAGGTATTGCTAGACATAAGTGTATTATCTTGATCTTCCTCAAAGAACTCACTTGGTAATTTCCTTAAGATCATTGCAATAAAGCCACCTTTCTTTCGAGGTTTTGACATAGTTGTATATGGAATTTGAACTTGTTTGGAAAGGAGTTGGTTTGATGTCATGTTTTGATATTGGACTTGGTTCAATTGTTCTGACATGTTTGAAACTTGGGTTGGTGTGTGCTGCAACCTTTGTTTTTGAATGTTTGGTTGTGGTTGTTGACATTGATATTCCACCATTGGTTGAACCATTTGTGGACATTGTATAGTTGGTTGGACATATTGTTGAAATTGGACCATTGGTTGTATTGGTTGTATATGTTGAACAATTGGTTGAACCATTGGTTGTATTGGTTGAAAATCTGATTGATAGTAAACACCTTCTTGTTCTTGTTGTGGAGGCACATAATGTTGAAATTGATGTTGTCTCTTTTCTTGAAATTGTTTCATCATCTCTATTTGTGAGAGGAGAGCTGGTATGTCTGATCATTCAAGAAGAGATCTTACATCAATTGGCTCAATCTTTGGATTTTGACCTAGAAATTTTCTAAACATTTTGGACATTTGTGATCTATTCTTCTCAATGTTTTTCACTCTTTGTTCCAATATCTCCTCTTCTTGAGCTAGTTTCTCCTCTAGTTTTTGTATTTGGACATTTACATCATCATGATAAGTTTGATCCAAGTTTTGAGACATGTAGAGATTGGATTGACATGATTGATTGCTCAATTGTGATGACATGGCTTCGTAAGAAGGTTGAGACCTCATTTCAACAAACATGTCACTATGCAAATGCAATATTTTTGGAATTTTTCAAAGATAATGTATGATATGCAACTAAATGCAAACTAAATAGATGGGCATGCAATCTATGGCAAGAATGCAACCTATTTTTTTGTTCTTTTTCAAGATTTTGACAAACTTTTGGAATGCAAATCTAAAAAGAGACCCTTAGGAAATTGAAATGATGTCTAGACCTCAAAGGACAAAAGGACCAAGTGACAAAAGGACAAAATGACAATGTCTCCCCTATATGCTTGGATACTAAGCTAGGTTTGACCAAATGACAATAATGACATAAAGAGAAAAGGTTTGATAAGGTCTAGACTTCTTAACAATGACTTAGGGTTTATCAAAGATTTGGATTACTCAACTATGACAAAACCTAGTTTTGACACTATATGCAAAGGGACAATTATTATGCAAGTGACCCTAATATGATATGATAATGACCTAAGCTTGATGAAGAGACCTAGGGTATGCAAATGCAAATGTATGACAATGATATTACTCTAGTGCAAGAGGACACATGTAAATGGATGACCCTTATTGATATGCAAAGGAGTATGACCTAGGTGAAACTTAGCCTTGGTAATTGACAATGACTTTGCAAAATGCAAACCTAAGATGAACCTAAATCTAAGTGAAATGAATGTTAAGACAAGACTTTGAAAAATGTTTGACAACCATATTTGAAAGTGTCTTGAACTTTGTTGGACGAAATGTTCTTGTGTTTAACCTTGTTTTGAATCAATTTGTCTTGTTTTGAAATGAGACGCAATTCAACTTTTGACAAGCAAAGAAGGCAAGATATTTCCACTTAGACTCAAGACAATCATGCTCATTCACACATTTATTATGGTAAGTAAGGACAGTAGGTACTTGAGAGGTAGACTTGTTATGGGATTCAAGGAGAATACATGGATGCTTGACCCCATGGGCTCCCCTCCACGACACTCACTTCTCAGGGCAGCCAAGCATCAGTCCCCATGGAAATCTCCCCATGGCGAACTTAGTATCTCTTCCAAGTATCCAAACTTGTCCTTCTCAAGCAACTAGAAGGGTCTTTGGCTTCTAAAAACAAGGTGTTTAGTAAGGATTTCTGTTAAGTGTTACTCCTTGATGTCACGCAAGCGTGATTGAGACATTAAGCCCACCAAGATACCAAACAAATGTAGTCGCGCAAGCATGATTTAGACCGTGAGGTCCTACTTAGATGTTGATATGAGAAAGAGTTCAAGGGTCATCACTTCGCAAGTAACTACAATTCCCATGTAACCCTTCCTTCAAAGCTTTCGCTCATCATGTATTTGTTTATAGTGAGTTAGAATGCCAAGGTATTCTAGCCGTACTCACTTTGGGTCGTTCCCTTCTCACGATTGTCACTTGCTTGCAAAAGCAAATGGTCGGGAAGGCAGGCCCTCTAAAGGTGACACACAATCAAAGACATGAGCATGGTATTGAAGATCTAGATTTCTGATCACCCTAAGAAGGATGAGAGCATACTCTCCTACTCCAATGTCAAACTCAACAATCAAACCAAGCATAGATTCATTCCATCCTATTTAGAAATCACTAGATGCCTAATATATTAATTTCAAACACAAAGTTTAGTTGTAGTCCAAGGCAACCTGCAAAACCCAAGTTAGAAGTTTGATATGTTTAGTCTTTGACTATCGAACCTGCATAAAACGTGTTAGTAGTTTCATTTGTTGTCTTTGTCATGCATATGCCAAGGTTCTACACAGAGAATCAGTACCAACAAAACCAAAAAAGTAGAAACAGAATGCAAAAGAAAACAATTTGCAAGTGAAAAACACTGTCTTTTACCTCTGTTTCTGGCCCTACATAGGCGCAGAATGTCTCACATAGGCACAGAATGCTTGACACAGGCGCAGGATTACACAAGCGCAGGATTCCTTACACAAGCGCAGTTTTTTTTTTTATAATTTTTTTACACAAGCGCAGAATGCATTGACACGGGCACAAAACCCATAAAGATGCACCTGTGTGCCTTACACAGGTACAGAATGTATCACACAGGCACAGAAGTCCCCAGAAAACCCTGCATTACCCTATTTCTTGGGTTTTTGACCTACAAATCATCTCAAAAGCACTCAAAAGCATGGTTAGGGGGTTAGATGGTTAGTGTTCACATTGGGTTCACCAATTAATGTAGCTAGGAAATTGGAAATCATCACAAGCAAATATCAAATTAATAATCTAGCTCAATCACGAAAGCAGATTGCAATGATCAATCCTAAACACACTCAATAAAGAAATGAAAATGAAACATTCAAAACTAAAGACTATGCAAACCAAATGTAGATCTGAATGCTTCCTTCATGCGGCTCCATTGTTCTTCTTTCTTCTCCAAATAGCTTTGTTGTGGATCTCAACTACAAGTGCATGATCATGATATGAAAGCAAGTAGACAAGATGATTGCTCAAGAATACTTGAAGCGTGATTGATTCGACAAAGTAATTCAAAACAAGTGATTATTCTCATTCAAAAATGCGATCAATTGGGGCCCTTGATTGAAGAAACTCATCCAATTTATAGACAAATTGGAGAGATGACAAGATTAGCATGAATTAGATTCAAATGGAAATTGCAAATCAAGAATGACAAACATGACAAATTATGACAAATTTGCACTTTCTATGCAAAATTGATTGATTGTCAATTATGACAAAATTATGACAAATTTCTATGTCAAAATTGATTGATTGTCAATTATGACAAATTATGACAAATTGAAATGTCATTCCCATGAAATTAGGAGAAAAATAGGAGGAAATTGAATTAGAAATTAGGAAAATTAGAAAATTAGAAAATAGGAAATTTAGTGAATTAATTAATAATTTTTCATTTATTAATTAATTCATAAATAGGGAATTAATTAGCCAATTAAATAAACATTTAATTGTGACAAGAAGACCTAGGATAAATAAATAAATTATTTAACCTAGAGGGAGAATGGAGAGAAAATGACAACCAAAGTTAAATTAGAAATGCAAGGACGACAATTAGGTCTTGATATAAAATTTATTTGATGTTGATTCGATCATGATTTTGAATTGATTTGATTGATAAACAATTGAGATTGATTGACAAATTGACCAATATTGACAAAGAGACCAAATTGATATGCGCCAATTGACATGATTGAAGAGGACAATGATCGATGATGAATCGATCGCAATATGACAAGATTGACAAGGACAAAGATCGACCAAAATCATGACTGAAGATTGCTATCGACAAGACCTAATTCAAAAGCAATAAAAATGAGGAATGCAGAAGAAGGACTCGATGCTCGCAAATGATAAAGACCAAGTGCGTGACATAGGAGAAAATGTTAATGCGACGCAAAACTCTAAAATGAGACAATGCGCCAATGTTAAAGTATGACTCCGCAAGCGTTGACCATTTTTAGGTGTCTACAATATGTATATATATATATATATGTATATGTATATGTATATATGTATATATGTATATATGTATGTATATATGTATGTAGATATGTATATATGTATATATATATATGTATATGTATATGTATATACATTTATATATATATGTATATACATTTATATATATATGTATGTATGTATGTATGTATGTATGTATGTATGTATGTATGTATGTATATGTGTGTATGTGTATGTGTATATATGTATATATATATATGTATATATGTATGTATATGTATGTATATATGTATGTATATGTATGTATATGTATGTATATATACATACATATACATACATATATATATATATATATACTTTGTTAACTCACTTTGTATAGGGTTTGATTAAACGAGATAAATCCTTTCATAGAAAGTTCCTAAACAGTTTATCTCAATAATACCCTTTACACAGGTACAGTAAGGCAAGGCACATCTTCAACAATTATAAATTTTCTTCTAGTCCACTTCCATGGGTTAAGTATATTTCTTCACATTATATACACTTATATAGATGTAGAGTTTACTTTAACACTATAGATATAAATCAAAGTGAAATAGAGTCATCTTACAAATTTTAAGGCACTTATTGTCATAGCCCTCTTTTTGGACCTTCATATGACTTCTTGTTGTTGTTGTTGTTGTTATCACTATAGCTTATTATTATTGTTTTGAATTTCATGAATAATATTAGTAAATGATAAATAGAATGGGGGTGAAGCTATTTTAAATTAAAATAATAATTAAATAGTGGTGACACACTCTTGTAGTTGTAAATCTATTTGGAAATTTATATTTCTTGATGGAAATTGAATAAGGGTGGAATTATTTTAAAAGAAGAATTAATAAGTGGTGACTCACTCATAAGGACATAAATTTATTTCTTAAACATATTAATCAAGCACATGTTGTAGGAGAAAATGAGAAGATTCTAGAAGCAAATTTTGAATTTAGAATTTAAATGCATGGTCAAATGAAACCGCTACTATGACAAGTTGTAAGGAATAAATCTTGCATGAATGAATTTCAAATTCAAATTTAATATGCATGTAACCCCCACTATCCTATCAATCAATTTTGCATGAAGACAATTTTGGAAAAGAATCTCTAATTTCAATTAATTCTTTCGATAGTGGAAATGGTGCACCTTTTATATATAATGTATGCTAAACTTTTGAAAAAAAAAGAGGGAGTATGTTTTTTTCTTGTGATAGAATAATCTTAGAAAAATTTTTAGTTTCAATATCATATTAGTGGTAGGAGAAATTTGTAGAGTTATTGCAAGATTTTAGGAAGCTTGTGGAAGATCTCCACTAGGCTACAAGGCATGGACCAAATAAGGTTAGCTGGGATAAGTGAAGATTCAGCATCAAGATCCTTCTTTTGAATCCAAGTTTCCCTCTTGCTAATTCTCTTACTTGTTTTTTTTCCTCAAAAGAAATCTCCTCCTCTTCTTTTTTCCCAGATTTTTGCATATATGAAATTTTATATTTTCAAAAGAAATCTCATTTTGTCTCTTTCAGATTTGCTTGGTAGATTAATTCCAATTCACATAATAAATTTTCTTTTCCATCCAAAGAAATTTTTTTCTTTAATTCTATTCAGTTTTTTTATTGCATGTAGGAAATAAAAATTTTAATAGATTCCTTTCAAAATATAAATATTATCATTTGATTTTATTTATATTTTTATTTTAGAAATCCTCCTCATTGTTTTTCCCTTTTTCAAAAAATCAGATTTTTAAGGGTGGAAATATATTTTGTAAAATAAATTCATTTATGTGTATTTGGAAATAAACTCATCTCTATGTAATCTCGAAATATATTCATCTCTGTATATATTTTTTTTTCTTTCAAAATATAAATATTGTCATTTGATTTTAATTTTATTTTTAGAAATCCTCCTCACTGTTTTCTTTCTTTCAAAAAATCAGATTTTTAAGAGTGGAAATATATTTAGTAAAATAAACTCACTTCTGTGTATTTTGGAAATAAACTCATCGCTATGTAATCTGGAAATATATTCATCTCTGTATATTTTTTTTCTTTCAAAATATAAATATTGTCATTTGATTTTTATTTATTTTGATTTTAGAAAGCCTCCTCCTTGTTGTTTTCTTTTTTTCTCAAAAAATCAGATTTTTTAAGAGTGAAAATATATTTTGGAAAATAAAATCATCTCTATGTATTTTTGAAATATATTTTGGAAAATAAATTCATCTCTGTGTATTTTGGAAATAAATTCATCTCTATGTGTTTTGGAAATATATTTTGGAAAATGAATTCATCTCTATGTGTTTTGTAAATAAATTCATCTCTATGTGTTTTGTAAATAAATTCATCTCTATGTGTTTTGGAAATATATTTTGGAAAATGAATTCATCTCTGTGTATTTTGGAAATAAATCATCTCTCTGTATTTTGGAAATATATTCATCTTTGTATATTTTGGAAATATATCCATCTTCTTGTATTTTTACAAACATATTCATATTCATCTTTGTGTATTTTTATACGATCAATTAAATTTAAATTTTGTTTAAAGTTTATTTAAAATTTGCTTAATATTAATGTATTAAATATTAAAAATTAATAATTAAAATTTATTAATTAATGAATTTATTTATTAATGTGTTAAATAGATATAATAAAATTTTATTAGGATATTAATTATCTTTTTCAATTTTTCTATTTTTATTTTTTTGAAGTTGTAATTAAGACAAATCAAATAGTTGAAATAACTTTATATTTTAAGCAATCCAAATAATTAATTTATAATCTCTATGCTTCAAGTTATTAGAACGTAATTCATACCTGGGGGTTATTATTTTAATACGGAAATTAAAGTTAATTCTTAAGCAAGTACTAATTATTTTCTCAAATAACATTATCTTTATTATAGGTTAAGTTACTTACACTCAGTGACCAATAAATATAAAAGGGAATATTTTTAGAGTATTAAGATCGTAATTATTCCTTTCAACAAGTAGAACATTAAGCTAATATTCCAATTCAAATTGAACTTATAATGGGAATCTTAGCCTCCTGCTTCAATGATGGAAATGATGAGTGCATTGGAAAACTTATTCCTTATTTAAAATGGGTAACACTTTTGCTGAAGTTAGCAAGAGAACAAAAAAAAACTTAGTACTGGTTCGTCTCCAAGAGGAATTACTTTGTGACACTTAGTCATCTCAAACATTTGGGTTCCTTCACTTAGTTCAATTTATAGAAGAGGATTTGTCTACCATGTAATTATGTGTCCCCTCAGAAACAATTTACACTTTTCAAGTAATATGAAATTATGTTGGTTAGGCATGTAGTTGAATACTTGTTTGATTTCAAAGGTTTGATTTAATAGTCTTACTCCCTTAAGAAATAATAATCCCCTAGAAGTTTCTTGATGTTTTCACTCTCAAGCAAGTGTTGCTTTCATAAGATTAGAATCTTAGTTAATTCTCAAGCATTATCTCCTTACACTTATTCCATAGTATTGGATCTTTTTCATCAATTATCACTAGTCAACTTTAAATTTATTCTAGTAGTAAATAGATTCCCTCATTCATATCAAATATTTAAGTTATTTAATAGACATTAAACAGATTTTTTTTATACTTCGAATTAGTGTAAGTATTAAAAAGTTAAAAGAATTTACCTCTCAAGTAATTTGTGCTTGGATTCAAAATTACCCCTTTTGTGTATTTAAAGAAATATGAATTAATGTTAGTTAAGGATTTCCTCATATAGACTATGCAAGGCATTTGAGGATAATCAATCTATGAATAGTCAAAGGCATATATAAGACTAGTAAAGGGTGAGTTTATATTAATATTGCAAAGCAACTAGTATAGATGAATTTATTAACATTAAGTTTAATGATATATTCTATTTTGTAAGAACATAATATTAATTAGGATTCAAGGTAAACTTTAATTGAAAACCAAATACTTTTACCAAATCTAAAATCGTTTTAACATAAGACTTGACTTATCTCGTGAACCTCAAATCAAGTAATCATATTCTTTTTAAAGACGAAATAAAATTAGAATCAATTGTCCTAGATTATTGGATCCTCATCCTTATCAAGCAAATTGAGTTTCAAGAAAATTAGTATCTTTCAAGTATTATGTTTCAAATTCAAAGTAAGGTTATTATTTGTAGAAGATAATTAAAGATTAAAAAAAATTATGTTACTTCAAACAGAAGAATTAGTTGTGCTTATAGTTCTTCCCTTCAAACAAGTAGGTGTCAAATTCATTTCCAAAGTCCTATTTAATCATTTAATTTTCTTTCAAGCAATTTAGTATCTTTCAAGTGTTAGGATTTGTGCACAAAGTGTAATGACTTTGTTCCCAAACATTTATATCTAGCAAGTAATTCAAAGCATTTTTCATAAGTTATCTTTACAAGTATCATAATTTCCAAGCAATTTGTAATGCCCCGCCAGGAAACCCCGAAGGGATATGTAATGCCCCGCCAAGAAACCCCGAAGGGATTAAGCCATAACACAAGAACATACATGCATACATATATAATAACTTAATGAAAGCGTTAGCTCAATATTGATACCACGAAATAGGTACACTAACAACTTGCATACAACTAGTGTGAAAACCACATCAATAGCTATGCGTTAAATCAAACATCTGACTATAATCATTATATTAAGATAACTAATCAAGATTAAACCAATGTTAGAGATCGATTACGGTAGGGGTACTACATTCTCCCCCCCTAGGTTTCGACTTACTCCTGGAAGTCGTAAGGCTAGATGGAGAACATGTCGTACGCATCAGCCCTGAAACTCATTCAACAAAGGTCAAATTGCACATAGAAATCTTCCCATAAATAATTGAAATATAATTGCAAAATCCTTTACAAACGCCATTATCCATTGGCAAGATACATCTAAAACCATACATTCCTTACAATATTCTAGGAATTATCCACAATCATAGCAGAAAAACAGGAATTTTCTTCCATTCATTACACCAAATTAAAACATTACAAAGAGGTAAACAACAATTACCATAATCATCGACCAAAAATGACAATAAAACATGCCATCAAGGTCAATTTTCCTTTACCAATCCATCTTTATCATAAGATTTAATAACATAGAACTAGCTCAAAATATCAATTTCTACAACCAGATTAACTTTCAAGAAATAAGAGCAACAAAATAACTCAATTGCTTACACTTGCCAGGCATAAGAAAACCTTTCCAATGACTATGTCCCATAACATAGTGACAAGTTAATACAATTTACTCCATGATACAAATAATAACCATCCACATAACTGGAATGCATAACAGAAAAGGCCACATGTGAGCATGTCTAATGCTCGGTCAAGGATAACATGCACGATCAGCATCTCTATGCCTGATCTCAGAACAACAATATGATCATAAAAATCCAATATCTCACTCAAAGGTTTGATGGTGCTAGGCACACCATAGCGGTGCTACCTTCCATACAAGACCTTTGTGAATATCCCTTGTTGAGCAAGGTGGTTAGCCTCCAAGAGATAGTCACCACACATAGGTAGGTAGTGGATACTAGCTGCATCACAGCCTCACATACCTCCATCCTCAAGGTTCCTTGCGTCTACTTCCTCGTATACACTCATCCAAGCCCGTCTCCTACGTTCTTGGAGAGGAATTCACATTGCAACACAAGACCAGCATCCGAAAACAATAATGATAAACCAGTTTAGCCACCAAAGTACAGAAGAATAAAGATAATAAATCCTCAATTCCAACAGTAAGGCAAGAAAATAATCCGGAATCTCAACACCAAATCAAAGTGCAAAAGATCACAAGATCGTGGCCAAACCTTCAAAATCAAAGTAAAATAAACTGCTGATCCCCAAAGAAATATAAAGAATAGCACAATTGCACATAACATCACTGCGTGACTAATAGCTAGCCACCAACGAGGAAGGAAGGAACAATCGTCTAGCTATCCTAGTAGCTCATCATGTGGTGTGGCCAAGTCACACATCCACATGGCATGGCAGTGTGCACCTCGACATCACCCCGCATCACGTCGTCATGTGGCATGGCTCTACCCAATCCTAGCGGTAGGCCGCATGGAAATGTCTACTACATCCCGCATCGTGTCTCAGCACGGCATGGCAATACTCCAAGCGGACAAAGCACGCAATGGACGTATCCCGCATGGCAGTGTACCCCGCGGATAAGGCACGCGCTGGTCACACTCCGCATAGCAATGTTCCTCTCAGGATACTCGCCGTAAGCCAGAGATATACATGGCTAAGGTCTACCCACAAGTCTACCAACACTGGTCAGTTGGCAACTTATGTAAGAACAATAACACGCCTCTCATGAAGACAAGGCAACAGATGCTCCAATAGAATCCAACAATATGCTCAAAACTGCCATCTATATGCTCAAATAAGGAAGAGAATAGGCTGACACTCATGAACCTCGTAAATAGGTTCATCACAAGGGAAAGTATTGAGTACACCTTGATACAGTTTAGTAGTACAACTATATCATTCCTCGAAGTAGAGAAGCTAAAGTCGCTTCGCGCCGACATTACTCGTACGCCAATCCATACTATTCAAGGAACGGTTACTTCGAATACTACCCCTTAACATACCAAGTTACCCACAACCCGAGGTTTGGTACTCAGCAGGGAAACAAATAAGCAATAGCACATAGACAGTATGGTTTCCCATACTCATAAGCATCATATCCTCCATGGTTGATTACTTCACCAATCCATGGGCACATAAAATAAGCACTGGTTTCTTACAACACACACAAATACACCAGCACTGGTTTAGTCACATTACGGGGAATACTTTTCAGTACGCTAACATCTATACAAGAAAGATTCCAATTATGCTTTCTACATAAATACTAAATCAAGTTTACTCTAGATACAAGTACTGAATTATTAACAATTCACAATTATATAAGGAATTAACATCATTCCTATAGCTTTCTCGAATCTCACTAAGCATTCATAACTAAATTACTAGCTAAGCAAATTCATTTCTTAAAGCTTAAGACTTTCATCTATCACTATGAAGCCAAAAGCAAACACACAATTTCACATGTTTTATAAACATTCTATTTAAATCAATGCACTCTTTATTATCATTTCTAAAAATCTCATGATTAGGCAAAGAGAAGGGAAAGAGAGTTTGATAACCAAACTATTTCCTACAAAGAAACGCAAGATCAAACAAGATCACGCTACATTATACATTTTCTCACTATAAGCCTATCATTTAATTACACGGTTTTCATTTCGCTACCATTAGAAGGATGACAATCAGCCTAACAAAAACATTTCCAATAATTATGGTTGCAACAAGAGGTTCTAGTTTTCCAAACAAAACGGAGATCAAGAGAAGCAATCTTTTCGATAATGCAAGACCTCATAAGAACACTCACTTATAATAATACAATATAGACACATGCCATAATTTGCAACCTATTAGAAAAGATCACATGACGATCAAAGATAAGCAAGGAGCTATCACCCCAAATAACACATATTAATGCATGCACATCAAACAAGCTTTTCATTTGCACTTTCTAAACACATCAAGGTAATTACTTATACCCAAAAGCGAGTTCAATGGAGCATTTGCTAAAATAAATCTTCAATCAAACTGGTTTAATACAACACATAAGACAATCTTTCGGATAACACATAAAACAATCTTTCAGGGAACACATTAATACTCTCTCGAAGCTACAATAACATGCTCTTTTTAATACTTCTACGAACCAAACAGTTTCACACAATTCAACTATTCGCATAGCAATGCACCTTACTAAGGTAGAATTTAATCATGCTACTCCTACAAGATACAAATGGAGAATTCTTTAAACGTACACATACAGTTTTCTCCCAATAGCCAAAATAAATTTTTAAACCCATAGCCCTTTAATAATCTAAAAACATAAGCGACATAAGGCTCACACAAGGGTTCAAGAAGTCACACCCTTTTCTCTTGCAAACCAGAAACTCAAATCAAAGATAATTACACATATCTTAATCCTTTTAATTTCTAGAAAGAAAGAGAGAAATGGTGATGATCATTTAATTTTCTACAAAATAAGCATTCAATAATTGCCATACTAGTCCTTCAAGTGGACAACACTAAGCTAGATCATAATCTTTAAATAAATACAATTCGCACTTTCAGATTCAAGACAAGCACGGACCAATCCAAATGGATTAGTCTAAAGAGTACAATACTCAAAAGGGAAGGTACATACGATTCTCTTTCAAAATAAGAGTAATCGTAGACCAAGACATCAATAAGCACACAATGCACAATTAAACACTCAAATACCAACATCAAGAAGGCGAAAACAAAGTGTGAACACACACGCGTTCCACACAAGCTAAGGTCTGCTCAATCACTCACATGCAAAAGGAGGACAAGCATACACATAAGGTCGATACACCTCACACAAATAGAGGGCACACGCGACACCACAGATCCCAATGTTTGCAACATGGGCTCTGATACCAAATGTAATGCCCCGCCAGGAAACCCCGAAGGGATTAAGCCATAACACAAGAACATACATGCATACATATATAATAACTTAATGAAAGCGTTAGCTCAATATTGATACCACGAAATAGGTACACTAACAACTTGCATACAACTAGTGTGAAAACCACATCAATAGCTATGCGTTAAATCAAACATCTGACTATAATCATTATATTAAGATAACTAATCAAGATTAAACCAATGTTAGAGATCGATTACGGTAGGGGTACTACAGGATAAGCCAAAACACAAGAATAGAGTGCAATAATTTTTTATTTTTTTAAAGTTACACCACATTAAGATACAACAAGATATCAAAGATTCAGATTACATAGCGGAAGACATCAACTAACACCTAAAGAGTTTCCCAACGAGATTACTTAAATTTCACAATTCACTTAACTCACACAATTAATCCAATAAGCTGATTATCTTAATAACGAGATAATTCTTAATCAGGATAATTTCTTTCAGAAGATAGAAATATAAATCACAAGCAAAGATTCATCCATTAAGATCTATTTTTAATCTTCATTCAAGCTTTTCATTAAAATATAAGCCATGCATCCAATTTTCTAACACACTAGACTTCCATCATAAACATATGAGATCTTTTCAAGCATACTTAATTTCCTTAACAACAACTGAATATATTCCATTACTCTAAGTTACATTCTTTCATATTCCAATTTAATGCATTTTAAAAGACGATTGCATACATGCATCTACGATAAAACTCATCTAAACCACTTATGCATTCGATCAAAATGGCATTCAAGAAAGGACTACATATAAACATTTAAAGTTAATTCCATCTTATCCACTTATACATTCTAACATAAGCTATTCATACATGATAAAGTTGAATAAGGGAAACATAAGAGAATAACATCACATAACACCATAATGATCTCAGAGTTCACCCCTAAAGGGCTACATCTCCAGGTCTGCTCAACTGCAAGACCCCTCTGATAATTAATAAAGTTAGGAATACAAGAGGTTACACCATTACAATCCGGCCATCAAGGAGAAACATAAACAATATACAAATGACCACCTCAGTCAATTAATACATAAACGATCCCTGAAAAGAAAAGGATCCAGCTGAACATAGTTAAAGCTAAAACAAAGATCCAGGAGAGCATCCACAAAACTGAGTCATCACCACCCATGGTCTGACATGAAACCAAGTACTCACAAGGGTAAAGACAATAGGGCGACCCACAAAAGTGCTCCTAACAGGACAAAAGGACAACACACTAGCGAACGTAGGGACAAGTGTCATCACACAACCTGGTATGGTTACCATGGCAGGTCTTCATAGGTTCTGGCCCCATACACTGGTTACCCTAGCAACCTAATCTGAGCCTCCGGCCCATCCAAGCCTCATGTGGACCCACACATCCTCTCGTGAAGACAAGGATGATGGATTGCCATTTCAGGCCTTCTCACAGCATGTCGGGTCTATGTTAGCACTTGTCCCATGTGTGAGGCACATTTATCTTACTTAGAGATTACATCCTAATCTACTGTTAGGTTATCACTTATTAGACTCACTTTCAATGGGTTACCCAGCAGCCACTTTGGGCGCGGCCCCCAATCGAAAGCCACTTTCCCATACGACACTAGACTATACTCAGATGAACTCAAAAACCAAGGAATAGACATGGTCAGACGAACAGAGTTCCAAAATGGAGAAATCCACCATTTGGTCAAACATGACTTCATACGAGGTGCACTGACAAACGGTACTCTAACTAGAGACTTGACCGACTAAGGTCAACCACGAATCATCATTCAACACCCACATAGAGGATATGACCAAACACAACACTACCACAAAACAACAGTCAACTTGGAACCGAGGACTACAGGTACCCCAAATCAATCCATACAATAGGGTCCTACCAAACAAGCACGACTTGCCATTACTTAAACAAAAGCGAATACAGAAATTAAACTCGCATAGGTAATATTCAGCAGATACAATCTTTTTCGAATTGATCTAAACATTAAAAGTCGATCAAGTTTTCCTACATGGTCTATAAGAGATTGCAGAAATCTACTTCATTAGATACAGGTTGTTCTTAGTTTCCTAACTCTCTAAGGTTCATTGCATCGAACAAACAAAAATACGCCATAACGAGTTCTTTAACCAATTTCACAAGAATATAATTTAAACAACCATTAACCAATTAATTAAGATATTTAATCTTCAATTAAAACATCATTGACGTACTGGTTCAAAATAAATCCTACACATTTGTCTTTTCCAGAACCAATTTACACTATACAGATCAAGGAAATATACATATTTAGGGAAGCCAAATAAAGAAAATCCATTCCCAGATTAACAAATAGTTTCCTTGAGCATAAAAGAAAATTACTCAAATAACTATTAATTAAGGTATATATTTAATAATCCACGATTAATTAAATATAACAAATTAATAATTAATAACGGAATTAACAAATTAAGTATTTAATTACAAAAAATTATGCATTAATAATAAGATCAGATTTGAATATTAATTATTGCATATTTAACCTTATACAATTAATTAATAACAAATTGTACTTGAATTATTAATTAATGCCAATATTTAATCATAATAAAAAAAAACTTAATTAAAAATTAACATTGAATAATATTAAAATATTATATATATATTATTTTTTTTGAATTAAAAAAATACATTAAAAATATACATTTTTTTTAAAACTAAAAAAAAACAACATTATATGGGGGAGGGTACCCACGTGGACCCCCACGTGGGCCCCCCCCTTGGGAGCTCATGCTGCTACCCAATGGGAGCACGCAACCCCCATGGGAGCGCGGTTGTTCCCAAAGGGAGCACGCAGCCCCCATGGGAAGCGCTGCTGCCCAATGGACAAGCAGCACCCCTCCACGTGGTGGGGTACTCTCCCACGTGGTTGGGGTTTCCACCATTTTTTTTTATATTATTTTTTTTTAATTTTTTTTCATTTTTTTTTTTAAAAAACTGTGTAAAACACAATCTAAAAAAAATAGTCTCCCAGAGACTTAACATATTCATTTTTATTTTTTTTAAAACACAATTTTGATTTGCAATAAAAATCAGTTTGGTAAGAAATATGTTTTGGTTTCTCTTTTTTTGATGGGTATTCTTCCTTCCAAACACAAATGGGTTTCAACACCCAAAACAAATTGAGGAATATCAAAACCCCAAATAAATTTTTTTTCAACAAAAATCCATGTATGGGCAAAAAGAACCATTTTTAACACAATGATTCAACTATTTTTGCAAGAACATCAGTCATATGCATAGTTTTAAAATCACATACCCAGATTAAATCTAAAATCAATTTGAAAGCTTGATTTTTTTAACAACAAACATTTTTCTTTCAACCACAGACCATTTCTTTGGTAACAAGGAAGACAATTAAGGTAATTCCTACCTCCATACGCATTCCTGGAAGAGATTTGAAGGAGAGCCCAACCTGCAAGCTCCAAAAACCTTCTTCCTCCCAAAACCCCCAAATTTCCTCCAAAATATTTTTCCAAAATTATATTTTTTTCTCCAAAAAAATTCCCTCCTCAAAATTTCCAAAAGTCTAGGTTATAAGGAAGAGTTGACCAAAATTTCATTTTTTTGGAATTAAAATTTTTATTTAAAAATAATTCCCAAAAATTACTATTTTCCAACTATATCAACAAATTAAATTGCTTTTCAATTCAAAATTGATTTTCTCACTCAATTGAAATTTAACCTTTATATTTCAAAAATGCCAAAAGATTAGATTAATTCTATTGCAATTAAATTTAAATCTTTCTTTTTCAACAACATATACAAAATGCATTTAATATTAAAATTAACCATTTAATTGAACTTGCTCCCAATTTAAATCGAGCAATTCAGATCAACGATAATTCACATAAAGAAATCCTGATTAATTTAGTCCATTAATCTTTAATGCACAAATACATATTTAATCAAATTAAATACTAAGGACTAATTAATCAATTTAACCATACACACCAAGCACGCAAACCAAGAAAGTCGATCAGATAGACGACTCGCAAACCCAACCAAAAAGGGAATACCGACGACGACTGACGATGCTCACTTGAGCACAACTATGGTCAACTAGGGTCTTATGACCACCTAATCCAACTCTAAGGATTAAAGAGGTACACTCAAACCTGCAAATCCAGGTGAAGACGAACCTCACACTCATGCGGCGTTGTACTTGAAATCTCCTGCAACCAAGAGTCATACATGCATACATATATAAACTTAATGAAAGCGTTAGCCCGATATTAATAACATGAAATAGGAACACTAAACAACTTGCATACAACTAGTGTGAAAACCACATCAACAGCTATGCATTAAATCAAACATCTGACTATAACATTATATTAAGATAAACTAACCAAGATTAAACCGAGATTAGAAATTGATTAGGGCAGGGGTACTACATTCTCCCCCCCTAGGTTCCGACTTACTCCTGGAAGTCGTAAGGCTAGATGGAGAACATGTCGTACGCATCAGCCCTGAAACTCATTCAACAAATATCAAATTGCACATAGAAATCTTTCCATAATCAAATGAAATATTACTGCTAAATCCTCTACAAATGCCATTACCCATTGGCAAGATACATCTAAATCCATACATTTCTTATAACATTCTAGAAATTGTCCACAATCATAGCAAAGAAACAAGAATTTTCTCCCTTTCATTACACCAAATTAAAGCATTACAAGGAGGTAAACAACAATTACCATAATCATCTACCAAAAATGACAAGAAAACATGTCATCATGATCAATTCTTTTACCAATACATCTTTTTCATAAACTTTATAACATAGAACTAGCTTAAAATATCAATTTCTACAACCAAATTAACCTCCAATAAATAAGAGCAACAAAATAACTCAATTGATTACACTTGTCAGGCATAAGAAAACCTTT
Source organism: Cryptomeria japonica (assembly GCF_030272615.1). Lineage (NCBI taxonomy): Eukaryota > Viridiplantae > Streptophyta > Pinopsida > Cupressales > Cupressaceae > Cryptomeria > Cryptomeria japonica. The sequence goes on along the minus strand of NC_081413.1, from coordinate 420,999,450 downwards.
CCAAAGACTATGTCCCATAACATAGTGACAAGTTAACACAATTTACTCCATGATACAATTAATAACCATCCACATAACTGGAATGCATAACTCAAAAGGCCACATGTGAGCATGTCTAATGCTCGATCAAAGATAACATGCATGATCAGCATCTCTATGCCTGATCTCAGAACAACAATATGATCATAAATATCCAAAATCTCACTCAAGGCTCGATGGTGCTAGGCACACCATAGCGGTGCTACCTTCCATACAAGACCTTTGTGAATATCCCTTGTTGAGCAAGGTGGTTAGCCTCCAAGAGATAGTCACCACACATAGGTAGGTAGTGGATCCTAGCTGCATCATAGCCTCACATACCCCCATCCTCAAGGTTCCTTACGACCACTTCCTCGTACACACTCTACCAAATCCATATCTTACGTCTTTGGAGAGGAATTTCACATTTCAACACAAGACCAGCATATGAAAACAATAAGGATAAACCAGTTTAGCCACCAAAGTATAGATGAGTAAAGATAATAAATCATCAATTCCAACAATAAGGCAAGAAAAATAATCCGGAATTGCAACACCAAGTCAAAAGTGCAAAAGATCGCAAGATCATGGCTAAACCTTCAAAGTCAAAGTAAAAATAAATTGCTGGTCCCCAAAGAAATAATAAGAATATCACAACTGCACATAACATCACTATGTGACTAGCATCTAGCCACCAACGAGGAAGGAAGGAACAACTGACTAGCTATTGCAGTAGCTCATCATGTGGTGCGACATAGTCACAATACCCACATGGCATGGCGGTGTGCACCTCAACATCACCCCGCATCACGTCGTCACGCGGCATGGCAATACCCCAAGTAGAGAAAACACGCAATGGGCGTATCCCGCATGGTAGTGTACCTCACGGAAAAAGCACGCGCAGGTCACCTCCCGCATAGCGACGTATCTAGAAGGATACTCGCCGTAAGTCAGAGGTATACATGACTAGGGTCCACCCACATGCCCACCAACACGTACTAATTGGTAGCACATGTGAATAAACCTACCTTTCATGAAGACAAGGCAAAGGATCCTCCAAATCACACCATCACTATATACAAGAATCACCATCGAAAATGCTCAAATAAAGGAAAGGAATAGGCTATCACATATAAACCTATAAATAGATTTATCAAAAGGGAAAATATTGAGTACACCTTTGATACAGTTTAATAGTACAACTATATCATTCCTCAAAGTAGAGAAGCTAAAGTCGCTTCGTGCCGATATTACTCGTATGCCAATCCATACTATTCAAGGAACGGTTACTTCGAATACTACCCCTTAACATACTGAGTTACCCACAACCCGAGGTTTGGCACTCAGTAGGGAAACAATTAAGCAACATCACATAAACAGTATGGTTTCCCATACTCATAAGCAACATATCCTCCATGGTTGATTACTTCATCAGTCCATGAGTACATATAATAAGCACTAGTTTCTTACAATACACAAAATTACACCAGTACTGGTTTAGTCACATTTACGAGGAGTACTTTTCAGTACGCTAACATCTATACAAGGAAGATTTTAATTATGCTTTCTATATAAATAACTGAATCAAGTTTACTCTAGATACAAGTACTGAAATTATTAACAATTCACAATTACATAAGGAAATAACATCATTCTTATAGCTTTCTCGAATCTCACTAAGCATTCATAACTAAATTACTAACTATGCAAATTCTTTTCCCAAAGAGGACTTTCATCTTTCAATATGAAGCCAAAATGCAATAGTACAATTTCACATGTTTTATAAACATTCTATTTAAATCAATGCATTCTTTAATACCATTTCTAAAAATCTTATGATTAGGCAAAGAGAACGGAAAGAGAGTTTGATAATCAAACTGTTTCCTACAAAAACGCAAGATCAACAGATCACACTACATTATAAAATTTCTCACTATAAGCCTATCATTTTAATTACACAGTTTTCATTTCGCTACCGTTTAGAAGGATGACAATCAGCCTAACAAAACACTTCCAATAATTATGGTTGCAACAGGAGGTTCTAGTTTACCAAACAAAACAGAGATCAAGACAGGCAATCTTTTCGATAATACCAGACCTCTTGAGAACACTCTCTAATTAATACAATACAGACACATGTCATAATTTGCAACCTATCATTAAAATCAAATTATGATAAAAAGGTAAGCGAGGAGCTATTACCCAAATAAAACATATTAATGCATGCACATCAAACAAGCTTTTCATTCGCACTTTCTAAACACATTAAGGTAATTACACATACCCAAAAGCGAGTTCAATGGAGCATTTGCTAAAATAAATCTTCAATCAAACTGGTTTAATGAAATACATAAAACAATCTTTCGTGGAACACATTAATACACTCTCGAAGCTACTATAACATGTTCCCTTTTATACATCTTTTACAAACAAAGCAGTTTCACATAATTCAACTATTCGCATATTAATGCACCTTACTAAGATAGAATTTAATTATGTTACTCCTACAAAACACATGGAGAATACTTTAAATGCACACATACAATTTTCTCTCAATAACCAATATGAACTTTAAAACCCATAGCCCCTTTATTATCTAAAAAACATAAGCATCATAAGGCTCACACAAGGGTTCAAGAAGTCACACCCTTTTCTCTCTTGCAAACAAGAAAACTTGAATCAAAGATAATTGCACACATATCCTAATCATTTTAATTTCTAAAGAGAGAGAGAGAGAGAGAGAGAGAGAGGAATGGTGATAATCATTTAATTTTCTACAAAATAAGCATTCAATATTTGCCATACTAGTCCTTCAAGCGAACAACACTAAGCTAGATCATAATCTTAAACAAACACAATTCGCACTTTCAGATTCAAGACAAGCACTGACCAACCCAAATGGATTAGTCTAAAGAGTACAACACTCAATAAGGGAGGGTTCATACGACTCTCTTTCAAAATATGAGTAATCGTAGACCAAGACATCAATAAGCAAACAATGCACATATAAACACTCAAACACCAACATCAAGAAGGTGAAAACAAGGTGTGAACACACACACGTTACACACAAGCTAAGGTCTGCTCAATCACTCACATGCAAAAGGAGGACAAGCATACACATAAGGTCGATACACCTCACACCAATAGAGGGCACACGCGACACCAGAGATCCCAGTGTTTGCAACATGGGCTCTGATACCAAATGTAATGCCCCGCCAGGAAACCCCGAAGGGATAAGCCAAAACACAAGAATAGAGTGCAATAATTTTTTATTTTTTTAAAGTTACACCACATTAAGATACAACAAGATATCAAAGATTCAGATTACATAGCGGAAGACATCAACTAACACCTAAAGAGTTTCCCAACGAGATTACTTAAATTTCACAATTCACTTAACTCACACAATTAATCCAATAAGCTGATTATCTTAATAACGAGATAATTCTTAATGAGGATAATTTCATTTAGAAGATAGAAATATAAATCACAAGCAAAGATTCATCCATTAAGATCTATTCATAATCTTCATTCAAGCTTTTCACTAAAATATAAGCCATGCATCCAATATTCTAACACACTAGAATTCCATCATCAACATATGAGATCTTTTCAAGCATACTTAATTTCCTTAACAACAACTAAATATATTCCATTACTCTAAGTTACATTCTTTCATATTCCAATTTAATGCATTTTAAAAGATGATTGCATACATGCATCTACGATAAATCTCATCTAAACCACTTATGCATTCGATCAAAATGGCATTCAAGAAAGGACTGCATATAAACATTTAAAGTTAATTCCATCTTATCCACTTATACATTCTAACATAATCTATTCATACATGATAAAGTTGAATAAGGGAAACATAAGAGAATAACATCACATAACACCATAATGATCTCAGAGTTCACCCCTAAAGGGCTACATCTCTGGGTCTGCTCAACTGCAAGACCCCTCTGATAATTAATAAAGTTAGGAATACAAGAGGTTACACCATTACAATCCGGCCATCAAGGAGAAACATAAACAATATACAAATGACCACCTCGGTCAATTAATACATAAATGATCCCTGAAAAGAAAAGGATCCAGCTGAACATAGTTAAAGCTAAAACAAAGGTCCAGGAGAGCATCCACAAAACTGAGTCATCACCACCCATGGTCTGACATGAAACCAAGTACTCACAAGGGTAAAGACAATAGGACGACCCACAAAAGTGCTCCTAACAGGACAAAACGACAACACACTAGCGAACGTAGGGACAAGTGTCATCACACAGCCTGGTATGGTTACCATGGCAGGTCTTCATAGGTTCCGGCCCCATACACTGGTTACCCTGGCAACCTAATCTGAGCCTCCAGCCCATCCAAGCCTCATGTGGACCCACACATCCTCTCGTGAAGACAAGGATGATGGATTGCCATTTCAGGCCTTCTCACAGCATGTCGGGTCTATGTTAGCACTCGTCCCATGTGTGAGGCACATTTATCTTACTTAGAGATTACATCCTAATCTACTGTTAGGTTATCACTTATTAGACTCACTTTCGATGGGTTACCCAGCAGCCACTTTGGGCGCGGCCCCCAATTGAAAGCCACTTTCCCATACGACACTAGACTATACTCAGACAAACTCACAAACCAAGGAATAGACATGGTTAGACGAACGGAGTTCCAAAATGGAGAAATCCACCATTTGGTCAAACATGACTTCATACGAGGTGCACTAACAGACGGTACTCTAACTAGAGACCTGACCGACTAAGGTCAACCACGAATCATCATTCGACACCCACATAGAGGATATGACCAAACACGACACTACCACAAAACAACAGTCAACTCAGAACCGAGGACTAAAACAGGTACCCCAAATCAATCCATACAATAGGGTCCTACCAAACAAGCACAACTTGCCATTACTTAAACAAAAGTGAATACAGAAATTAAACTCACATAGGTAATATTCAGCAGATACAATCTTTTCCGAATTGATCTAAACAATAAAAGTCGATCAAGTTTTCCTACATGGTCTATAAGAGATTGCAGTAATCTACTTCATTAGATATAGGTTGTTCTTGATTTTCTAACTCTCTAAGGTTCATTGCATCGAACATACAAAAATACGCCATAACGAGTTCTTTAACCAATTTCACAAGAATATAATTTAAACAACCATTAACCAATTAATTAAGATATTTAATCTTCAATTAAAACATCATTGACGTACTGGTTCAAAATAAATCCTACACATTTGTCTTTTCCAGAACCAATTTACACTATACAGATCAAGGAAATATACATATTTAGGGAAGCCAAATAAAGAAAATCCATTCCCAGATTAACAAATGGTTTCCTTGAGCATAAAAGAAAATTACTCAAATAACTATTAATTAAGGTATATATTTAATAATCCACGATTAATTAAATATAACAAATTAATAATTAATAACGGAATTAACAAAATAAGTATTTAATTACAAAAAAATATGCATTAATAATAAGATAAGATTTGAATATTAATTATTGTATATTTAACCTTATACAATTAATTAATAACAAATTGTACTTGAATTATTAATTAATGCCAATATTTAATCATAATAAAAAAAACTTAATTAAAAATTAACATTGAATAATATTAAAATATTATATATATATATTTTTTTTAATTAAAAAAAATACATTAAAAAATACATTTTTTTTTAAACTAAAAAAAAACAACATTATATGGGGGAGGGTACCCACGTGGACCCCCCCCTTGGGAGCTCATGCTGCTGCCCAATGGGAGCACGCAGCCCCCATGGGAGCGCTGTTGTTCCCAAAGGGAGCACGCAGCCCCCATGGGAAGCGCTGCTGCCCAATGGACAAGCAGCACCCCTCCACGTGGTAGGGTACTCTCCCACGTGGTTGGGGTTTCCACCTTTTTTTTTATATTATTTTTTTTTAATTTTTTTTGATTTTTTTTTTAAAAAATTGTTTACTGTGTAAAACACAGTCTAAAAAAAACAGTCTCCCAGAGACTTAACATATTCATTTTTTTTTTTTTAAATACACAATTTCGATTTGCAAGAAAAATCAGTTTGGTAAGAAATATGTTTTGGTTTCTCTTTTTTTTGATGGGTATTCTTCCTTCCAAACACAAATGGGTTTCAACACCCAAAACAAATTGAGGAATATCAAAACCCCAAATAAATTTTTTTTCAACAAAAATCCATATATGGGCAAAAAGAACCATTTTTAACACAATGATTCAACTATTTTTGCAAGAACATCAGTCATATGCATAGTTTTAAAATCACATACCCAAATTAAATCTAAAATCAATTTGAAAGCTTGATTTTTTTAACAACAAACATTTTTCTTTCAACCACAGACCATTTCTTTGGTAACAAGGAAGACAATTAAGGTAATTCCTACCTCCATACGCATTCCTGGAAGAGATTTGAAGGAGAGCCCAACCTGCAAGCTCCAAAAACCTTCTTCCTCCCAAAACCCCCAAATTTCCTCCAAAATATTTTTCCAAAATTATATTTTTTTCTCCAAAAAAATTCCCTCCTCAAAATTTCCAAAAGTCTAGGTTATAAGGAAGAGTTGACCAAAATTTCATTTTTTTGGAATTAAAATTTTTATTTAAAAATAATTCCCAAAAATTACTATTTTCCAACTATATCAACAAATTAAATTGCTTTTCAATTCAAAATTGATTTTCTCACTCAACTGAAATTTAACCTTTCTATTTCAAAAATGCCAAAAGATTAAATTAATTCTATTCCAATTAAATTTAAATCTTTCTTTTTCAACAGCATATACAAAATGCATTTAATATTAAAATTAACCATTTAATTGAACTTGCTCCCAATTTAAATCGAGCAATTCAGATCAACGATAATTCACATAAAGAAATCCTGATTAATTTAGTCCATTAATCTTTAATGCACAAATACATATTTAATCAAATTAAATACTAAGGACTAATTAATCAATTTAACCATACACACCAAGCACGCAAACCAAGAAAGTTGATCAGACAGACGACTCGTAAACCCAACCAAAAAGGGAATACCGACGATGACTGACGATGCTCACTTGAGCACGACTATGGTCAACTAGGGTCTTACGACCACCTAATCCAACTCTAAGGATTAAAGAGGTACACTCAAACCTGCAAATCCAGGTGAAGACGAACCTCGCACTCCTGCGGCGTTGTACCTGAAATCTCCTGCAACCAAGAGTCATACATGCATACATATATAAACTTAATGAAAGCGTTAGCCCGATATTAATACCACGAAATAGGAACACTAAACAACTTGCATACAACTAGTGCGAAAACCACATCAACAGCTATGCATTAAATCAAACATCTGACTATAACATTATCTTAAGATAAACTAACCAAGATTAAACCGAGATTAGAAATTGATTAGGGCAGGGGTACTACACAATTAGTACTTTCATGCTTTTAGTTCAAGTTTCAATTATTATCATAGTTTTTTTCTTCAAAGAAAATACTCTTCGCAAGTAGTTGATTTGTTTATATTCTTTTCGATTACGTAAAAAATTATACCTTAGTTTTTAATTTCAAGCATAATTCATTGTATATAATAGTTTCTTTTTTTTGTATCGGTATATTGCTTCATCTAAGATTCATGAATTAAAAGTTAAATTCCTAGTTAGGTAACTAAAAAATTGGAGTTGAAAAAAAAAAAAAACTAGTAGCGTTTGGTATCTATGGTGCCTCTGGGTCACACTTACTGGTAATGCCATCATGTTGAACTACTGCACTTAACACCTAATAAAGCTGCAACAACAATGCCTGTGGCATCGTCCCTATAAAACGTCAGGGAGAAATAAGGGTCATTTGGAAGTTAAAAATCCAAGGGGGGGGGTCATCCCCTTTGGATTGATAATCTAAAAAAGATAAACCTTAAATAAATTTACATCCGCTCAGTTAAACCTTGGAAAAACCCCATTAAGGTTGGTTGTGTGTGACATTTTTGGAATTTATTTATCTTGATGAATTTTGGTGGATGATAATGGGTCAAGGGTGACGCATATGATAGGAAATAGGACTTAGTTGTTTTAGGCCACAAGCAGAAGGCCACCTTGAGCCTTTTTTCTATAGAGCTACATGACATTGAATCTAGAAAGGGTTGCATACCCACCAAATAGTTTACATTAAACCATAGTTAAAAAACTATAACTACATACTTTACGCCTTGATCTCGTGCCGAAACGGGTATGTAGGCAGTCTAGGGATGGAGTTGTCCCTTGTACTCAGGTGTTCAGGGATGGGGATTAGGATTTGGTTATGGGTGAGTAGTTGGTTCTTGAAGCTCCTTGGTCTTTTAATCAAATGGTGCAAATAAAAATTGAAAGGTTAAAATTAATTCAATGCATACTTAGAAGGAATCTCGTATGGATTTGCTTGACTTCTTGAGGCTTTAGGCCGAATTCCGAGGCAGAACTCAAGCTTGTTTATGTAATTATTTTAATACTCCTAAGGATGGCGACCTCAGTGCACTCCTAGTAGGGGAGTGTAGTCTTTAGAGAGTGGCTTAGGATCTGGATGGTCCCGATGAGTCTAAAGTCTCTGGCCAGAGCATATCCTATTCTTATGAATAGATGCCTACCCCATTTGGGTAGATTCCTATCCTGGATTGGATAGATGAAACCTCTTGTCCCATATGGATAGATGCCTAACTGGTATGGTTAGATGCCTAACCCATATGGTTAGATGCCTAGTCCTATATGGATAGATGCCTAACCCGTATGGTTAGATGTCCATCCCGGTTGGATGGATGCCTATCTCGTTTGGATAGATGTACCTGAGTATGCAATTGAATCAAACACTATTAAGAATAAGTGATAAAAAAAAATAGACAAAATTTTTGGGTTGAGTGGAGTGGGTTATTACATGTGGTATCAGAGTGAAGGTTCAAGTCTAGGCTTTGAGCTCACTTCAACTTGTGCAATCTTGAAGAGCATCCTAGAAGTAGTTGGAGGTTGTAGAGGTAAATCGCTATATGTTAAATCAAGAACTAAATAAGAAATTAAAATTTCTAGAATACCTAGAAGGTAAAGAAAGTGAAAGAGGAAACCATACCACCACTTCAAGGGGTCAAAGGGAAGCTACCAATGATGGAAATCAACTAGACTAAGGGAATAATGAAATAAGAAGTCAAAACTAGAATCAACATATTAACTAAGTAAAGGGACGAGATCAACTCCATGGAACAATCAATGGAGGACCATGGAGCAAGACAAATGACGTCAAGTAAATAGAAGCATGATTGAAAATGAGAACTTTGGAAATGATTGAGGAAATGAGATGGATAGTAGGAGGGAATATATATAGGATCTATATAAGGATTTCATAAAAATCAACCCACATAGGTTTGATGGGAAGCAAATTGGTGAAGGAGCTGAAGATTGGAAAATACCTTGAACTAAGTGTATACAGAGAAACAAATAAGGAATTTTGGATTCCTATCAACTTAATGGGAAGCAACTAGTTGGAGGACTAATAATAAGGAACAAATGAGCATAATAAGGATATAATCACATGAGATAAATTTATTCACCATTTCATAAAAGGTGGCTATCATGATTATTCTTCAATGAGAAGGCGACATGATTCCATAATCTTTGATAAGGGGCTTTGGTAGTTCAACAATATTGAAATAAGTTTGCCAAGTTGTTAAAGCATGAGAAAGGGTCAAATCAAGAAGTTCATTTTTGGGGCTAAGTACCAACTTAGGGGAAAAATTTAACATACATGGACCCGAAGGTATGAATGAGATACTTAAGAAATCTTTAAAACAAGGAAGGAAAATTCAAGCCTTAGCAATAACAAGATAGAATTTTAACAAGAATCATTTATTCAAAGGGAAGCATGAATTCAAGGGAAACACAACAATTCAACAACGAGCAAAAGAATAATTCCTAAAAAAAAAAAAAAAAATCTAAGGGATGGATACATTATTAATAGGGGAAACAAAGATGAAATGATAGAGACATTCAAAGTTTTGAAGAGGCACCATTAATAAATGCGTAAGAAAGAGGTTGGATAATGCAAAGAACAATGGAATCAATATGATGAATAGAATACTACACGGGAAAATACAATTAAGATGTAGCAGTTGTTTTCAGACATTATGAATCAACAAACTCTTTTTAAGGTTATATTTAGTGCATCGGGACGATGCACAATTTAAGGGGGGAAGGATGTCATAACCCTCTTTTTGGACCTTCATATGACTTGTTATTATTATTATTATTATTATTATTATTATTATTATTATTATTATTATTATTATTATTATTATTATTATTATTATTATTATTGTTGATGTTACTATTATTGTTATCACTACTGCTTATTGTTATTGTTTTGAATTTCATGATTAATATTAGTAAATGATAAATAGAAAGGGGGTGAAGCTATTTTAAATTAAAATAATAATTAAATAGTGGTGACACACTCTTGTAGTTGTAAATCTATTTGGAAATTTATATTTCTTGATGGAAATTGAATAAGGGTGGAATTATTTTAAAAGAAGAATTAATAAGTGGTGACTCACTCACAAGGACATAAATTTATTTATTAAACATATTAATCAAGCACATGTCGTAGGAGAAAATGAGAAGATTCTAGAAGCAAATTTTGAATTTAGATTTTAAATGCATGGTCAAATGAAACTACCACTATGACAAATTGTAAGGAATAAATCTTGCATGAATGAATTTCAAATTCAAATTTAATATGCATGTAACCCCCACTATCCTATCAATCAATTTTGCATGAAGACAATTTTAGAAAAGAATCTCTAATTTCAATTAATTCTTTCGATAGTGGAAATGGTGCACCTTTTCTATATAATGTACAATAAACTTTTGAAAAAAAAAGGGGGAATATGTTTTTTTCTTGTGATAGAATAATCTTGGAAATTTTTTTAGTTTCAATATCATATTAGTGGTAGGAGAAATTCGTAGAGTTATTGCAGGATTTTAGGAAGCTTGTGGAAGATCTCCACCAGGCTGCAAGGCATGGATGAAATAAGGCTAGCTGGGAGATGTGAAGATTCAGCATCAAAATCCTTCTTTCGAATCCAGGTTTCCCTCTTGCTAATTCTCTTGCTTGTTTTTTTCCCTCCAAAGAAATTTCCTCCTCTTCTTTTTTTCCAGATTTTTGCATATATGAAATTTTATATTTTCAAAAGAAATCTCATTTTGTCTCTTTTAGATTTGCTTGGTAGATTAATTCCAATTCACATAATAAATTTTCTTTTCTATCCAAAGAAATCTTTTTCTTTAATTCTATTCAGGTTTTTGATTGCATGTAGGAAATAAAATTGTGAATAGATTCCTTTCAAAATATAAATATTATCATTTGATTTTATTTATATTTTTATTTTAGAAATCCTCTTCATTGTTTTTCCCTTTTTCAAAAAATCAGATTTTTAAGGGTGGAAATATATTTTGTAAAATAAATTCATTTATGTGTATTTTGGAAATAAACTCATCTCTGTGTAATCTCGAAATATATTCATCTCTATATATATATATTTTTTCTTTCAAAATATAAAAATTGTCATTTGATTTTATTTTTATTTTTAGAAATCCTACTCACTGTTTTCTTTTTTTCAAAAAATCAGATTTTTAAGAGTGGAAATATATTTAGTAAAATAAACTCACTTCTGTGTATTTTGGAAATAAACTCATCTCTGTTGGAAATATATTCATCTCTATATATTTTTTTTCTTTCAAAATATAAATATTGTCATTTGATTTTTATTTATTTTGATTTTAGAAATCCTCCTCCTTGCTGTTTTCTTTTTTTCTCAAAAAAACAGATTTTTTAAGAGTGAAAATATATTTTGGAAAATAAAATCATCTCTATGTATTCTGGAAATATAATTTGGAAAATAAATTCATCTCTAAGTATTTTGGAAATAAATGAATTCATCTCTATGTATTTTGTAAATAAATTCATCTCTATGTGTTTTAGAAATATATTTTGGAAAATGAATTCATCTCTGTGTATTTTGGAAATAAATCATCTCTCTGTATTTTGGAAATATATTCATCTTTGTATATTTTGGAAATATATCCATCTTCTTGTATTTTTAAAAACATATTCATATTCATCTCTGTGTATTTTTATAGGGTCAGTTAAATTTAAATTTTGTTTAAAGTTTATTTAAAATTTGCTTAATATTAATGTATTAAATATTAAAAATTAATAATTAAAATTTATTAATTAATGAATTTATTTATTTATGTGTTAAATAGATATAATTAAATTTTATTAGGATATTAATTATCTTTTTCTATTTTTCTATTTTTATTTTTCTAAAGTTGTAATTAAGAGAAATCAAATAGTTGAAATAACTTTATATTTTAAGCAATCCCAATAATTAATTTATATTCTCTATCCTTCAAGTTATTAGAGCGTAATTGGTACCTTGGGGGTTATTATTTTAATAGGGAAATTAAGGTTAATTCTTAAGCAAGTACTAATTATTTTCTCAAATAACATTATCTTAATTATAGGTTAAGTTAGTTACACTCATTGACCAATAAATATAAAAGGGAATATTTTTAGAGTATTATGATCGTAATTATTCCTTTCAACAAGTAGAACATTAAGTTAATATTCCAATTCGAATTGAACTTATAATGGAAATCTTAGCCTCCCACTTCAATGATGGAAATGATGAGTGCATTGGAAAACTTATTCTTTATTTAAAATGGGTAACACTTTTTCTCAAGTTAGCAAGAGAACAAAAAAAAATTAGTAGTGGTTCGTCTCCAAGAGGAATTACTTTGTGAAACTAAGATGCAAATTATCAACAAAGATGATAAATTATCACTAAGGTTTCATGAAGCAAAGAATGATCCTCCTAAGAATTAGGGGAAAGAATGATAGAGACATTCAAAGTTTTGAAGTGGCACCATTAATAAATGCGCAAGAAAGAGGTTGGATAATGCAAAGAACAATGGAATCAATATGATGAATAGAATACTACATGGGAAAATACAATTAAGATGTAGCAGTTGTTGTCAGACATTATGAATCAACAAACTCTTTTTAAGGTTATATTTAGTGCATCGCACAATTTAAGGGGGGAAGGATGTCATAACCCTCTTTTTGGACCTTGATATGACTTGTTATTATTATTATTATTATTATTATTATTATTATTATTATTATTGTTGTTGTTGTTGTTGTTGTTGTTGTTGTTGTTGTTGTTATTACTGTTATCACTACTGCTTATTATTATTGTTTTGAATTTCATGAATATTAGTAAATGATAAATAGAATGGGGGTGAAGCTATTTTAAATTAAAATAATAATTAAATAGTGGTGACACACTCTTGTAGTTGTAAATCTATTTGGAAATTTATATTTCTTGATGGAAATTGAATAAGGGTGGAATTATTTTAAAAGAAGAATTAATAAGTGGTGACTCACTCATAAGGACATAAATTTATTTATTAAACATATTAATCAAGCACATGTCGTAGGAGAAAATGAGAAGATTCTAGAAGCAAATTTTGAATTTAGATTTTAAATGCATGGTCAAATGAAACTGCCACTATGACAAGCTGTAAGGAATAAATCTTGCATGAATGAATTTCAAATTCAAATTTAATATGCATGTAACCCCCACTATCCTATCAATCAATTTTGCATGAAGACAATTTTGGAAAAGAATCTCTAATTTCAATTAATTCTTTCGATAGTGGAAATGGTACACCTTTTCTATATAATGTATGCTAAACTTTTGAAAAAAAAAGGGGGAATATGTTTTTTTCTTGTGATAGAATAATCTTAGAAATTTTTTTAGTTTCAATATCATATTAGTGGTAGGATAAATTCATAGAGTTATTGCAGGATTTTAGGAAGCTTGTGGAAGATCTCCACCAGGCTGCAAGGCATGGACCAAATATAGGAAGCTTGTGGAAGATCTCCACCAGGCTGCAAGGCATGGACCAAATAAGGTTAGCTGGGATATGTGAAGATTGAGCATCAAGATCCTTCTTTCGAATCAAGGTTTCCCTCTTGCTAATTCTCTTGCTTGTTTTTTTCCCTCAAAAGAAATTTCCTCTTCTTTTTTTCCAGATTTTTGCATATATGAAATTTTATATTTTCAAAAGAAATCTCATTTTGTCTCTTTCAGATTTGCTTGGTAGATTAATTCCAATTCACATAATAAATTTTCTTTTCCATCCAAAGAAATATTTTTCTTTAATTCTATTCAGTTTTTTGATTGCATGTAGGAAATAAAATTGTTAATAGATTCCTTTCAAAATATAAATATTATCATTTGATTTTATTTATATTTTTATTCTAGAAATCCTCCTCATTGTTTTTCCCTTTTTCAAAAAATCAGATTTTTAAGGGTGGAAATATATTTTGTAAAATAAATTCATTTATGTGTATTTTTTTTGTATTAAAGATCGAGAGTTCAGAAAAATAGCACCAAAAAGAGGGGAGGCTAGGCCTCAACCCACCAATCAGAGAGTATTAGGAAGAGAACAGCTAAGCGTTTAATACATAATTACAAAATGTAACAGTACGAAGGATCATTCAAAAAGGAAAATAGAACTCTAATGAAGTACATCATCAAGATTATCTATCCATGTGGTCCAGCCAAGCGAGCCCTCCATCCAAACCACCTTTTCCTGTTCCAAAATCTGGGAGTACATATGTAGCTTATCAAAACTGGGGCCATTGTTGTCTCTAATGTCTTTCATCAGCTTCCCAAGCGCAGCATCAAAAGTCATCTGGTTGTCCACAATGCTTGTACACTCGAAACCATCCTTCATCTCATAGATGAACTTAGAAGCATGACCATCATGGAGAAATCTCAAAAGTTTCCTCCGCTCCAGATTCATCATGCAGCAAACCTAAGAAGCAATTTTGAAGTGGGTGAGTTTTCTAAAAAACCCAGTAAGAGTCCTATCAATGCCTTGAAATTTAGATTCATTTCTTAATTTCCAAATATACCAAAGGATGAAAGATGAGAGAATTTGCCAAAATAGGTTAGCATCTTTGCGGAGCCCATCAATAAATCTAGTAATGATATCAAGAGTGTAAACATGATTAGTAATAGAAACACCAAACATAAGCCAAATCTCTCTAGCAAAGCTACAGTCAAAGAAAATGTGCCTCATAGTCTCAGGCATTCTGCAAATAGGATAGGTATCAAGGGCGGCTTGGTGATTCCTAATAGGTAATCTATCTAGTAGAAGCTGCCACTTGAAGCATTTAATCTTAGGCAGGATGGGGGACTTCCATAGTTTATCAAAGTTTTTCTGCCAATCAGTAGAACTGGTGGTACTATACCATATAGTGTTAATATGATCAATGACAGAGGTATCATGATTGAGGAATTTGTAAATATCTTTAGCTTTAATGCTGGTAAGGAGGGATCCATCTTTCCATCTAAAGGTGAGGAAGCGATGAGAGTCAACATCGGTGTTCCTAGGAAGCTTAAGGGTAGCACAGGCCAATTTGATCAGATTGTAAGTTCTTTTGTGAGAAACAGGGAGATCATAATCCCTGGCAAGGCTTTCCCAGTTGATAAGATTGTTATGTTCCATGATATCCATGATGCATTTGATGCCTTTATTAGCCCAGATTCTGGTAGAGCATCCCTTGGTAAGGGCAAGGGGCCTACCCTGGTGGAAAAGATTCCACCAAATAGAGTGTTCTCCATGCAAGGTATGATTGTAGTCAAAATTGGAATTGTCAATGAAACCACGCACATTATCCCAAGCCTTCCAAATGGATCTAAAGACCCAAGTGCCCCGCACAGTCAAGGGAAACCTACCAGCAATTAGGTCACAAAAGGGGAGGGCTTTCCAAGACTTGGCAGCTTTAGGGGCACCATTTTGAATATTGTTTCTGATAAGCACCTTCCAGGGCTCATTTCCTTCAAGAGCTTGGAAAATCCACTTGGAGGCAAGGGACATTCCTTGAAGTCTGAGATCCTTCAGGCCAAGACCACCAAGTCTTTTCTCTAAGTGGCACCAACTCCATTTAACTGCATGGGCTTTATTATTACCTTTACCATCCGACCACAGGAATCGACGAAAAGCCTTTTGAATTTCAAAAATTTGATAGTTACTAAACATCCAAGCAGAAGAGTAATAAATGCTATAGGAAGAGAGGATTTTCTGACAAACCTGGACTCTCCCTACAAGGGAAAGAAATCTATTATTCCATTTGTTAATCTTTTTGACAATCTTTTCCTTAACCCAGAGCCACATATCTTTGAGTGAAGGGGCCAAAGAAAAGGGGATACCAAGGTATCTAACAATCTTATTAGGTCCCCCCCAGGCATACCCAAAATGAGTAAGCCAATCAGCAGGCTTCTCTTTCCACCCCAGCATGATGGATTTGGAACTGGAGATATGAGCCCCTAAGGCTTTACCGAAGAGCTCAAGTTTTTGATTGAGACACTGAATGTTATTCTGCGAGAGCTCCAAAAAAAGGGAGGTATCATCAATTAACTGAATGTTAAGAAGCTCAAACTCATCAGGTAGAGTAATGCCCTGGACACTAGGAGAGATGGTATCATCTCTAAGGAGGTAAAATAAAGCATCTGAGGCAATGACAAATAGGGAAGGAGCCAGAGGACAACCCTGTCTAATGGACCTAGATAGCAGGAAGGGTTGGGAAAGAGCCTCATTGACTTCAATCATGGCAGAGGAATCCTTAAGGAGGACTTGGACATACTTGTAGAATATGTTCAGGAAGCCAAAATCCTTAAGCATCATAAGGATAAAGTCCCATTCAACCCTATCATACGCCTTCTTGAAATCAAGAAGAAGCATGGCAACGTCCTGTTTAGAAGTGTTGGCCCATTCCATGGCCTCCCAACTAGTAACAAGGTTTTCAAGAATATATCTTCCTTTAATAAATCCGGTCTGGGTAGAACAAATGAATTTGGGGAGAATTTTTTCCAGGCAAGAGGCCGGGATCTTGGCGAGGATCTTGTAAGAAAAGTTGAGGAGAGTAATAGGATGCCAATTTTTAACAAGAGCTCTATCACCGTCTTTAGGAATCAATTTGATAATGCCGGTGTTAATAGAGTTCCCCAAAGTACCATTAGTAAAGGCTTCCATGTAGAGATCATGAAGATCATTAGTAATCCAGTCAATATTAGCTTTGTAAAATTCAGCAAGGAGCCCATCCGGGCCAGGGGCTTTATTATCCTTGAGCTTACGAATGGCATCATAAATTTCTTGATGGGAGACCTTATTTTGGAGGAGAAGGAGATCACTATCAGAAATCATCTTGGGGATGAGTTCAATGCATATTTTCCTAATGGCTTTCGAGGTTTCAGTATCCTCAGTGGTAAAAAGGGTTCTGTAGAACATCTCAAAGGCATTGGTAATGTCATGTAGGGTGAGGAGTTCCTTATCATTCATAACAATTCTGTCAATCCTTTCTTTTCTCTGCTTGTGTTTAAGGAGGTTAAAGAAAAGTTTTGAGCCTTTATCTCAATACTGAAGCCAATGGTTACGGGCCCTAATAAAGGCACCTTTGATCTTGACTTGCTGATGTTTCCTAAGGGAGTCCCTAGCCAGAGAGACCTATTTGGCAAGGGCAAGGGAGTTGGGCTGAGATTGAATGCTACTCTCAAGCGAGTCAAGATGGTCAATAAGTATGATCTCCACACATCTAAAGTCTTTAACCTTCTTTTGACCAAAAGATTTGAAAATTTTCTGCCATGAGGAGATATTAAGATTCCATCTACTAGTCTGAGAGAGGGTCTTATTCTGCAGGTTGAGAAATCTAACCATCTTAATGGCAATAAGCACATCTTGAATGCCAAGAAGGGAAGTATTCAGAATAAATTTATGACTGGTCTGAGAGGTGGCCAGGAAGGAGTTCCTAAGATTCACTAAAGCTAAAATGGGGTAGTGGTCAGACAAAGTAGCGGGGATAGCAGCAACAGCGATACAATACTAGTTAGGGGAGAAGGAGAAGAAGCTACTGCTAGCATAAAATCTGTCAAGTCTAGAATAGATACGATAAGGGCCTTGTTGGAAGTTGCACCAAGTATACTAGAGGGCCGAAGATTCAGATTTGTTGCCTTCAAGCGGGTCAAAAAGTTGGAGTTGATGCTTAAGGTTATCCCAATGAGCTTTCTCAGAACCTTTCCACTCAAAGGGAGAGCCTCCAATTTTATCATCAGAATTCTCAATCATATTAAAATCTCCACCAACAAGCCATGGAACACTAGGCAAGGTGGTCATCCAATCCCAAAGGATAGTTCTTTCGTTATAGTCATTAGGGGCATAAAGAGAGCAAATCCCAAAAGGGGAGCCATTAATAGTTAAAGTGACCCAAGCCACCCTATTACAAGGTGAGATACCTGAGTCAATAATGTATCTAGTCCATTTAGGGCTAATAAAGAGGGAAACTCCACCTTTCCCTTTAGGATGCGAAGTGATGATCTTAAAGGCATCTTTCCAAATACAATTAAGGGCATTATTCAGAGTGAAACCCATGGCTTTAATTTCTTGCAACATCATAAAGTCAATATTAGTATGATAGTCCATAAACCTCTTAATAATAAACTTGTGATCCAGAGATTCAAGGCCTCTAACATTCCAAGAGATAAAATTCATGGGGAAATATAGTTAAGGGAACTAGTAGGGAGATCAGAGAGATCTCCATTCTTCTTTTTATTCTTAGAGCCAAGGGGTTTTCCTTTCTTCTTAGAAGCAGAACTTTTCATAACATCTTCCTCATCACTGCCACCAGCTAAGTCAATACAAGAACCCTGATTGTCATTAGTGGCAGAGCCAGAGGCTGGATTAGGTTTAGCATAAATAACTTCAATGACCAGATTGTCTTCAATTTCATTGAGGGAAGAGGATGGGGGATTAGGAGGAGATTCCTCAAAAGGAGTCTCTAATGAGGGAGTGGGGTCTAAAGTCATAGTCGAATCAGTAACAATCTTGTTATTGTCAAGATTATCATTCATAGTAATGTCAATATCATTGTTAAGTTCAATTTTTTCAGAGTTGGTATGGTGAGGACCAGCTTCAAACATGAGCGGACTAGTATTAAGAATCTCAAATCGGTTAGATCTGGGTTTGCCAGTGCGAATTTGTTCCAACGCAAGTTGTTGAGTGTTTTTCTGTTGACGTTTTCTGTTCGCAACAATTTGGAATTCATCAGGAGATGGTGATTCAAGAGATGTAGAGTCAACCGGATTAGATATTTTTCCAGGGATCATCGGTGGGTTAACGTCCACAGTGTGCGTAGTTTGCTCCGGCTTAGAGCCAAAGGCTGAGGAAATGGTGGGATTGCTTTTGTTATGGTTGTCCTTAGGAATAGTTAATTCTAAAGATGATTTAGGGTTTCTGATGGAGGCATCAGGTTGAGTCCTAGTTGAAGGAGCTCCAGCATTGTTAGGGTTTCCTGGGGCCTCAGTCGAACTAGGCTTCCTACGGTTGGCAATAATCAGGCAGTTTTTCCTTAGATGACCTTCTCTCTTGCAAAGAAAACAAGCATTTAAACCACCTAATATCTCGACCAGGCAGATAAAGATTTCTCCACCAATATTAAGGTTCAAGATCGAGGGGATGTCAATCCCAGGTTTAATGGAGATCAAAACTCTAGCATCAAGGTTAGGAACTAGATGGGATGTCTCATCTATTCGAATAATTTTTCCATACTCATCCAGCAATTGCGGCAAAAATTTCCAGAGAAAGGGGGGGACATCTTTAATTATGACCCACCTAGGGCAAGAGAGCGCAAGAACCTCTTCATTAATCGCCTCCTATGACCAAGCTAGGGCACGGAAGGAGGTTTTTCCAATGGTCCAGTAATGTTGCTTAAGGGCTTCAAGCTGAGACTCATGATTGCCAAAGAAAATGATATACAGTCCGCACTGAATTTGCCTACAAAAGGAGATCTTCAAGCCAAGCTTCAAATTCCATAAACTATGAAACCAATCATCCATGAATTTCTATGGTGGGCATTATTCACATCAACACAAGCAAAGAAAATTGCAGTAGTGCTCAACCTAGTTTTTTCTAGAGCAATATCATTTAACAATTCATCATTTGGGGAAATGAAGAGATCTTTTGAGGCATTGATAGGGCTCTTACCTTCGGCATTGGGTCGTTCACATCGAGAAGCTGAAACAAATCTCGCAGTAGGGGAGACACCATTACTGGTAGGGGCAACCGTTTCAGCAAACATTTTTTTTGGAGGGGGATGGTCTAATGCATCGGGGCTAGGGGTAGTTAAAGGAATGGCTACTGGCTCTGGCTCCATTGAAAGCAAGGTATAACCACACATGCAGTCGGATAGGGAAGTAATTGCAAATCTAATTAACAAGAAATGAAAGGAAAGGAAAGAACATAAACAAAAAAATAGAGGAGAGAGAAGGACAAATCGCGTGGAGGAGAATAAACTCCTCCACGTCACTGTAGCAGCATCCGCTTTCGCTCCAAACTTCGCTCCCAATTTTTCTTCCTACTTCCTCTTTATGTGTATTTTGGAAATAAACTCATCTCTATCTAATCTCAAAATATATTCATCTCTATATATTTTTTTTTTTCTTTCAAAATATAAATATTGTCATTTGATTTTATTTTTATTTTTAAAAATCCTCCTCACTGTTTTCTTTTTTTCAAAAAAATAGATTTTTAAGAGTGGAAATATATTTAGTAAAATAAACTCACTTCTGTGTATTTTGGAAATAAACTCATCTCTGTGTAATCTGGAAATATATTCATCTCTGTATATTTTTTTTCTTTCAAAATATAAATATTGTCATTTGATTTTTATTTATTTTGATTTTAGAAATCCTCCTCCTTGCTATTTTCTTTTTTTCTCAAAAAATCAGATTTTTTAAGAGTGAAAATATATTTTGGAAAATAAAATCATCTCTATGTATTTTTAAAAATAAATTCATCTCTGTGTATTTTGGAAATAAATTCATCTCTATGTGTTTTGGAAATATATTTTGGAAAATGAATTCATCTCTGTGTATTTTGTAAATAAATTCATCTTTATGTGTTTTGGAAATGTATTTTGGAAAATGAATTCATCTCTGTGTATTTTGGAAATAAATCATCTCTCTGTATTTTGGAAATATATTTGTATATTTTGGAAATATATCCATCTTCTTGTACTTTTACAAACATATTCATATTCATCTCTATGTATTTTTATATGATTAGTTAAATTTAAATTTTGTTTAAAGTTTATTTAAAATTTGCTTAATATTAATGTATTAAATATTAAAAATTAATAATTAAAATTTATTAATTAATGAATTTATTTATTTATGTGTTAAATAGATATAATTAAATTTTATTAGGATATTAATTATCTTTTTCTATTTTTCTAATTTTATTTTTTTGAAGTTGTAATTAAGACACATCAAATAGTTAAAATAACTTTATATTTTAAGCAATCCAAATAATTAATTTATATTCTCTATCCTTCAAGTTATTAGAACGTAATTGGTACCTTGGGGATTATTATTTTAATAGGGAAATTAAGGTTAATTCTTAAGCAAGTACTAATTATTTTCTCAAATAACATTATCTTTATTATAGGTTAAGTTAGTTACACTCATTGACCAATAAATATAAAAGGGAATATTTTTAGAGTATTAAGATAATAATTATTCCTTTCAACAAGTAGAACATTAAGCTAATATTCCAATTCAAATTGAACTTATAATGGGAATCTTAGCCTCCTACTTCAATGATGGAAATGATGAGTGCATTGGAAAACTTATTCCTTATTTAAAATGGGTAACATGCTATCTCAAGTTAGCAAGAGAACAAAAAAAACCTAGTAGTGGTTTGTCTCAAGAGGAATTACTTTGTGACACTCAGTCATCTCAAACATTTGGGTTCCTTCACTTAGTTCAATTTATAGAAGAGGATTTGTCTACCATGTAATTATGTGTCCTCTCAGAAACAATTTACACTTTTTGAGTAATATGAAATTATGTTGGTTAGACATGTAGTTGAATACTTGTTTGATTTCAAAGGATTGATTTAATAGTCTTACTCCCTTAAGAAATAATAATCCCCTAGAAGTTTCTTGTTGTTTTCACTCTCAACCAAGTGTTTCTTTCATAAGATTAGAATCTTAGTTAATCCTCAAGCATTATCTCCTTACACTTATTCCATAGTATTGGATATTTTTCATCAATTATCACTAGTCAACTTTAAATTAATTCTGGTAGTAAATAGATTCCCTCATTCATATCAAATATTTAAGTTATTTAATAGACATTAAACAGATTTTTTTTATACTTCAAATTAGTGTAAGTATTAAAAAGTTAAAAGAATTTACCTCTCAAGTAATTTGTGCTTGGATTCAAAATTACCCCTCTTGTGTATTTAAAGAAATATGAATTAATGTTAGTTAAGGATTTCCTCATATAGAATATGCAAGGCATTTGAGGATAATCAATCTATGAATAGTCAAAGGCATATATAAGACTAGTAAAGGGTGAGATTATATTAATATTGCAAAGCAACTAGTATAGTTGAATTTATTAACATTAAGTTTAATGATATATTCTATTTTGTAAGAACATAATATTAATTAGGATTCAAGGTAAACTTTAATTGAAAACCAAATACTTCTACCAAATCTAAAATCGTTATAACATAAGACTTGACTTATCTCGTGAACCTCAAATCAAGTAATCATATTCTTTTTAAAGACGAAATAAAATTAGAATCAATTGTCCTAGATTATTGGATCCTCATCCTTATCAAGTAAATTGAGTTTCAAGAAAATTATTATGTTTCAAGTATTATGTTTCAATTTCAAAGAAAGGTTTTTATTTGTAGAAGATAATGAAAGATAAAAAAAAATTATGTTACTTCAAAAAGAAGAATTAGTTGTGCTTATAGTTCTTCCCTTCAAACAAGTAGGTGTCAAACTCATTTCCAAAGTCCTTCTATTTAATCATTTAATTTTCTTTCAAGCAATTTAGTGTCTTTCAAGTGTTAGGATTTTTGCACAAAGTGTAATGTCTTTTGTAATGCCCCGCCAGGAAACCCCGAAGGGATAAGCCAAAATTACAAGAATAGAGTGCAAATTTTTTTTTTAAAGTTACAACACATAAGATGCAACAAGATACCAAAGATTCAGATTGCATAGCGGAAGACTTCAACTAACACCTAAAGAGTTTCCCAACGAGATTACTTAAATTCCACAATACACTTAACTCACACAATCAATCCATTACGCTGAATATCTTAATAACGAGATAATTTCATAAACAGGATAAACTTCCTTCAAAGGACGGAAATATAAATCACAAGCAAGATTCATCATTTAAGATCCATTCATAAACTTCATTCAATCTTTTCATTTAAAATTACAAACCATACATATAACATCCTAATACACTAGGATTTCAACAAAGCATAAGAGATCTTTCCAAGCATATTTAATTTCTTAACAACAACTGAGTATAATTCATTACTCTAAGTTACATTATTCCATATTCCAACTTATTGCATTAAAAGGACGAATTCACACATGCATTACGATAAATCGCATCTCAATCAATTATGCATTCGATCCACATGGCATTCAAGATAGAACTGAATATAAGCATTTAGAGTTAATTCCATTATCCACTTAACCATTTAACATAAATTAATCATACATGAAAAGCTGAATAAAGGAACCATAAGAGAATACATCACATGACACCATAATGATCTCGGAGTTCGCCCCTAAAGGGCTACATCTCCGGGTCTGCGCAACTGCAAGACCCCCTCTGATAAATAATAAGGTTAAGGGTACAAGAGGTTACACTATACAATCCAGCCATCAAGGCGATACATAAACATTATACAAGCGACCACATCGGTCAATAAATACATAAACGATCCTTACAAGGAACAGGATCCAGCTGAACATAATCAAGCTAATGACATAAGAGTCCATGAGAGCCTCCATAAAACTGAACCATCACCACCCAAGGGTCTAACATGAAACCGACACTCTCAAGGGCAGAGACAAAGGACGACTCACAAAGGTACTCAAACAGGACAAAACGAAACACACTAGCGAACGTAGGGACAAGTGTCATCACACAACCTGGTGTGGATACCATGGCAAGTCTTCGTAGGTCCCGGCCCATAAACTGGTAACCCTGGCAACCTAATCCGAACTTCCGGCCCATCCAAGCCTCATGTGGACCCACACATCCTCTCGTGATGACAAGGAAGGTAGTTTGCCATTTCAGGCCTTCTCTCAGCATGCCGAATCTATGATAGCATTCGTCCCATGTGTGAGGCACATTATCTTATTTAGAGTTTATTTTCTAATCTACTTAGGTTATCACTTATTAGACTCACTTCCGACGGGTTATCCAGCAGCCACTTTGGGCGCGGCCCCCAGTCGAAAGCCACTTTCCCATACGACACTAGACTGACTCAAACGAACTCAAACCACGGAATACACATGGTAAGACGAATGGAGTTCAAGAAGGAGAACAATCATCTGGTCAAACACGACTCAAGGGTAATCACTTACTGACGATACTCTAACTAGAGACCTGACAACTAAGGTTAACCACGAATCATCATTCGACTCACACAAGAGGATATAACCAACTAAGACAACATCACAATACCATAGTCAACTCAAAATTCGAGGACTGAAACAGGAACACCAAATCATCCATACGACAGGGTCCTTTAAACAAAGCAAAACATGTCATTTCATAAATTAAAGCGAATACAGAAATTAAACTCGCAATGCAATAATCAGAAAAGACATTATTCCCTCAAGTTGATTTAAACATTAAAAACGATCAAGTTTTCTACATGATCTAAAAACATATTACAGTTATCTACCTTGTCAAGGGATAAGTCGTTCCTGGTTTTCTAACTCGTAAGGTTCAAAGCATCGAACAGGCCGCTTAAGCCATAATGAGTTTTAACCAAATCATATTATAAAATTCAGACAACCGTTTAAACGATTAAAATAAGATATTTAATCTCCATCCCAAAACATCATAAACATACTGGACTAAAAATCAATCTCTACAGATTCATAATTTCACTTCCAGATGCATTATGCGAATAACGGAAATAAAAATGTAGAAGGAGAAACTAAAGAAGCTAATCATTTCCAAAAGCACATCGTTTAATTTCAATACCCAACGATAAGTATTTCACTACTATACAGTTACTCAAATGATCTGTTCCACGATAAAATTTAACATCATCAACAATTTTCAATTGCGAAAATCAACAGTTTTAAAACTTAATCAGGAAAGGAGCATAGGTCGAGAAATGGGATTGAATAATTAATTCACTTATAAACCCATTTATAAGATAAATCCATATCTAATTATCATTTACCACTATATGCCACCCTAATCCAGTTTAAAACTAATTAAACTCAACATTAAAAATTACTCTCCTTTAAATGATATAAATATCATATGTTTTTCTCCCTTTTTTTTTTTATACTAAACATTACATTGAATACACATTTAAAACTTCGTTTAAAACAACTACATTTAAACAAGGAAATGCATTTAATTAAAACTAAGCTCCTTTTTATATAAAAAAAAACGCATTTAATATACTATGTTTTAAACAACACAAAAAAAAACGCATTAAAAAAAAATGATGGAGGCGAGGGCGGGCCGTGCCCTAACCCTAACGCCATCGAACACCACACAGCAGGGGAGCCCATGCGGGCGGCACCACAGCGGTGCCCGCAGGCTCCGCGGCGCCCTGCGGCCACCGCAGTGAGCCGCGGCCGGGGCTTTCAACGCCTGCGGGTAAGGGGAGAGCCGAGGGAACAAGTGGAGAGAAGGGGGTGCGAGCGGGGGAGAGGGGAGGGGGCGGGTGGAGCTCCGCTCCCCGCCTCCCATCCCCAAAACACAGTCCGAGCACAAAAACAATGACGCCCAAGTTCGAACACACAGTTCAAAATTTTAAAATTAATTTGCTACTTAAAAACACAGAGTTCGACTAAAATGAACGCCCAGCTCGGCATAATAAATAAATATTTTCCCATAGTAAACACAGTTCGAACTATAAAGCAAAACGTCCATCACAGAATTGAAATAAATTTCGATTCAATTTAGATTCGAATTAAACAAAATAAGATTGATATCATGTTTTCATGTAGGGTTTTCTCATTCTCTACAAAAGCCCCAGGGTTTCAAACACCCAAAATCAAGGAGGAATAACCAGCATCTCAAAACCAAAAACTCAACCAAATTTTCCAGCCAAATTCATATGAACAATCAAATTGATTTTCAATAACCAATTCAGAATCCTACCTCAATTCGCAATCCTGGTATGGCTGAGGGAGAGCCCACCTGTCAGATTCCCCAAAATCTCCTCCAAAATTGTCCATCCCCTTCCAATTTCCCCAAATTTGGGTAATATGGAAGAGTTGACCCAAAATTTCCATTTTTGGAATAAAAACTTTTATTTACCAATAATACTCTACATTTAATCCTTTTTAACTATCAACAAAATAACTTGCTTAATCAATTAAAAATCGATTTCTTTCACAATCAATTCAATTTAACCTTTCAAATACCAGAATCCAACAGAAAGCAATTAAACCTCTTGCAATTAAATACAAATCCCTCTTTTTCATCAGCATATATAAATAATGCATTTAATAATCAAAATCAGCCATTAAATTCAAATTTGCTTCCAATTTAAAACAGGCAATTCATTAACAACGAAAATCACATAACGGAAACCAGATTAATTAAATCCATTAATCATCAATGCACAAATGCATATTTAATCAAGACAATTACTATGGACTAATTAATCAATTAACCAAACACACCAGGCACGCAAATCGAGAAGGTCAACCAAACAGACGACTCGCAAACCCAAACAAATAGGGATTACCGACGACGACTGGTGATGCTCACTTGAGCACGACTAAGGCCGACTAAGGTCTTACGACCACCTAATCCGACTCTAGGGATTAAAAAGGTATGCTCAAACCTGCAAAACCAGGTGACGACGAACCTCGCACTCATGCGACTTCGTACTTGAAATCTCCTGCAACAAAAGATCATACATGCATACATTTATAAAATCTAATGAAAGCGTTAGTCCGATACTAAAATCACGAAATAGGTACACTGAATAACCTGCATACAACTAGTGTGAGAACCACATCAATAGCTATGCGTTAAATCAACATCTGACTATACATAATATTACGATTAACTAATCAAGATTAAGCCAAGGTTAGAAATAGACTAGGGTAGGGGTACTACATCTTTGTTCCCAAACAATTATATCTAGCAAGTAATTCAAAGCATTTTTCATAAGTTATCTTTACAAGTACCATAATTTCCAAGCAATTAGTACTTTCATGCTTTTAGTTCAAGTTTCAATTATTATCATATTTTTTTTCTTCAAAGAAAATACTCTTCACAAGTAGTTGATTTGTTTATGTTCTTTTCGATTACGTAAAAATTTATACCTTAGTTTTTAATTTCAAGCATAATTCGTTGTATATAATAGTTTCTTTTTTTGTATCGGTAGATTGCTTCATTTAAGATTCATGAATTAAAAGTTAAATTCCTAGTTAGGCAACTAAACAAGAGGAGTTGAAACAAAAAAAAACTAGTAGCGTTCGGTATCTATGGTGCCTCTGGGTCACGCTTACGAGTAATGTCATTGTGTTGAACTACTGCACTTAACACCTAGTAAAGCTGCAACAACGGCATCTGTGGCATCATCCCTATAAAATGCCGGGGAGAAATAAGGGTCATTTGGAAGTTAAAAATCCAAGGGGCAGGTAATCCCCTTTGGATTGATAATCTAAAAAAGATAAACCTTAAATAAATTTACATCCGCTCAGTTAAACCTTGGAAAAACCCCATTATGGTTGGTTGTGTGTGACATTTTTGGAATTTATTTATCTTAATGAATTTTGGTGGATGATAATGGGTCAAGGGTGATGCATATGATAGGAAATAGGACATAGTTATTTTAGGCCACAAGTAGAAGGCCACCTTGAGCCTTTTTTCTATAGAGCTACCATCGTGGGTAGCAACCGTAGAGAAACTGTCTATGACATTGACCCTAGAAAGGGTTGCATACGCACCAAATAGTTTACATTAAACCATAGTTAAAAAATCAGAACTACATACTTTACGCCTTGATCCCGTGCCGAAATGGGTATGTAGGCAGTCTAGGGATGGAGTTGTCCCTTGTACTCAGGCATTCAGGAATGGGGATTAGGATTTGGTTATGGGTGAGTAGTTGGTGCTTGAAGCTCCTTGGTCTTTTAATCAAATGGTGGAAATAAAAATTGAAAGGTTAAAATTAATTCAATGCATACTTAGAAGGAATCGCGTATGGATTCGCTTGACTTCCTGGGGTTTTAGGTCAAATTCCAAGGCGGAACTCAAGCTTGTTTATGTAGTTATTTTTATACTCCTAAGGATGGCAACCTTGGTGCACTTTTAGTAGGGGAGTGTAGTCTTTAGAGAGTGGCTCAGGACTCGGATGGTCCTGATGAGTCTAAAGTCTTTGGCCAGAGCATATCCTATTCTTATGAATAGATGCCTACCCCATTTGGGTAGATGCCTATCCCGAATTGGTGAGATGAAACCTCTTGTCCCATATGGATAGATGCCTAACCTATATGCTTAGATGCCTAACCCATATGGTTAGATGCCTAGTCCTGTATGGATAGATGCCTAACCCGTATGGTTAGATGCCTAACCCGTATGGTTAGATGCCCATCCCAGTTGGATGGATGCCTATCTCATTTGGATAGATGTACCTGAGTATGCGATTGAATCAAACACTATTAAGAATAAGTGATAAAAAAAAATGGACAAAATTTTTTGGTTGAGTGGAGTGGGTTATTACACGTATCTAACATAGTTATCTTTTTTTGTACATTAGGAAATAAATTTCTAGCATATTTACCCATGTATTGTTCCTCCATACACATCTACTGTTGCGTTTCACATTTAATTTATATTATATACATTTAATTATAATTTATTATTGTATTAATTGATCTTAAATAATGGTATAGATGAAAATAAAAAGGTGAGTGTACTTAATTAGGGGTAAGAAAAGTGGTCAAGTTAGAAATTTATCTAACAATGCAATCATGTTACAAAAAATGTACACACATTATGGCTTGGTACACCAAGCCATACCATACACAGATTATATAGTTCACATAATAAAAAATAACCCTCATTCATTAAAAAATCTAAAACCTATTAGTGTCGTAATCAACTATTTCATACAAGGTATTTAAAATGAGAGTGTGGTTTCAATATATTCATACATTATTGTTGCCTCAAGTTTTGTTTTTCATGTAACTACTAATAAGCGAATCATTAATGTCATATTTTTTTCTTCTTAATGGTCTAACTATCATGTTGTAAAGAAAAGTTTAAAACCTTATAACCTTTGTCTTTTAAGAGGTTCTCGCAATTGTAACACACCAATATACTAAGAGGGGTAAATTAATACATTATCAAGTCGCAACTTCTATTACTTCACATAAAATATTCACTTAGTTGGTAGGAGCATTATAATAATCATTGAAGAGTACAAACAGTAAATACAACAATATGAGAGAACATAACACCAAATTTTATGTGGAAACCTAACAAGGGAAAAACCATGGTGATAGTTGTTTGGATCTACTACCAAAATCCAACCTCATAAAGAATTGTGAATATTAAAATTAGTTATGAAGGAACCAAACTTTAGAAGACTCCAATTCCCTAAGCAATACATCTTTTATGGGCGCCAACACAAAAGAGACATCAATCCCCTAATCTAAATAACAAGTCAATATTAGAGAGGCATCAACCTCATGTAATGCATCGATATGGAACCCCTGAGGATATGAGCTAAATAGACATAAGAATGCATAAAAAAAAATTTGAAATATTTAAGATCAACATATGCATCTCATAGAAGAACGATAACCCAAACCTCGATCTTACAACAACTTGTTGACATGTGACAATGCACAAGCAAAAGACTTATCATATGAAACATAAACTGGGCATGGAGAAAGGTCATAAAACACTTAATGCAAGGTAAAAAAGGTGATTGGAAACATACAAGACCCTCTCTTTCCTCAATTCAAAATATAGGACCTTTTGTTAGGTTCTAGCTGTTACCAATGGGCTAGACCCAAATGCCATTAACACCACTCAATTTCACTCTAAACACCTTAGAGACACCTCAAAGACTCCCTCAACGCTACAAGATGTTAGAGTTTTGTCAATGATGGTTTTTGTGAAGGAGAATATTATGTATAGGCTATACCAATTTTCATTGATGTCAACATAGTTTTGTTGACGTATATTGTTGTTGCTCCAGTAATTTTATGATTTTGTTCATCATGTTTTGTTCCACATTGCTCTACAGTTATAGATATGGGTTTGCAGTTTGGACAGTATACTTATGAATATCAAATGTACCTATATTCAAGTTTCTACATGTTAGGGATCTTCAAAAGGTGAGACACATGGTTTGACAATTTGGCCTTTTAGTTGCTTTGTTCCTTCATAACAAAACAATTTGTCTAGACATCCGCTCTTTATCAGTTAATTGTTTTTGGTCCTTCAGTTGTGGGACATGATGAAGCATTGTGGGTGACATGTGTATTCCAATTGGCATTAATTTTTGTTATATCTTGGCTAACCTATGTAGGTGAAATGTATGAAGCATCTCGATGGTAGTGTGTAAAGTATTTTTGGAAATCGATAAGGCATGTGTGGCCAACTTGAGATATAGATCAGTATATACATATGATATACTGTTCTAATGAAAATATATAGACATAGATGTGTGGCATAGTGGCTAGATGTGATATGATATGATAATATGCAATTAAAGTTTATGTGAATAAAAAAAGAGCTAATGAAGTGTGTGAAGTCTATCTACTAAGCCTAATCAGAACTATACTCCATGCATTTGTAAGATGCAACTATAATATAAGTTCATGTTGTCTACTTGTTCTCTTATGGACAACAAGCCCTTTGGTAGTGAGCCTTCATCTTTTGGGTAGTGAGCCTTGAAGTGAGAATTTTGTTATATATTATAACTACTTATATAATATTGAGAGTTAACCCTCTTTGTGGTTTTTCCCTAATGGGTTTCCACATAAAAATCTAGTGTTCTCTTGTGTATGTTGTTGTGGATGATGTCTCTACTTTAACTACTTATTTGATCATTCATTTATTTCCATTACATGTTAATTGATATGAATTTGCAAAGTAATAATTAAGTTGATTTCAAAGTTTAAAAAAGGGAATATTGATTCACCCCCCCTCTTAGTATTTTATCTATTCAACTATTGGTATCAAAGCTTGGTCCCTATTTTTAGCTTAATCGCTTAAGGGAGATCTTGTTGATTGAACTGATGACCCTTGAGTTAAGTGCTAAATAAATTCTTATGGATGGAGAATTACAAACTGCTAAACATGGATTTGAAATAAATATCAAAGAAGAAAATGAATGCATCAAAAAACTGAGGGAACACATCAAGAAGTTCAAAGAAAGATATAGAGAGGTCAAAAAGGAATTGAAACAAGAAAATGAAAAAATTGTCAATTTGAAGTTACAAGTTGAGGAAAGTAACAAAATTGAGTGTCTGGATGATTTAATCAAGTGTAAGACTAAACAATGTGCAAGACTAGAACAAGAAGTTGTAACCCTAAGATTATAAGATAAATTCAAGGAAAGTATTAAGAAACCTGATGAAACGGTGGCTATGCAGAAATATTTGAAATAAAATAGTGGATTGGGTTTTGAAATTAGTGAATGTTCAAATCAAAGGACTGAAGATAAAGGAAAGATAAAAAAGACTGAATTTGAATGACGCACTAAAGAAATAAACAAAGTAAGGCAGCCCCGCAATCAAAAAAGTTTTGCAAGAAAACCTCCTATCAGACAACTTGTTGCTCAAAGGTACCCTTCACTCAATGGCTATTAATTTTCCTATAATAAATTTAGGAATAAGGCTCTATAATGTAAAAATAGAATGAATCAAAATGTTTAGTGTTTCTCTTGCAAGAGATTTAGTCATAAGGCTAGTGATTACAGAAGTCAAATTATGAATAGAAGAAATAGATTCTTTTATGGTTATTGTCAACTATGCAATGGTTTTGGGCACAAGGATAATGAATGCAGATCTAGAATGACTACAAGAAATTCAGGACAGAGGAATATCAAGTGCTTTAGTTGCAACAAGGTTGGGCATATTGCTAAAACATGCAGAAGTAGGAATATGAATAAAGATATTTCAGTAAAAAGAAATGAACCTATAAAGAAGATTGATGTAAAAGGGGTAAGGAATGAAATGAAAAAGATTTGGAGAAAGATGGTAGTGGACTTGACACAAAATATTGCTACATATAGCTCTAGTGTAGAGATCCCCTCTTAAAACTAGTTTGGAAGCTTTGGCTCAAGGAGAGCTACAATGAATATCATTTTCCCTCGCCAAAGAGGTCGATGTTGTTGTCACAGCATGTTGATATGTTGAATAAATTGATGTACTTAAAATCTTGGTGAAAACTACAATAGATTGCAAATCTTTAGTAAGTGATTATTCACACAGACAAATATATTTAGTAGATTTTTGGTGATATGGTAGTTTTGGCGGAAAAACCATTGGTTATTTGACAAAGTATATAATTTTTTGATGTTTAATTTATTATCGGTGAATTGGCAAATTTGAGGAGCGAAAATAAGTGTTTGAGGGAAATTATTGATATGAAAGTTAAGGTATTTGCAAATTTATATTTAATGGATTCTAGCAAGTTTGTTAGTTGTGAAGATGAATCCTGACCTAAATTCAATAAATTTATGAAAGAGTCGATAAGAGATGTCTCGGTTGATGCATTTTCATCATTACAAGCTAGGGTAGTATGTCTTGAAGATATCTAAAAGTTTATTGATGTACAAATTGAGTATGACAATGCAGAAATAAATAATTTCAAAGGTATTTTCTCCAGAGAAAATTTGTAGCTAGTCATCGAGTTAGGGCATAAGGATTTGAAAGTTTGGAATGAATTTTTTATGATAGTTGATGGAGAATTGGTCAAGAATGTGTCGATCATAATTAACGCTAACTAAATTTAGCTAGATAGACTATACCAGATCACAAAGGAAGTCCCAAAGGTTGTTATTGGTCTTTTTTTAGATGGAACCGTACCTGTGATGAAGACAATAAGGAAAAAAGAAGTTGAAAGATTGACAAGTGTGACTTCGGATAAAAGATCTCTACGGATTGACACCATTATAGACCCTCTGGTAAGATATGTTTCTAGGGGTATTATCTATAAGATTTACTTTCAAAAAAAGAAGGTTCTACATCTGCTATTACAGTATATGTTCCTTATCATATGGCTAAGAAAGGAAAGGACTATGATTTATGTGAACTGTTGAGATAGTAAGTATTGAACAATATCACATTGATAAAGGATTATGGTTATGCTTTTAATTTTGGATCATTGATTGTATGCTTGGTATTTTACTTTTTAAATTTATTATCAATGAATGAGAATGTTGTTTGGGATGAGAACCTACTCGTAGGAAAGCAAATCAAAAGATATTTGGATAGTTTGAATGATAGAGGTAGGGCATGCAAAGAGTATTTTTATGAACTCTGGAAGAACTTGATTTCAATATTTAGGATCCTATAAATATGTGTTGATATGTACGAGGATAGCATTTCTTTTTGGTTGATACAAATCATTACTTCATGGAAGCAGTGTTGCCCCAAAATTTATGGCTAACAAAATTTGGATATGAAATTAGTGGTAAAGAGTGCATGATGTATGCATATAAGCTTCTTAAATTTTAGGTGGATCTCACTAAAGATAAGTTTGATACTTATGAAGAAATATTGGATCAGACGTTATTGTAAGGAAGTTAAGTAGTGGAACAACTTCCTACACTAACCTTAAGAGGAGCGTAATGCAAAAAATTTTACAAATCGTCACAACAGTTATAGAAAATAGAAATAGATATAATAACACTCAAACCATAACACAATGATTTACGTGGGGAAAACCCTTTCGGGAGAAAAACCCCACACTCCAAAAGCCACCCAATATATTATTCCACAATCAAAATAGATTACAATATACTTGCAGAACAAGCTCTTCATAGGAGTACCACTAATCAGAGATTCAAAGGTATCTCAATAGCTATAAGACTCTTACACACAACCTCTATCTCACATGCCTCATATATAGGAGATACAATACAAGAAACTATCAAACGATATTACAAAACCATGGGCTAAAACTACCCAATAAGTTGTAGCCAACCTTATCTCCCTTCTAGATGCCCTATGATCTGTCCCGCCCTTTTTACAGCTCATTTATGTGTCTGGTGTATTTTATATTTCTTATTTCAAGAGTACAAACTTCCAGAGGCCATAACTTGAGAACCGTGTGTCCCATTGACGAACCGTTTCAAGCAACAGAAAGCTTGTGAAGTGATCTATTGCCTCATTAATAGATACATCATTTAAGACCACTTTTTAGGGTGTTTCAGGGACTCTAAAGTCCTCAAAATCAAATTTAAACCTTTCATTGGACCCCTCCAAAATGGAAAATTTAATATATTCAAAACTAGTTGTGATCTTGTGACGCAACTTTACCGAAATGCTTATCTATCCAACCAGAAGCTTCGTGGAGGATTTCGCACCATTTCATGCCCAGATAAAAACTTACTAAAAATAGTATCCTCATGCAAATGTAAGGTTGAGACACCATTTTCCCAACAGTTACTGGACAGATTGCTCCCGAAGGATCCTCCTCTAGTAAGAAGAGATGCAGAAAATCGATTGAGGTCCCCCCTCTAGTTCCAAAGAAGAAGTCATATAGAAAGGAAAAGACTGAAATCATTAGCATTAATGTTGTTGAGATTGTTTATGTTGATGTGAAGTAGAAGGAGATAGTTGTTGTAGAAGAAGAAAATCCAAAGGAACCCTTTGGTTCTTCTGATAAAGATCCCTTTGAAGTTGATAAAGTGTTGAAAATGCTTGAGAACCCTAATGGCATAAAGAGAATAGGAGATGTATGGTTATCAAGACCATCTTATGACAAAGAAAATATTGAAGAAGCTTTGATTATTTTCTTGTTCCAGAACAATCTTGTTCTTAGTTCTATTGAAAATTTACTCCCGAATGTTTTGTTTAGACAATTGAGTGGATAGTTGGCCCTGAAAGCTACTAAAAAAGAACAACTAGATATTGAAGATGAAGTATAGAGAGCTATGAGAAAAAAATTTATTGTTGCACAAAATAAATTGACTAAATATATAAAGGAAATGAGGAAATGTGTGGGTGCAACTACTAGTTTCTACAAATATTGTCTTAGGTGGCATGCTACCACAGCAAACCACAAAGAAAAGATTGACCATATTGAGTCTGAGGTGAACAATTATACAAAATATTTTAATAATTTCAAGGATAAAGATGGTGTAGTAATAAGAGAGATTAATTCATTGTAGTTGGAGTTGTTATTGGTACAGAAACAAAGATATGATTTTGTCTGAAAGTTCTATATAGTCGAAAGAAATTATTGA
Source organism: Cryptomeria japonica (assembly GCF_030272615.1). Taxonomy (NCBI): domain Eukaryota; kingdom Viridiplantae; phylum Streptophyta; class Pinopsida; order Cupressales; family Cupressaceae; genus Cryptomeria; species Cryptomeria japonica. The sequence goes on along the minus strand of NC_081413.1, from coordinate 420,963,801 downwards.
AACTAAAATGGATCATGTTATCTGTCTATTGGAAGATGTACAGAAAGTTGAGTTGATTTCTCTTTTGCTAGATGATATGATTGGTGCTATTGACCTTCTTGTGTAGTGCAATAGTTAGCGCACAACGTTGTCATCTACTACTAGTTCCTGAAATTGTTTTCTCCCAGCACTCCAAGAAAATCATAAGGATATTTTCTCACAAAAAGGTAATTGAGACCTTTTTTGTTCTTTTTGAATTGCATTATTGTTGTTAAGGGTGTTGGTTGAAAATTTTGCAAACTAGATAAGTTTACAAAATTGTGGTTTTAACCACATTGTGTGAGATTGAATCTCTCCTAATTTTTAAGCGAAATGCTCTGGAAATTCGCTCGTCTGAATGCTCGATCATTGTGTGAAGAAATAAATTAACCTTTTCCCTTTTATCATCGTTAACACTAATTTTTCATTATAATAAATGTTGTCAAGAAGAATTATTGGTTCACATAGTCTGTGAGTAGGTTCCGATAAATGTTTGAAATCTCTTGAGTACCCATTCACAATCAGAATTTTCTAACTACAGACCTAATCTAGAGTATTTGCATGATCTTCAATGATTTCCCTACCCCTAAGGCCGAGTGCCTTAGTTACCGGTTGTATCTGTTGCCAGTGTAAGACCTGATGACTCTACCGATTGTTCTATCAGTGGTGTATCAGATCTTCTTACCCATCTTATCTCATGCTGCTTCTTGATGACTTCCACTTTTGCTTTTCCTTTCTCATCTGCATTTCCATTAGTTGTTGGTGGGTTCTTACTTTTGCAATATTTAGCAATATGCCCAACCTTGTTGCATGCATAACAAACAATATTGTTTTTTTGAATTGCCTTGTTTACCCCTTGGTTTCCTTTTGATCTGTATTGGTTAGCCATATGTCTAAATCTACTACATCACCAATGAATGATGCATTGTTCTGATTATTCTTATTTTTGCACTGACTATCCATATGACCATATTTATTGCAAGTAAAGCATGTACCATTGAATTTGTGAGCATTAGGTTGTCTTATTGGTGATTTCTGGTTCCAATTGTCATGTTTCTTCTTCTATCCAAATGATTGATCTTGTTGTGCAGTACCAGAGCTTTCTCCTTCATAACCAAGACCTCTTTTATCATTAGCATCTCTCCGATTCTTCAATAGTTCATGACGTTTAGCAAAGTTGGCTTGAAATTTGTCCTTGTACTCATTTGCAGTAACCAAGTCATCTCTGATGATTATTATTTTTCTTTCAATTTCTTGTTCATTATTTTGGGATTGGACCAATTCAAGTTTCAACATATGATTCTCATGAGTCAATCTATTGCATTCCTCAGATCTATTTTTCAACGCATGAGCCACATTTTCTTCATTTTTCTTTCTGTCCTCAATCTCCTTACATATTCTCATAGTTAGGGCTTGCATCTCATTCTTCAAGATAGTGTTCTCCTGAGTAAGTTTTTGACAATGATCCTTCATAGCATCTTCCTCATCAATGTTCTAATTTTGCAATTGATCACAAAGTTCCCTTCTCTTAGCCTTAACAAATGAAAGCTTTCCTTGCAATGAAATGATGTGTTCTCTAGGTTGCTTCAATTCATTCTTTATTTTATTGTTCTCCATCTGTTCATTATCAAGATCCTCAAGAGCAAGTCAAAGTTGTTGTTGCAGACCAGTTTCCATTGATTCCAAATTTTGGATTTTCCTCAAGTGGTTAAACTTCTTCTGAGGAACCAAGATCTAATACCAATTATTAGAATCCAAGAACACTAAAAGGGGTGGGGGGGGGGGGGGGGGGGTGTTGAATCAGTGTTCTACCAATAATGTTAGTTTTTAAATTATTACTTATTAACCGGTTAACAGTAAATAAAATTAAAGTGCATATACCAAATAACACATAGAAAGGCAACACCATAACACCAGTATTTGTACATTGAAAACCATGCAAAGGGGAAAAAACATGGTAGGGTTGATACCCACAATATCTATATACTTGATCAAGGCATATAGATATTACATGAGGGGGTCTGCACATGCAAAAAGGCCAAGTGCCAAGAGCTCGCTGCTCAAGCACAAAATAAGAAGTCTCACTGACTAACATAATATTACAAAGTGTTTTGAACAAAAAATGAACTTATAAATTGCATCTGACCATGTTGGATAGGTTCTAGTGAATGCTCTAATAACCTTCTCTATATACCAGTTTGTTGATGCTCTATTCTACTACCAGTTATGTTGTGTACGTGAAATTGCACACAAACACTTCTAATCGATGACCAAAATACTCACTGAAAATATTTTCAACCAATCATTCTCATTGCATCACCCATATGATCTATCATTGAAGAGATCTTCTTAAGTATCCTTCTAACTTTACCATGTTGGATTCAATGAGAAATATAAACATGTCGGCAGCCGGAACAAAATTAAATCCAAACATAAATCCAATGACCATGTCATCCATCACACATTACCACAAAATCCAAAAAAGAAATAATCGAGACCAAAAGATTTCCTAATTAGGTCCTATCCATTACTGGGTTCCATATACATGTTACCAAGATCAAAAGAAGTTACCAGGATCAGGACTTAGCCGGGATGCAGTGAATATCGGTGTCAATGCCAGTGCTGATGTAAAGCAATGTGAATACCAATACCGGTTAAGTGCAATTAATATCGATTAACCAAACAATGAAACCATTAACCCTCAGATAGTGAGTTGACATCAATGAGAACCCAAAATGTCATTAACTCTTGTTGGATGAGTGTCAATTGCCAAAAATCTCCCCCTTTGGCATTGATGGCAACACTCATGTAAAAAATGAAACCATCTGGGAAATTGCCACTGAATCTCCATGACCTTCTGACATGTACATGAATCTGCTATATACATCTGATGCTCCCCTTGAGAAATATATACATTTTTTACCTAATCCTCCCCCTTTGACATCAATGACAAAGCGGGGTGCCCACAAATAATTTTGTACAGTTGTAAACATTAGTCAATTCTATATAAATTTCAAAATATCTGCATATATATTCTTCAAAAATGAAAAGTAGTTATCCTAACCATGTTTAAGAGATTCAAGAATGGAGATGAATCCATTCAAGATACTGACATAATACTCTATTTCTTCTGAGGTAGTGGGATCCTCCTTCTGTAAGTTAAAACTACACTCTATTTTATGAAACAACAAATTATCAAGTTGGGGACCAATCAGATTCCAAATCTCATTTGCTCTCTTTATTTTTTGTCCTTATCCTTCTCCAGTTCCAAAATTTGATCCATAATCACCAAAATTGGTCCATCCAAAGAGCTTGTCAAATTAACTGTCAGGTTGCCTTAGGCTTCTTCTTAGGTGGCTCTATTGGTGTCTAACTAGCAAGCTCAGCTAAAGATTCTTCTGGTTGTTTGGAAGTCTCCGTTATAACCGAGACCACATTGGGTGTGGCCTGTTGAACACTATATTTGAAATATAAAAAAAAAAATATTTCCATAAGCGTGAAAGACTAAAAGATTTTTGGCCAAGAAATTGTATCGAGCATTTCAAAAGGAGTTTCATCGAAAGAGTGCTTTCATCGAAATAGAGCATGATGTGTAAAGCACTATGCAAAAGGTCTTCGTTGGAACATCACTTTCGGTAAATCAAGGAAACTGCTCATCGATACTCCAAGTTTCATCGAAAAGTGAAAACAAAAGGCAGTAGGCAAAAAGTGATTTCGAAGAAATATAACTACCGAAGAAACTCATAAAGCATTCATCGACATGCAAATCTCATCGATAACATAATGTCGAACAAGAACAGAGGTGTTTTATCGATAAAAGAGGATATCAAAGGAAAAGGACTTTCGATGAACTTGCATGAACTTTCACCGAAGAACAGAACTCATCGAAATATGATTTCGATGAAACTTGCAAATGACTTATCAAAAGAAAGTTTATCGATGAAAAGATGATTTCGATGAGTCTTGAAGATGGCTTCTCAACATGGGTTACTCACTGAAAAGGTAATATCGAGGAGAATGGGCTTTCGATGAAAGATCAAAATGCTCGGCCGAAGACAAGGGTTTCATCGAAAACTTGAATTACGATCATTTTGGTCGAACTGTACTTCCCGTGAAAGAATTAAAGGCCCAAGTGAAGAATGTCACATCTGCAATTAAATTTAAACACTTGAGTAGCCGTTGCAGACGCAGAGACATTAACTATGCACAAGTTGCCCATACGATTACAGCTGAACTGATCGAATTTTCAGAGGAGCCAAATTGATGCCAAGAGACTGAAAATTGCGAAGAACTTGCGGAAATTTGTGAACGACAATCAGAAGAGCTGGGCATTTCTCCAAGTAAGTATTGTCTCTCGTATTTGCTGAAATCATGGAACCTTCTTCTTCTTCTTCTAAAAGGAGTAGGAAAGGAAAAGAACTAAACCCTGAAGAGAAGCCCAAAAGACAAAAGAAGGAAGGGAGAGCTCTGACTCAGGATTTGCTAGACCAATGTCCCACATCTAGTGTAAGGTCTAAAAAGATCAAAAGTGAAGAAGAAGGATTGGAGGATAGATTTGAAAATCTGGGAGACATTTGGACTGAAATCAGAGGACATGAATTATTCCTATTTAGCTACAAAAGAAGGGATGCTCCTGAGCCCATAAGTAATCTATGGAAGAAGAACTTAGGGAAATTGGTAGTCCCAAATGTGTTTGTAGATGTTGAATTAATGAAAGCTCTAGTAGATTGTTATAATCCGAGAACCAAAACCATATGTGATTACAGAGGGAATCCCTTAGTGGTGATTAACAAACAAACTATTGATATGGTATTTGATTTAGACTGGGAAGTGGAGGAGAGAATCGATATGCAGAAACTGTCACAAGAATTCTTTGGCTTGGAAAACATCTACAGGACTTGGAGACTACCTATTCACCGGCCGAAAGTGGGTGGGGCATTTGTTCCGTTCAGCAAAGATGACAAGGTGTCGTTTGATGTCAACCACTTCCATCCATATTTTAAGTATACATATTATGCTGCAGCCCAAGTATTAGGCCTAGAGGCTCATCCACTCATGGATATTGGGGTTATGGTTTTGTGTGCCGATTTACAATCAAAAGACCCTAGGTCATTTGATTATGCCACTTATGTTGCAGATGCCTTAAATCATGGGTTAGAGAAGTTAAAAGGGGATCTCGTGAACATACATTTTTCATTGTACTCCTTATTAATGCATATTATTCTTTATTGTGGACAAGAGATCAACTTCTGGTCAGATGATTTCTGCATTAGAGCTTATGATAAGAATGGTTTGAAGAAGCCAGTTCAGTTGTGGGTTTCTGCATGGGACCAGAGGTTCATGAACAACCAGTACTGGCACTTTCAGGAATATTTTGTGAAACCTCTTAGTGCAGCCTTTGGGCAACATAGAGATTATACTCTGTCCCCTGAAATTAAGAGATTCCTCAGGCCAAGGGACTTCTCTCCGGAGTCACAAATTGATCACAATTGGGGTGATTGGTATTGCCACGATAATCACACAGAAATCAGGGTATTTGGGTATGAAGGAAGACCACACATGCTTCCAATTACAGTACCAAACAGGGTGGCTAGCCTGGAGATTGTAAGACAATTATCTATTGTCAGTGCCAAACACCTTACAGATTCCGGTAAGTAGCCCATCGTTCCAGGTTTATTGGTTTTTTCTGACTTTGTTGTTAAAAGTTCAAAAAGCTATCATTTACTACAGAATAAGTTAGACTACTATGGCATGACTCTGGGTGACCCTAGAGAGAACTTCGATCCTGAAGGGTATATAAGAGCTGCCAGAGCGTCACAAAAACTCAAAGTTGGAATACATGTGGCCAAAATGCCAGATGACCTGATTAAAAATCTTGAAAGAGAGGAGGCCAGGGTTTTGAGAGAAAAGAGTGAATTGACTTGGGAGGCCTACAAATGGAAAAGGGCAAGGGGGATGATAGATGGAGATTTACTTGGGAACCTCCAAGATCCTCTGGAAGTAGCTAAAAGGCTACTTCAACATGAAGAAGAGATCATGCATAGAGTGCCCCCGCAATTCCTTCATTTTATCAACACTGAGAAGGATAGTCAACCATTGGCTCACATGTCACCAAAATCAACTGCTAGTAGTATCCCTGCTGATTCCCCTAGGGAAGATTATCCTCCTAGTTTTGAAGCAGAGATGAATGTGGACACTGGTGAGATTAACATTAAGGATGTAGTCGATATAAGAATGACTAAACATGAAGATTTTGTTGCTGATGATGGATTCGCTTCTTCAAGGGAATTCCTTTCATTTTTGTACCAGTACAAAGGGGCACATGTTAAACGAAGCATGGCTGGAAGACCAGAAGAAGAACAGATGAAGAAATTGCAGGATGAAATCGATATCCTCATGAAAGATATGACCCCTGAGAAAGGGAGAAGATTACTAAAAGAGGCCGATGTAATCATCTTTTCTGGTTGGGATATAAACTCAGCACTTCTGTTTGACGGGTTCCTAAAAAAGCAAGATTTGAATCAACAGGTGTTGCCCCAGAAGATAGACAAATTATTCCTAGGCTCTGGATATGATCCTGACAAGAAGGCTCTCCTACAATGGGCATTATATCCAAAGGGGAAGAGGCCTATCATTGTGGATATTGAAGAAACCTTTGGACACCTCATGGTTCATCAGGTTGGAAAGACGGACCCTAGGGTCACTGCTAAATTAAACTTGGATGTTGCCAGATTAAACCTGGACCAGACAGAATTTTTGGTCAGAGAAAATGTCACATATAAGGGGTTGTATGAAAAATCCAAAGAGGAGAATCAAAAGTTGCAAGCAAAAATATTGCAACTTGAGACAGGGACTCCCATAAGAGAATACACCTCGTACCCCACAGGACGTAGCTTGGATGATGTTTTCGATGCTCTGTACTGGAAGTATCAAACAAATAAAGCCACCAAACATGCAAATAGTATCCAACAAAAGATGGATAAACTGGTCAATGATATCATCGGACATCAGTTTAACACCATGCTTTCGCATGTCGAACCATATTGGAAGGTATATAATGGAACTATAAAGGCATTAACAGAGCATGAGAGATTAAAAGCACGACTACATGAAGTACTGAATAGTGTCGATACAATGATGCCAGAGGAGAAGACTGAAGGGATAGCATACATGGAGAATCATGTTAAATTCGAAGATGCGATAAGGAGAGATCTTAAGGAATTGGATGATGGGAGACCTATTGGAATGCCCTCGGTCTATAAAGAAGGAGATGTAATATCCCTAGAGGACTTGCGGAATGAGCTTATCAGCATCAAAGATTGGGCTTTGTCAGAGATGGATAGAAGTAAAGACATGGCCCCTACCGTCAACCAGATGATATTCAAATATCTGTCGCAAGGAGAAGAATTGAAGAAATAGAGTGCTAAAATCAAAACCTTTAAAGATGATGATTATATTCATCATTTAGGAATTCTTAATCTCTTTTTGCTTAAGTTTGTTAGAAACGTTTAAACTAATGATTAGCATTTCGAAAAGACGTGTCTTTTCATGAATAGCTTTCGTTCCCATATATATATGAGAATGGTTTTTGTAAATTAAAAAAAAAAGAAAGAGATACACAATAAGAAGATGGCGATGTATGATAGCCTGTAAGGCTTACAAACTTCGACGGAATACATGCTATGAACTGTTGTTTTTCTTTGCGTATGTGTTGTGGATTATTTCACTTTGTTCTGGCAATCGTCTGTGATATTATCTAAAGTGATAAGGTTATTCATATTCTTGAAATCAAATTTGTGCTTCATGTTATAAGGTTGAAACAAAAGTTTTGCTTGCGAATTGTAATTGTTCCTCGCAGTACTTCATTGATTGGTCCCTTAAAGGTAGAGTTAAATTCATTCAATCAACATATGATATAAGCATTCAAATTGATCTCAAAAGAAATAATAACCGACAGGTCTATAAAAGGGTGGATTAAAAAACTGTCTCACAGGCTCGCATGGTAAGTCCTGAAGAAAGTATAATGACTCTGTAGCCCAAACAGCAAGGAAGGCACTGGTTAAATTCAGATTACACTTATCACCATATTCATCATATTTTATTTTAAAGCAATAGAAGTAATTAGGAAACATAGATCGAATAGCTTCTACAACAACAATCTTGAACTCATCTGCTATATCTCCATTCTAGGAACCTATGCCATTCTGCAACTAGGAGATATCAGATTAAGAAACTAAATCTGCTATAAAAAGCATTAGTTGAAGGAACAACTAGTGAGTAGGTATACCCGCCTAGGTCCTACAGAGCCTAAAGTGAGAGAGTTAGTAACCAAATAGGTTCACTCTATAAGTTGGCCAAGTCAATTGGAGGGTTTGATCATAGGAGTTGGCATTTCCTTAGAATCTATCCAATCTATTGATTTGAGACCCAACATGGCCTAAGCTTCTTTTTGAGCTTCCCTTTCTTCTTTCCTCTACTGCTTCATTTCTTCCTACCTCTGTTCGTCCAAAATTTTGACTTTCTTCTCAACCTTGGCCCTTTTATGACCTTCACTTATCAATGTCTTTGCTACTACCTTGGTCATCTTCTTTCGGATTGCCGAAGCTACCTATTCCTTGTGAACTTTGAGTCCCTTTTCCTGAGAAGTACAAAAAGAATCTTCCTTCTCATCTACTAGTGCCTGTAATAGGTGTTGTGCATAGCCATTCAGTGTGGCCTCGTCAACCTCATAGCCCATTAGAATTATCCAAATTGTCCTAGGTTATAAAACCTCCATCATACATTCATCTTTATCAACCATAAAACAAATTGTATCCTTATATGTCTCTACTATAGATTTTGGAATCTAGGACCTATTTTTTATTTCCTCCTAAAATGTCTTGAAAAATGCCCAGAAATTTTCTTTGATAACCTTGTCCCCTTGCTTATCCAAAATTTGTGCAATTTGTGTTGCTACCAGGTAGTCAAAATCCCACTGAATCTTGCCAAAACCAGGAACAATGCCCAAAAAGTAAAATACCAAATAGATAATGAAAGAGCCATACCGGAAGGTATTCTTCTTGTCTTTCTTGATCTTCTGCAAGTTATTCATAAGTTCTTTTAATATTACACAGCATATATCGTAATGGGCACCCTCCTTAACCATCTGATGTGCCATCAAATTATATTACCGAAGACAGAGTTTAACAGGTTTGATTGGTAAACCTTATATCTAATAATCATTGTTGCAAACTTTACATCTATTTCTCTGGCATCATCTACCCTCAAAGAACATCCATCAAAAGTTGCACCAATAAGTTTATTGAGCTCAGTGTTAGATAACTTAAACTTTGTGCCATGAACGCCTCTGATTTTGTGCAAACATGTGGCATTCTTGATGAATTCCTCCATAATTTTGTGCGATCAGTCCAACTAGATGAATTCTCTATGATTGAGGCTCAAAACATAGCGTACCCATTCAACCTCATCAAAAGTTGGAAAATCCATGAACTGAGTAAAACCCTTTCTCTGCAGGTGTACAAATTTTGGTTTGAGCTGGCTGTCAAAAATTAGGTTTTGGGTGAAAATGCAAGACAACTCATAACCTCCAAGCTCTTCGATATCACAATGAATATAAGCCCTAATATCCTCAGTATGAAGAACTCAGTGATAGACATTTGAAAAAGCACCCAATGGTTCATCCAAAAGAGATTTGTATGGATGCTTCTTGAAAATGGGATGAGGGTGGTTCTTAATCTCAACCACCAAAGGAGTATCAATGCTGGATGAAGATGAAGCCATTATAACCAAACATGGAAAATAGGATTTCTACAAAAACATGAAAATACCATGAAAAGCTATCGGGAGATCAAATTTCCTTGAAAGAAAGTGCTCACTTAGATCGCCTTGAACTCTGAAATTCTCTAGAAATTCGCTCATCTGAATGCTCAATCGTTGTGTGAAGAAATAATTTAACCTTTTCCCTTTTATCGTTGTTAACCCTAATTTTTCATTGTAATAAATATTGTCAGGAAGCATTACCAATTCACATGGTCTGCGAGTAGGTTCTGGTAAATGTCTGAAATCTCTTGAGTACCCATCCACAATCAGAATTTTTTGACTATAGACCTAATCTGGGGTATTTGTATGATCTTTAATGATTTGCCTACCCTTAAGGCTGAGTGCCTTAGTTACTAGTTGTATTTGTTGCCGGTGTAGGACCTAATGACTCTACCGATTGTTTTGTCGGTGGTGTATCAGATCTTCTTACCCATCTCATCTCATGTTGCTTCCTGATGTCTTCCACTTTTGTTTTGTCTTTCTTATTTGCATTTCCATTAGTTGCCAGTGGGTTCTTACTTCTGTAATATTTAGCAATATGCCCAACCTTGTTGCATGCATAACAGACAATATTGTTTTTTTGAATTGCCTTGTTAACCCCTTAATTTCCTTGATTTCCTTTTGATCTACATTGGTTAGCCATATGTCTAGATCTACTACATGCATGACATCTTACATTTCCAAGACCAGTGAATGATGCATTGTTCTAATTATTCCTATTTCTACACTGACTAGCCATATGACCATATTTATTGCAATTAAAGAATATGCCATTGAATTTGTGAGCATTAGGTTGTCTTACCAGTGATTTCTGGTTCCGGTTGTCATGTTTTTGCTTCTATCCAGATGATTGATCTTGTTGTGAAGTATTGTAGCTTTCTCCTTCTTTATAACCAGGACCTCTTTTATCATTAGCGTCTCTTTGATTCTTCAGTAGTTCATCAAGTCTAGCTGAGATGGCTTGAAATTTGTCCTTGTACTCATTTGTAGTAACTAAGTTATCTCTCATGATTTTAATCTATCTTTCAAGTTCTTGTTCATTGTTCCGGGACTAAACCAATTCAAGTTTCAGCATATCATTCTCATGAGTCAATCTATTGCATTCCTCAGATCTATCCTTCAACGCATGAGCCAAGTTTTCTTCATTTTTATTTTTGTCCTCAACCTCCTTTCACATTGTCATGTTTAGGGCTTGCTTCTCATTCTTCAAGATAGTGTTTTCCTGAGTAAGTTTCTGACAATGATCCTTCATAGCATCTTCCTCATCATTGTTCTGATTTTGCAACTGATCACAAAGTTCCCTTCTCTTAGCCTTAACAACTAAAAGATTTCCTTGCAATGAAATGATGTGTTGTCTGGCTTGCTTCAATTCATTCTTCAATTTACTATTCTTCATCTACTCATTATCAATATCCTCAAGAGCAAGTTGAAGTTGTTGTTGTAGACCAGTTTCTATTCATTTTGAATTTCGGATCTTCCTCAAGTGGTTAAAATTCTTCCGAGGAACCAAGCTCTAATACCAATTGTTGGAATCCAAGAACACTTAGAGGGGGGGTGAATCAATGTTCTACCCGTAATGTTATTTTTAAACTTATTACTTATTAATCGGTTAACAATAAATAAAATTAAATTCCATATACCTTATAACACATAGAAAGGCAATACCATAACACCAATATTTGTACGTGGAAAACCCTACAAAGGGAAAAACCACAGTGGGGCTGATACCCACAATATTTGTATACTTGATCAAGGTATACAAATATTACATGAGGGGGTCTGCACATGTAGAAAAGCCAACTCCCTAGAGCTCACTACTCAAATACAAAATAAAAAGTCTCACTGACTTACATAATATTATAAATTATTTTACAACTGAAAATGAACTTATAAATTGCATCTGACCATGTTGGATAAGTTTCAGTGAATGCTCTAATAACCTTCTATGTATATCGTGTTGGTAATTGACACTCTATTGGTTGGTTTCACTATGTTTCCATTGATGGCAACATGATTTTGTGTTTCGGCTTCATGTTTTGATTCTATGGTATACCAATTAGACAATTCACAGACTCTACACGAGCACCGACACCGACACTAGCAGGACAGAAGATTTCTTTGGTCTCCAGCAATGCAAGACGACATGGTATAGTAAAAGTCATTGGTATTGGAGGCCGACATATCTTGGATTGAGCATTGGCAACTTGTTTTAATGTTTATACATTTATATTATCTAGCCGACATGTAATCTAATATCATATATATCTTTGTAATCCGACGTAAGGCATAAAAGTTGTATAGGGTATATAGAGCAGTTTGATTAGATCATTTTGATATATAAGGAGATAGACATGAGATGGGAGATTATGATGATGTAATATGATGCAAAATATATCAGAGAGACTATGTATGTGAGGAATTTTTTGTAAGGATTATTCTAGTAAAGGGGTTTAGGGTATCAAACCGGAACAGACAGAGCTTAAACCGGAACTGTATTCTGGCATAGAAGATGTTATCTTAGCAGTTCACACTTCTCTGGATTGTTTTCTAGAATTTTATGTAGTCAGTGAGGCTCCTATTGTGATTGAGCAGTGTGTTCTAGGCTGTAAGCCTTCCTGCAAGTGCAGACCCCTCATATTTTGTAATATCTCTTCATATGGCCAGTGGATTGATATTGTGGGTCACAAATCCCACCTTGGTTTTTACTCTTTGAGGTTTTCTATGTATAAATCTGTGTGTTATGATTCTCATTTATGTGTTTGGCTTATTCATTAATTTACTTCTTTCAATTATGTTATATTGATATACCGGTTGGTGTATGCATGTTTTATCACAGCTAAAATCTACTATTGTGGTATAACACTGATTCACCCCCCCTCTCAATGTTATTGGTTTCCAACAATTGGTATCAGAGTCTTGCACCTCATAGGAAGTTTAACAACTTGAGGAAGATCCCAAAACCAGAATCAATGAATATGGCTTTGGAGAAGCAGCTTGAGATGGCACTTGAATATTATGATGTTGAAAGGTTGAAGAACTTAAAGATACAAGATGAATTGAATTCTGCTAAGGAATTTATTCTTGTCCTAAAAGAGAGGCTATCATCTATTCAAGCTAGAAGGAAGGAACTTTTGCAAAATTAGGATGATGAAGAGAAAAATGCACTTAAGGAACAATGTCAGAAATTGAGTCAGGAGAACATGGTTATGAAGAATTAAATGCAAGTTACAACTATGAGGATGTCTAAGGAGATTGAGGATAGAAAGAAAAAGGAAGAAAATTTTGTTGTGTCCCTGAAGAACAAATATGAAGAATGTGGTAGGTTGGTTCATGAAAATGATATGTTGAGAACTGATTTGGTACAATCCCAGAGTAATGAGCAAGAGCTTGAGAGACAAATAATAATACTAAGAGAATATTTAACTGCTGCAAGTGAGTACAAAGAAAAATTCAAGATTGACCTAGCACAACTTGATGAGTTATTGAAGAGACAGAGGCATATTGGAGATTCCAATGGACTTGGATTTCAGCAAGGACAGAGTTCCGGTACTGCTAATAAAGATCAAAACCATAAGGCACCAATAAGATAGTTCAATGCTTATAAATTCAATGGTAGATGTTTTTTTCGCAATAGATTTGGTCACATGGCTAGACAATGTAAAAACAAAGCAAATCAAAACCTTGATTTTGCTCCCAGTAAATGTTCTAAATGCAATAAGTTTGGTCATAAGATAGAAGATTGTAGAATGAACGTTAAATGCTATGCTTGTGGAAAATTTGGACATATGGCTAATTAGTGCAAGTTAAGCAATTTCACCAGTTTTAGAAAAGCAATTCAGAAGAACAATATTACATGTTATGCATGTAATGAAGTTGTATATATTGCTAAGTTTTGTAGAAGCATAAATCCACCAGTTAGTAATGGAGGATCAAATGACAAAAGAAAAGAGAATGTTAGTGAAATCTGGCAAGATCATACTTAGAGATGGGTTAGGAAGACTGAATAACAATCATCAGATGGGAATGTACCAGTTACTTATCCGGCAGAAGAGGCTACTCCTGCATTGGCGGGAACATCATTTGGTAACTAAGGAAAATGCCTTAGGGGTATGCAAAATTAATGAAGATGTTGCATATGCCCTGGGAAGACGTTATGGAAGATGTTCTAGATATTTGAAAGGATTATCCAACATGGATATGTTCTGAGCGACATCCGGTATTTTTCACCGGCAATCATTTATGTCAATGGAATATTAGGGTTTTTCTCGATGGTTAAAAAGGTCGAATACACTTCATTGTTAATCACCCTACATTTAGAGAGATTCAGAGCAACTAAGTGCAATCAGAGGCTATTCAGAGGCAACCAAATTTCTTCTTGACCGATTTCACTGGCGTCTGGAAGAATTTGTTGAAGGTTTTCATCGAGAGTGATCAAAAGGTATTTATCTTGAAACATGGAAGCAGGATCATCTTCTATTCCTTTTTTTATTGCAAACCCAACTGTAGTGGAGGTCAAGGACCGCCCCAGGCTAATTTTCAAGTGGTATCCATGTGTGGCTACCTTGGAAGATTCGGTTGGAGTGTTTTCTCGCATTTTGGAGGGATTTATGTATGTAGAGGATGTTAGGGCATACATTCACTGTTATATTGAGGACTTGGGAGCTTCAAAAATCAAGGGAATGTATATGAGTGAGCTAATGGGAGAATCTAGAAAGATCAAACCAGCATATAAACATATTGAAGAACTAGGGTTTACAGACATTCTAGATATTCCAGAGTTTGAGGATGAGATAATCAGATATGTACAGAGAAGAGTACATGGGGAATTCATATGGCTGGATAGACCTTACAAAATCACCAAGGAAGCCATCTGAGAAATCACTAGTTTGTCATCGGTAGGACAACATCCAGACAAGAAAGTTTCAAATGACTTCATGTGGAAGATCATTGGTGCTACATCTAACAAGAGATCCATGAAAGTGAGCACTATCACAAACACGGACATCAAATTTGGTAGCATGAATATCAGATATAAGGTAACCCAGTCAAACCGACTGAATTTTGTTTCCAGTTCATGTATTTTGGCTACATATGAAATGATGAGAGATAATGTAAAGTTAGACCTATGTGGCTGGATGCTTGATGAGTTGTTAATCAACTTAGGAAAGATTAAGGGTGAGAATAAGGGCACTTTCTAGTATGGGAACTTGTTAGTCTGCTTCATGTTATTTTTTTGAATGATTCACCCAGTTCTGGTAAGAGGCAATGGACCTTTGACATTCTGGTAGGAAGATAATTGAAACAGTCAATTTTTGCATTAGGAAGCCAGAGAGATGATAAGATATGGGGGTATTTTAAGGCATTTCAAAAATCTATGAGGTCTAAGGTAAGGGTACCTGAGCATATAGTAGAGAAATATTCTACCAACATTTACTTCATGGTGAAGAAGTATGAGACTCTCATGGAAGCAGTTAAGCCCCAAAAGATTTGGATTGAAGAAATGGCTATGAGGTAGATGCATAGATTCTTGATTCCTACGCAAAAATGCTAATTGATGCACTAATTGATGAGGTAGAGAAGCCTTGTGGAATTGTAAAGCAGAAAACTCAAGAGGTTGAAACAGAGTTCAACCAGAAGAAAAAGGAGAAATAGGAAGGAAAAGCAAGTAATTTTGTGGAGAAGGTCTCAAAGGACATAAAGGCACTAATTGATGTTTTCCCAGAGAAAGGTAGAAAGAGGAAGGATCTGGAAGTTCATATTGAACTTGTTACTGCAGAATCTAAATCGGAGGATGATATACCATTAGCATTTAAGAGGGTTTTTAGGAAGAAACTAGAGGAAACAAAGGTGGAAGCAAAGAAGCAATCTGTTAGGAAGGTCACAATCAAGCTACCGGAACAAAGGAAAGCACCTAAAGCTACACCTATAGATACATCCAGTACTGCTAAGAGGAAGAAGAAGAGTGACATTGACTTAGCACTTGAAACTGGTAATGTAACTATCATACCACCTAAAAATTGTGCAGAAATTGTTGATGAAATCACAAAACATGGCATTCTGAAGAATGTTAACTTTATTATGAAAACTTGGAGGATGATGAACATAGAGGTAGAAGAAGAAGTCCTATTATACTTGGATATCTTTAAGAAAGCCTTAATAGAGATAGAAAATTATAGAACGGCTAAGTTATATAACATGTTAGATGTTAGAAGATTATCTACTATGCAAGAGGATAAACACATTAAAATGCAAGAACTATTAGCTATCTGTGTTACTATAACTCTAGATGAAATGGATAAGACAATTGAGGCAATAGACAGAAAATTCTTCAATAGCAAACATAGGATAACTAGTTTGATGCTAGGGAGAGTGAATGAAGTAATAAAGGAAACTCAAAAGGCATGGATTAATTTTTTCGGAGAACACAGAGGACTCTTGACTTCACCGAAAACCAAGATAGATATTGTAGATACCTAATTTGAAGGAAAAGGAAAGGGTATTATGGGCACTTCACCATCAGTTTTGAAAAATATTAAGATAGTGGAAATTGAGCCACTGGTAAATATAGATGTACAGACTAATACCGAGATATTGGTTAATACTAAGAATGAACAAGATAATATTGTACAAGATACTAACATTGAGGACAATTGTCCTCCAGATACAAATGTAAAGGTTGAGGATAATGCTCCTATAGAGGAACTGGCAGTTACACAGACTACACCAAGTGGCGAAGCCACCGGTGCAAGTGATGAGATTATAAAGGATAAGTCATCAGAGGACAAAACAGGGGAATCCGGAAGGGTACCAGTTGTTGGCCCATCATTATTGTCAATTGATACTTCTCAGGTAGAAAAGAAAACCATCATAGAGATGAGTCCCACTGAACTAATGATGATGGTTGCTCAAAAATTGATGGGAGGGAACCACAGACAAGGGGATTATAGATCAATCAATCATTGTTCTACACAGATTGGTCTCGGAGTGTAAGATTGAAAATGAAGAGAACCCTTCTGGAAAGCTTAAGGTAATCATTGAGACATATCAAAATATTTTCAATCCTTACAACAAATCTCTAACCGACAAGCACTAGAAATATTTACTCAGGCTAAGAGAGCCACTTTTGATTAGGTAATTGAGACTAAGAAGAAAAAGATTTGGGAGAAGCTAATCATAATAGAAAATTATTTGAAATAATGTACGAATATATATAGGGTATGTTGCAATATTGAAATACTTACAGCTAATGTAGATAAAAAGATAAAAGAGATTCAGGAGAAAATTGCAAGAATTGCTAACTCTTTTGATGGATTAATTTCATTGACAACATCAATTGATGGTCAAATTTTGATTTTGGAGAACCAAATTTCTGCTCTTTAAAATGAAAGAGACAAAATGATTTGAAGAGCTAGAAGTCTGAGAGGCTTGGTGAGTCCAAGATTGGATTCATTATGTGTACATAAGAAAGAGTGCATGGATATGGTGGGAAAGCCCACACTGGCAGAGGCAAATGAGAAAGAATCTTTTGCACATTTATTGAGTGGACTTGTATCTATTTATGGCACATTCAAAACCAGCTGGGATACTTATGTGGAGTTACTGGAGAAAGCTTATTCAAAACTTTTGAAATTGGTCAAGCTCTGGTAAGACATTCTTGGGGATATTCATTGTACAGTTCTTCTTCTTTGACATTCTTTTTTGAATTCTTAATGGTATTGATGTCAAAAGGGGAGTAGTATAGATGTGAAAAAAGGAATAAAAGAGTTGCATACATTAGGGGGAGTTATAGAGTTTTGGACATATGGAGTATTTTGCAAATTCATCTCAGGAGGAGTAGGGCAGGATGAAACTGATAGATGGAACCTTGACCATTTTTCACATGAGTGTTGCCATCAATGCCAAAAGGGGAGATTGTTGGCAATTGACACTCTATTGGTTGGTTTCATTATGTTGTCATTGATGGCAACATTATTTTGTGTTTCGGCTTCATGTTTTGACTCTATGGTTTACCAACAGACACTTCACAGACTCTACACTGGCACCGGCACTGGCATCGGCAGGACAAAAGATTTCTTTAGTCACCGTTAATGTAGGACGACATGGTATAGTAAAGGTCATTGGTATTGGAGGCCAACATATCTTGGATCTGACATGGGCAACTTGTTTTAATGTTTATAGATTTATGTTATCTGGCCAACATGTAATTTGATATTGTATATATCTTTGTAAGCCAACATAAGGCATAAATGTTGTATAGGGTATATAGGGAAATTTGTTTAGATCATTTTGATATATAAGGAGATAGACATGAGATAGGATATTATGATGATGTAATATGATGTGAAATATATCAAAGAGACTATGTATGTAAGGAATTTATTATAAGGGTTATTCTAGTAAAGGGGTTTAGGGTTTCAAATCGAAATAGATGGAGCTTAAACCGGAACTGTATTCTGGCATAGAAGATGTTATCTTAGTAGTTCACACTCTTCTTAATTATCCTTCTAACTATACCATGTCAGCTTCAATGAGAAATATAAACATGTCGGTTGGCCGAACAAAATTAAATCCAAACATAAATCCAATGACCATGTCAGCCATCACACGTTACCAAAAAATTCATAAAATAAATAATCGGGACCAAAAGATTTCCTAACTGGGTCCTATCCATTACCGGGTTCCAATTACCAGGATCAAGACTTAGTCGAGATGCAGTGAATGTTGGTGTCAGTGCCAGTGTAAAGCAATGTGAATACCAATACCGATTAAGTGCAATGAATGTCAGTTAACCAAACAATAAAACCATTGACCCTGAGATAGTGAGTTGCCATCAATGACAACCCAAAATGCCATTAACTCTTGTTAGATGAGTTTCAATTGCCAACATACCTTTCTAGAACAAGATACAACTTTTGATTTCTAATCTACACTTGGGTGGTGCATCATCATATCTCTTCTTTAGGATAGATGTCATTCCCTCCTCTTTCTTTAAGAAAGAATTTATAATATAGAGCAACAATAATCTTACAATTTCAATGTTACAAATTAACTGAAATGTAGGAATGATCAAACTATAAATAAGTAAAGAAGAAAAGATTCTATAAAGGCCCAAAGTCCTCCATCACTTCTTTAGGATGCAAAAGAGTGCTTAAGCTCAAAGTCTTAGAAATCACTATTGTCCTATCAACCTTTCTTCAAAAAAAAACTTCTATAACCCAAAATATCGAATTGAGATATTCAAAGTAAAGCTCAAAGTCTTTATCTTGATATCCTATTACAACTTTAAACATTTTTTTCCAAAATAATAAAATGAAGCTCAAAGTCTTCAAATTAGGATTTCTTTCCAAGATGGCACAACAAATCACACAGTCTTCAAGATGCTATCTTATTATATTTCAACTAACTTTATTTTAAAAATACCAATATGAAGCTCAAAGTCTCCAAAATGATATCGCATTCACTAATTCCTAGTTCTATTCACAAATTCCTAGTTCTATTCACAAGAGCTGAAATATGACACAAAGTCCACAAAACAACAGTTGTTTCTACTCTTTAACAATATTTCCTCAACGACAGCTTTACTTGAGAAAAAAAAAAGAATTTACAGCAAGAATGACGTAAGAACACTCTTACCATAAACCACAAATGAATCCAACACAAAGTCTAGATGCCAAATATTTATTCTTATATGATCAAGTTTTTAAAATAACAATAGGAACAAAAAGTTTCACTTTTTCTCTTCACTTTAGCAGAGTTTTTGTTGCATAAGATAAAAGATTTGTATTACAAAAATAAACCTCATATATATAAGTGAGGTGCATAGACAAAATCTAGGAAAAACTATGACTAAAACAAAGAAGAGTCCTATTTGACTTTGGACTCATGCATTCCCTAGGGGAAAAAACTTAAATACAAAATGACACTTAAGTGTCAAAGTCTTATTACAAAAGTGCATCTACAACTACTAAAACTTTGAAAATACTAAGTTTTGTTAGACACTCCATTTTCATCCTATTTCATAAACTCCTTGAACTTCTGCAAAACTGCTTTCATTTGTTCCCCATCAAGTCCTTTGGGGTGACTTGTGATTATCTTGACCCATTTTATAGAGTCTCTAAGGCTTATGAAACATTTCTTGTGCTTTTTGAAAAGAGAGGCTAAATCATCTAGATTTACTTGGATTTCTATCAACTTGCCAATTCAAGACAATGAGAATACATGTTTATCAACCTCTTCACCAATAAGTAAACTGAATTATTTGATAATGGAATCTTCGTGAAGAGGCTTATGATTCTCATCCAACAAAGTGCAAGGGAGAGTTGATATCTTATCAATGATGTCCTTCCCCTTATCATTGCATTCTTTCTAATCTTTCATCATATCTTTGACAAGTGCCTCCAAGGTGTTCATTTGATGTTCCAAAATCTCCCTCTATTCAATATACATATTCCTTAAAGGGAGCACTCCATTATCAACTAGAACATCTAATTGGAAATCCTCTAACTTCAACCAAGAGTTGAATTCCTCCTCATATGTGTACAATTGTTGTGAGAAAAAATCTATAGTTTTATCAACTTTAGACTTAACACCTTCTAAATTATTTATCAAAGTAACATCAGAGCTTATCAAATGAGTCCCTTGACTCATAACCCTATCCATCCACTCACCAACTAATATTCCATGAGAATTAATTCGTTCACCTTGTCTAACAATTTTTTCATCCACTGAAGAGGTGACGGGCTCAACTACCTCTGATGATTTGGTTATCTTGATCAAAACTTTTGTGAGTTCATCTCCTTATTTCTTCATTTTTTCTTACTTATCTTTCTCTTCATTAAACATTGTCACAAGATGTTGAAAAGATTTTTTAGCATCCTCCACTATACCTTGATGTGTTTGCTTGCCTAGATCAATCCTTTGGATAACATAATCAGAGGGTTGCACTTTATCCAAATCAGTATCTAGAGAAGGAATTGTCATTTCCACATATTTGTGATTTGATTTATCCACTTTCATCCTGGATAGAGTCTTGGCCTTCTTCATACCCTTGGACTTAATAGGCACCAATTGACTGAAATAAAAGTCATCTGGAGAGATGACTTGCTTCTTTCTCTTAGGAGTGTTAGATACTAGCCATGGTGGAAGAAATTTATCATCCCCCACTGTTGCAGTCAACACTTGTAATGTTAATTCCTAAGATTGAATACTTGTAGTCATGATGGGTGAAGTTGAGGTAACAATGGAGGGTGGATTTTGAGCAATAGAAACCCTAGGGAGAACTAGAGTTTTTTACATAAACTTATCAAAATCTTCCAACATGGAAGAAGTAACCTTAGAAAAATTAGGAAGGAAAATAGTATCAAGACTATCGTGAGGTGTGTCTAGGGTAGACTCACTAGTGGATGTGGAAGGAATGACATGAATTTTAGGAGCTTGGGATGAAAATGAAATAGTAGAACCAAAAGGAATAGTGTCAGAAACTATGACTATAATAGTACCTATAACATCACATGACGTAGGAGGAATACCTTCTTGTATCTCTTGAGACTGGGAAGTACATGAGATTTTAGGTAATCCCTCCTCATCAAAGCCTTCTACTTCTTCATGCTCCTTTTTGGGTTCATCTTCTTGTAATTCTTCATTATCTCCCTCATTAGCTTCATCATCAACTTGAGTCTCTTGGGTAGATGACCCTTGTTGATTCTCACCTTTACCCACTGTGAATTTTAACTTGGGGCCCTTTAGGAACAATAGGATCTTGTCTATTCTTTTTCCTTAGCTCAGAAGTCCTTCCCATGTGACCTATAGTATCATCTTCGAATGATTTGGTTTAGAAAGGCTTCAACTAAATGTGGAGATAACCAATCATTGGTATTGGGAATTCTCTGAAACCTGGGCCTTATTAAAGTATTCTCCTTTTGGGACCATTGAATAAGAGGCAAAGGTGATCCGGCAACTTTGTTCTTTTCATACATAGGATCTAGGATGTCTCCATCCTCTTCAAGATCCTCAAGAATATCAGCAAGATAAAGATTCTCAATCTTCTCTACTAGCATGTGGCAATAGTCAAGCCTCCGGATATCTTCTTCAGTTTTGTAATCAATCCACACATCTTCAATCTAGTGGACATGAGTGTAAATTTTCTTTATTTTATTCTTCATGCCCCTATAGTCAAAATACTTCCTAGCCTTGAAGAATTTCACTGTCACTCTCCTCATTTCCTCTTCCATGGCATAGGCCTTGTAGATAGAATTGATAGAGTATCTCCCAATAGTAATGTAGAACATCAGACCTGTCTTATGAGGTCCATATTGGCTCTCATGGATTGATATCATCTGACAAGCCATCTCCATAAGGATGATCTTGTCTGACATATACCTTGGAAGCATGAAGGGTTCTCCATCAAAGCATCTGATCCTAAGATATGTGAACATGGGGAATTGAAAAAAGGTACATCCATATTGATTTACCTCATTCAGGGCTTCATCTGACACCCTCTTGTTCTGAAGATCCTTATCAAACATACACATGTAATGGGTGAAGAAAGCATCATTGACTCTCCTAAAATGATGTAAACTCTCCTTGAGAGTTAACTGGGTGAAATACTGATAAACAAGAATCTGACTCCTGTCACCTATGGTAGATAAACTTGGACAATGCCTCATTCAATTGGTTTCATAGATAAGATATGAAATCATGTATAACTTTAAAGTGATGGGCATCTTGGTCAATTTCTAGCACAAAGCATCTGCAAACTGCTTACCCTGGTAGATTTTCTTCTTATTTTGTCTAATGATGTGAATGTACTGATAAATCCATTGTGATATGTATTTGAAGTTGGGAGGCCTTTGATCCTACTAAGAAGAGTAATGAGATCATTGACCTCCTCAATGAAATCACTATGAGGAAGAGTCTTGAGCCATCTTGCAATTGTGGGCCTTGCGTTCTTCAACCAATTCTCATTTGTATTCCTCCTACATTTGTCTGAATTATTGTCATAATAGGCCACAGATGATTACATATCAATATTAGCATATTGATCTATGGTCAAGTACTTGAAAATTTTATTGAATAATTCATCATCAAGCTTGATCAAAGTCTTCTTTCCCTCTGCATCCTTCATTGATCTAGTTGTAGGATCATACAAGTTAGATAGGGCTAACACAAATTCAATATTTTGTGCTAACATGGGAAAGGTCGTGACCAAATGGATTCCACTATTGATGGTGGGCTCCATCTTGTAGGACATTGGCATCTCTCTGACTCTTTTCAAAAATTCCTTAAGATCTACATGCCCAATTTATGTATCCCTTATATTATCAATGTTGGATGATACGGAAGGAGGAAAAATTGGATGAAGCTCTTTCTTTTTGAACTTCATTGTTCTTTTTCTTGGTGAGGGCTCCATCATTTGAAGAGAATTGCACTGCAACATTGAAAAGTTCATCACCATATTGAGTCAATTAGTGTCCTTTCATGGATACAAAAATCTCTTATTGATCACAAATTGGTTAAAAATCACCAATTTGTAAGCGTGTGATTCAAGTGCAAATCAAACTTATAAGTCCGATTAGCACTTAAAATAGTGAAGAAAGAAAAAGCAATGCATATCGGACTTGTAAGTCCAATTTAAACCTATAAAAAAATAAACAACAAACTTAGGTGTATATTGGGTTTGTATCCCGGATATACACTAAGGGAAGATTAAGAAATACAAAGGTGCATATTGGACTTGTATCCCTGATATAAACCATATAATGGAAACAAAATTGTACAAGGTGTGAGTCGGGGTTGTACCCCCATCTTTCACTTGAAAGGATTAATTTAGTGAAAGTCAGTTATACAACCCCAACATGCACCTATGCGGGTAACAATTAACAAAAATAGTCAAATTTTGGTGGTGTTGGTCAAGTTTATCACCCTGACTCGCACCTGAACGAGAGAGTGTGGTGGGAGTTAGGGTGATAAACACGACCAAAACCACAGTGATTAGAGAAAAGGTAATGGTGAGTGGTCGGATTGTGGCCCC
The DNA here is from genome assembly GCF_030272615.1 of Cryptomeria japonica. Classification (NCBI taxonomy): domain Eukaryota; kingdom Viridiplantae; phylum Streptophyta; class Pinopsida; order Cupressales; family Cupressaceae; genus Cryptomeria; species Cryptomeria japonica. Next base: position 420,939,935 of record NC_081413.1, on the reverse strand, counting down.
ACCACACACCATGGATCAAAGCTCCAATGTATGGCAGGGTCACAACCCTACCATCCACCATGGAAGGGTATGGTTAAAAAAGAAACAAAAGAGATGTGGATTAGGTTTGAATCCAACACACATCAGAGCCAAAGATTTGGTGTGTACCGGGTTCAAAACTTGAATCCCATACCATAGGCTAGGGCTTCGATAAAATGAAAGGATAAAACAAAAGTGTGGTTTTGAATACCAACAGTATACATCAAAGTAGAACTTTGCTATATGTTGTTTATATTCTAAAACCCGATAGTGACAAAGAAAATATTACTGAGAAAAACTCACAGGGGGAAGATCAAAAACATACCAGGGGAAAAATGAAATCGATCTCAAGCCATAAAAACATCAATGCCTTGTGAATCACTACACAGATAATGAAAAAAGAAAGACCTAAATCAATAATAAAGGGATAAGAAATCCAAATGGAATCGAACTCCTTCAAACATTAATTACCAAGATGTGATTCATAATGGTGTGAATTGGACTTAGAAGTCCGATGTACACCTAAAAAGGACTAATAAGTGCAATTTCGCGTTTAGAATCCAATTTTGCACCTAAAGACCCAAAGCGGTGTAAAGTCAGGCTTTAAACTTGATATTACACCAAAACAAGAAAAACTCACTTTTACGTTAAAATTTGAATTTTAACAATAAGATGAGATTTTCAAGATTGAACACTAAGTATTCAAGGATGAGAAAGGTGACAAAAATGCCTCAAAAACTTAACTTTAGAGAAAAGAGGATGAATTTAGGAAAAATGCATAGGTGATTATCTTGTTTTCTCACAAAATGAAAACAAGGATAACAAAGGGGAAGTTGTCTAAAGGTATTCTTATGATACCCTTTGTCCTTGATGGTAAACGAAGAGAGAATGAGAATTTTGGAAAAAGGGGAGAATAAATGTGAGTAACAAAGGAGGAGATAATTGGAGATTAATGACATAGGAGAGTAAGTAGAAAGAGGGAGAGATGGTGACAAAAGGGAAACTAAGTTTTTGAGGATTATTTTGAAGCAAGTAACTTCTTTACATGTTGCCATCAATGAAAAAGGGAGAGATTATTGGAGTTTTGTCATTGATGCTTTTGGTGAAGGAGTATATTGTGTATAGGCTATATTGGTTGTCATTGATGTCAACATACTTATGTTGAAATCTACTATTATTGGTCTGGAAATTTTGTGATTTTGTTCATCATGTTTTGCTCTGCACTGCTCCATAGTTATAGATATGGGTTTGTGGTTTGGACAATATACTTATGAATATAATATCTACCTATATTCAATTTTGTACATGATATGGATTTTCAAAGGGTGAGACACATAGTTCAGCATTTTAGCCTGTCAGTTGGTATGTTCCTCCAGAACAAAATAGTTTGTCTAGATATTCTCTTTTCATAAGTTGATTTTTTTTGGTCCTATGGTTTTGGGACATGATTAATCTTTGTGGGAAATATGTGTATTCCAATTGGCATTAACTTTTGTTATATCTTGGTTGACCTATGTGGGTGAAATGTATGAAACATCCAGATGGTAGCTTGTAAAGTATTTTTGCAAATTGATAAGGCATGTGTGGTTGACTTAAGATATAGATCTGTGTGTGTGTGTGTGTGTGTGTGTGTTTGTGTGTGTGTGTGTGTGTGTGTGTGTGTGTGTGTGTGTGTGTGTGTGTGTGTGATATAGTCTTTCAATGATGATATACAAACATAGATGTGTGGCATAGTGGTCAGATGTGATATGATGTGGAGATATGTGATTAAAGTTGATGAAAATAACAAGAGTTAATGAAATGTGTGAATTCTGTCTACTGAGCCTAATCAAAATTGTGCTCCATGCATTTGTAAGATGCAACTATAACAGTTCATTTTTTCTACTTGTTCTCTTATTGGCAATAAGCCCTTTGGTAGTGAGCCTTCATCTTTTGGGAAATGAGACTTGCAATGAGCATTTAGTAATATATTATAACTAGTTTTATTATATTGAGAGTTAACCCTATTTGTGGTTTTTCCCTAATGGATTTCCATGCAAAAATTTGGTGTTCTCTTGTGTATGTTGTTGTGGATGATGTCTCTATTGTTGCTTCTTATTTGATCATTCATTTATTTATATTACATGTTCATTGATATTAATTTGCAAAGTAATAATTGGGTTTATTTCAAAGTTTAAAAAGGGAATACTGATTCACCCCTCCCCTCTTAGTGTTATGGTTGTTCAACACAAGATACCAAAGAAACCTTTGACTTTGTCAAACTAACTCATGGGGTGCCTAAAACCCCTGTCAAACTATCCTACCAGACACTAGCACCAAAATTGCACTATGGTGCTAACATAGGACTATGATACTAATATAGGAATATGGCACTAACATAGGACTATGGTGCTAATATAAAATTATGGTGGTAAATTTGGACTATGGTCAGCCAAGCATCAGTCCCCATGAAAACTCCCCATGGCGAACTTTGTATCTCTACTAAGAACCGTATGTGTGTGGGCCGCTACCAGAGGTCCGACCTCCTGCCTCAACAACTAGAAGGATTTGGGCATCTAAAACAAAGAGGTGCTAGTAAGGGCATCCGCTCGTGTGGCCATACATGCGGCACTTTCAGCTCTGTAAATACAGAAGGCTCCCAGCCGGTAGGGGTTACGCCCTACAAATGATCAAATAAATTTGATCAAACGGGTTTATGGGGAGACATAGTGTCGGTATGAACTAATCAGCACACGTTATTCATAGTTTTCACCATGAATACATTTGATTATAGTGGCTTGGAAGAAGATGGCTTTTCTTTTGCTACCACTTGGGTCGTTCTCTTCTCACTAGTAGTCCTAATGACCACACGGGAAGACAGGCCCTCTAAAGAGTAAACAAAAAGAGCCTATTGCTCAAGACACAAAAGACAATGATTCAATTTTAGTGCACCAATTGAAGTGTTTGCTAAACTATGAAACAAGGCACACAATAAAAATTACAAAACCCTAGCCAAGGCCCTGCAACAAAATTGTTAGTAGTTTGGGTTGTTTCAAATGATAACCCCTTCCTGCAAGCACACAAGTTAGGTAAATTTTAGAAAACCCAAAAAGACTTTGTGAAAAGGGGCCTTCAACAAAAATGTATTTGCCTCCAAAGCAAGCTGCACAAACCAGGTTAGCTAGATCTGCAAAGGTTAGCCGAAAATAAACCAGATCTGAAACCCTAAATACAAAAAATCCAAAAACCCGAATCAAAAAACTTGAAAAATTTGCAAAACAGAATACACAGACGCTGTTATACCAGACACAGACGCGTCTGTCCTACACAGACGCGGTTCTGTGATTCACAGACACGATCTCAGAACACAGACGCCTCTTTCTGCTACAGACGCGATAAGATGATTCACAGACGCGATTCGGAATCACAGACGCGACTTTCGGAAACCTGCAAAAATAGAAAATGACAGAAACACAGACGCGATCCAAGATATCACAGACGCCTCTGAAATACAAAAACGCGATCCGAACACTCGTAGACGCGGAAAAAAACCTAAAATATCGTCGAAATCGTCTGATCTGCAACTTCAAAAAATGCGAAATCTGCAACAAAAATGTTAAATGCAAAGGGACAAGTGTCCCACCGGGCGTGCCAAAATGTATATGGTGAAAATGGATAGCAATAAACAACAATATTGAAAGACTAAAATGGATTCAACCACGAAACCCTAGCCTAACAATGAACAAAGATCCACCATAACATATGAAGATAACCTAAGACAATGCAAAACAACTCAAAATCACAAAGATTATACCATCACATGTCCACTAGGGTTTTGATCTCCATTCTTCCTATCTCCATTGATCTTGTTTGATATACTTGCTCTCAGATTTTTTGTATACACAAGAGCTCAATAAAGAATGGAATGTGGTTGCAAGTAGAATTGTAGTGTAGCCAAGTCCTCCAAAATCAATCATTAGAATGTGTTATTAGGGTTTGACAATGAAGAAAGCATCTCCTTAAATAGAAGACACAATAAGAAATGGAGGGTTGAGATTGAGAGGTGTAAAAAGAGAGGTCGGCTAGGATTAGAGGGTAGGTATAAGAAATACCAAAATAATGAAAGAGGTAGGTAGTGTAGGAATTAAGAGATGAATGACATGTGTCATGTGTAGAAAAAGATAATGAATTAATTAAATAAATAAAGATTTATTTAATTAATAGAAGAAGTAGGACAATTAAATAAATAAAATATTTATTTAATTTAGGAAAGGGATAATTTAAATAAATAAATGTATTTATTTAAATGAGAAATAAGGCTAGAAGAGGATAAATGAATTAATTAAATAAATAAAAATTTATTTAATTAATAGAAGAATTAGGCTTAGATAATTAAATAAATAAAATATTTATTTAATTAGACATGACAATTTTGGGTGTCTACATTTTGCCCCTCTTTGAGACAATGCGGCTTGTCGCGTTGTTTCAAAGAAGATAAGATGAACTGATACAGAGATGCCCCAAATGGGAATTATATGCCCCCTCGAGAGATTGGATGAAAATGTCTGAAAAGATTGCAGACAATCTCTCGATAAGAAAGATGGGATAGAATGGGTTGAGCGAATAGAGTGACAGAGTCACGGACTGAAGAAGACTGACTCGGGAAAATGCAGGCGAGGGCTAGGCTAGGCTATAAGATAGACCACGAGCAAAAGACATCCTCATTGTCATCCACACCCATAGAAGATCACAGTGCAGAGCGAGAAAAGAGCAGCAGCAGTCAGCAGCGATGGCATTCATTCATAGATTCGATCGTGTCCGCCGATTCCAGCGACCAGCCGATGCAGGAGAGCCGGTAAGTACCCGAAAACCTCCTTGTACTTTCACGCATTTCGAGTTTTGTCATAAATGCATGTTTAGGAGCAATAAATGCGCTAGAAATAGGATAGTTTAAAAGTGCAAAAACGCGCAACCGCGTCTGTGTCAGCGCCAGGCGCGTTTGTGTCCAACAGGCGCGTCTGTGTCGGGTCCAGGCGCGTCTGTGCCTAGAACCGCGTTTGTGTCGATTGCGGACGCGTTTGTGAAATGTAGCAGCGTCTGTGATTTTTAGGAGCGTTTATGTCATGCAGGGACGTCTGTGTTCCCTGGTCGCGTTTGTGTCTGGCATAGGCACATTTGTGTTCAGAAAGCGCGTCTGTGTCGCATAAGCGCGTTTGTGCAGTCTATAAGCGCGTTTAGGAGTTAAAAGCGCGTGTGTGTTGTAAAAGTGCGTTTGTGTGTTTAAATGCATGGTTCTAGTCTTTTAGGTCAAATCGGCAGTTCTGTGATGAACATACGCTGTCGATTGGATAAGCTGCTGAGAGGATACACTCAAGCAGGTCCTCTAGGAAGATTAGGATAGATTAAGGCACTTTGTGATGAACAGGGAGCACCAGGATAGGCAGCACTTTGTGATGAACAGGGAGTGCTAATGTGAGTGACACTTTGTGATGAACAGGGAATGTCATACACGTAGTACTTTGTGATGAACAGGGAACACTACTTAGGGTAGATAGCAACACTTTGTGATGAACAGTGAGTGTCACTAGGATAAATAACCAGATGCATTTAGGTAGCAAGTAGCATTTTGTGATAAACAGTGAATGCCACGATAACTGACAAGATTGATTGTGTGACTGCAGGAGTATTTGCCGATGTTAGAGTCACGGGAGAGATTCCCATCGACTCAGAGACTGCGACCAGAGTTGTCTATTCAGGACATGATTTCCATTGAGGAGATGGGTCTCACACATATGCTCTATGTGCCCAAGTTTCAGGCAAACATGGGGTTGCTGACTGCGTTGGCCGAGAGATGGCACTCAGAGACATGCACGTTTCACCTGTCGATGGGTGAGATGACAGTGACATTAGAGGATGTATATAGGATTCTGCATGTTCCTATTGATGGAGAGTTGATTCCCTACGACCGTGACGGTGACAGGGAGGCATTGAGACGAGTTTTTCAGGATCCTGAGTTGGAGATGCGAGCAGGTCATGTAGCCTGGGACACCATGACTGCCATAGGATTAGCATTGCCGGCAGTTGTTGGGGGAGTCATCAGTGGATATTTGTGTCCAGACAGGGCCACACGAGGATTGGCAGTGGGCTGGGGAGGGGCCTTGGAGACGCTGATGGCAAAGCACACGAGGTATGCATGGGGGCCATGTGTCCTAGCACATTTGTATTATGAGCTGCATCAGTTTGTATACCACGGGTCAGTGGGATTGGGCTGCGGGGTGACACTATTGCAAGTTTGGGCTTACGAGCATCTGCCAGTGACGAGGCCGATTCATTTCAGAGGCAGAGGACAGGGACAGAGTTTTGTTCATTTGTATGCCATGATTACATCCCAGCCTCGGATTGGGAGATTGGAGCACTGGAGAAGAGTTATTGATGATATTGACATGGTGATCTGGAGGCCGTACCTGGGGTGCGAGGAGTGGGAGGATGATGCATTGGAGCTGCCCTACACCTTCCGGAGCAGGTACCTGATTGGGCGGACGCCCTATATATTAGAGAGACAGCTGGTGGACCGGGTATGCAGGCAGTTTGGGCGGATTCAGCGGATGCCACGAGGCTCGGGCATGTATGCCCGTACGGTCAGAGATCAGGTGCAGTTTGGCCCACTGCTATCATATGATCAGGCAGTGATGCAGTTAGCTGAGATGATGCCGATGCCATGGGACATGTGGCCAGAGGTAGATGATGCAGGGATGGACGCCGAGTACTCTGCATATTGGGCAGAGCATCCATTTTCCAGATTGACAGATCCGGCGGAGCCACTAGATGGAGAGGGTGGAGGAGATGATGATGATGGAGGAGGGGATGGAGGTAGGGGCCGGCGGAGGCGGAGGGGAGTGGTGGGAGAGAGACGGGTAGCACCTCGGAGGGAGGGAGGACAGGAGAGAGCAGCTCCAGTGGTGAGAGGACGGGGTGGACTGCCCCTACAGGTGCCAGCAGTACAGGGTCCCAGAGAGGGACAGAGACAGGTGCAGCCAGAGGGACAGAGACAGGTACAGCCTCAGGTACCTATACAGGCACAGGGACAGGTGCAGGCAGAGGCACAGGGACAGGCACCTGTAGAGGAGGAGCCACAGGCAGAGGCGGAGAGCGGAGACTCTGAGGAGGACGAGGTGTTGAGGCTGCGAGAGATCTGCCAGGGCCAGGCAGATGAGATTGAGGATTTGGTTCGAGAGAGGAACCACCTCAAGATCAGGGTCCGAGACACAGAGCGAGAGAGGGATCAGGCCATCCAGCGATACACAGAGGCCGAGACAGCTCTGAGGGCAGGGAGGCGGGCAGCAGAGGATGCAGGGGCAGGCTACGCATATGTTTTGCGAGCTGGAGAGGAGATCGCCTACTGGATGGATCTATACTACGCAGCCGTGCCAGCAGATCAGCGGGCTAGGAGCTTCCAGAGATCGTCGCGCACAATGACGGCTACGGGAGGGAGTCGCAGGAGACAGGCATCCAGCGGTGGAGTCATGGGGCCTCCACCACCACCAGAGAGACAGGGGGATCCTGGGGCGGGACCATCTACAGCTCAGACTCCGTCGAGGCGAGGCGGCTCCGAGGGAGGGAGTTCCTCATAGCTATAGTGGGCTCCCATTGTATCAGTATATGTACCATTGTTGTATTGTAGACACCTGCGGGTGATTCTTTTGTAGCCATATGATTTTTTTGACATCATTGTATTATGACACATTTGATTATATATATGAGATGATTCATTTTGCGGCAGCTATATGCATGTGTACCTATGTGATGAGATGTTCTTATGTGATACATGTTTTATGATATGGATGCAAATATGTATATGATGCGATGCAATATATTTTTGTTCTTTTATGTTTTATATGTTATGTATAATGCCAATGCGAATGTATGAAATGCAAATGAATATGATAATGCAAATGATTATTTACATAATGAAAATGTGAGATGTGCTAACATGTGTTGTATGCAGGATGTGATGCAATTGTGATATCTATATGTATGTATGAAATGCTTATATGTGGTGATGTAGGTGTAACTATATGAAATGCAAATGTTTTTGGTGTGTCATTATACTCAGTCATGTGATAGCGGGCTACGCGGACTCGAGAAGGACGATGGAAGTCAATCAAGAAAGGGGGATGGAAGACAGAAGATATGAACGTGAAAGAGCTTCTTGTGCGTTATCATCATTGAGCTTTATTATGGCAAAATAGGTTATGACAATCGAGGCATTTGTTCGACCCAGAAAGTCATTGTACCTGTTTGCATGGAGATAAGACAGTCACAAACAAGGAATGCCCCAGTTCACACTAGACTCACAGTGTCCTCATATCCTTGGACAAGTCATAGCATTACTAAAAGACAATCCATAGACAGCAAATGCAAATAGGTGACGATACCCCATCCTCGCCTTTCTAGTCAAAGACATCCTAGAGATAGAATCTCTAGTCAAAGACATCCTGGAAAAGCTAAAAGACATGTCACCAAAAAAAGATGAAATCAAAAGAAAACCAAGACTCGACACCAACATCCACTGTAGTCCTCAAGTTTAGTGTCTCTTGTCACTTGTATAAGTCGAATTTTGATTGTGGTCACAATGTTCACTTTCACAAAAAGGATAGATAGCACTGAACCATATGTTGTCTGAGTCTGTTGAAAGATTTGATTTTGTTGAAGCTCATTGTTGCTGCTGTGTCTCATCTAAAACTGACTGAATCCATGAAACTGATACTTTATTGCGGAGAAGATGAAACTTTATTGCGGATCTGGCGATGCAAATGTTGCTTTATTGCGGATTGTGCGTGAATAGACTGAAGGAAGCTGGAAGAAACTGTACTCCTCGAAACATGTGATGTTCTCAGTTCCACACCCATTACTAGACGTAGGATTTGCCTTAGCCACAGATAGGATCTGATTTATTATGGATGGAAAGGGAGTGAAAAGGGAGGGTTTACGGATGGCTAACCAATCTTAGGTAGATCAATAACAAGCCATGATGGGAATAGGTAAGTTTATTGTGAGTGAGTGTGTGCAATGTGAAGGATGAAAGAGAATCCTGAAGGAGGGAGGAGCAAAGTCCCTACGCATGGCGCTGGTGACCCAGTTTTCACCATGGTACTTGCCCAGGGCGCCACCGAAGTGGTTTTCACCGTTGGACGAAATTATTTCTCTTTACTTTTTTCGATTTTTCAAATTTTTTTGTTGTCACAAGGCGCCTGTTTGCCAGGTTTTCACCAAGGAACGATTTTTTTTGTTTTTATAATTTTTTTTGTATTTTTGAAATTTTTTGATTTTTTTGTATTTTTGAATTAGGATATTCCAAAGAGCTTATGTGTAGAACCTGCGAAGATGCATGCTGTTGATAGGATCCTCCAAAGGTTCACCTTCTGTAGTTGAGAGCTGATATGCCCCAGATCCATATACTGCTGTGATGATGTAAGGACCAAGCCAGTTTGGTTCGAACTTGCCCTTCTTATCTCTGTCTTGCTGATTCTTGGGGTTCTCTCTGAGTACTAAGTCACCTACCTCAAATGTGTGAGGCTTGATCTTGTGATTGTAACTGCGACTCATTCGTTGTTGGTAAGCCTTGAGATGATTAAAAGCAGTGTGTCGTCGTTCCTCCAGCAGTTCTAGTTCTTGTAAGCGAGAGACCCTGTAGTCTTCATCGTCGATTATGTTTCTCAAGGAGACCCGTAAAGAAGGTAACTCGACCTCAATAGGCAAGATGGCTTCAGCGCCGTAGACAAGTGAGTAGGGTGTAGCTCCTGTAGGTGTGCGGACACTGGTACGATAGGCCCAAAGTGTGGGATTGAGTTGGACATGCCAGTTATGGCCAGCGTCGTCGACTGTCTTTTTAAGGATTTTGAGAATTGTTTTGTTAGACGCCTCAGCTTGGCCATTACCTTGGGGGTAGTATGGTGTGGAGAAACGATGAAAGATATGGAAGCGCTCACAGAGTTCACGAACATCCTGGTTCTTGAAAGGACGCTCGTTGTCAGTGATAATGGAAGTAGGAATCCCGTATCGGCAAATGATGTAGTTCAGGATGAAAGTAGCGATTTGTTTCCCAGTAACTTGCGTGAGAGGCACGGCTTCAATCCACTTTGTGAAATACTCTGTGGCTGTGATAATGAATTTATGTCCATTGGAAGAAGGAGGGTGAATCTTGCCTATGAGATCGAGTCCCCACTGACAAAAGGGCCAAGGAGATGCAAGTGGCTGTAATTCCTGTGCTGGTGCATGTATGAGGTCTCCATGAATTTGACACTGCTTACACTTCTTGACAAACTGATATGCATCTTTTTCCATAGTAGGCCAGTAGTATCCAGTCCTGATGAGTTTCTTAGCCAAGGTAGGACCACTAGTATGCGGACCACATATCCCTTCGTGTACTTCTCGTAACGCAATCTAAGCTTCGTCACTCTCTAAACATCTAAGGAGGGTGCCATCTAGACCTCATCGGTATAGGATATCAGCTAGGATAACGTATCGGGAGGATTGGCGAATGAAAGTGCGGCGTTGGTTGTTCAATAAATCGGGAGGTAAGATATTGTCGCGAAGGTATGTGAATATGGAACCATATAACTGGGATTCAGGACCAACAACACATATCATTTCCGTAGGAGTGATCTCATATGACGGAATCAGCAAGTTGTCAACCAGGAACTCATAGCGAGTCTCATTTTGCGGTAAATCAATGAGCGAAGCAATTGTAGCCATGGCATCAACAGCACGATTCTGTTCTCTTGGTATCTGCTCAAACTCTATCTTTGCAAAGTGCTGTTTCAGATCATCTACCAGTTGTTTGTAAGGCATTAACTTTTCATCTTTTGTTTGATAATCATCAGTTGCTTGACGGATGACAAGTTGAGAATCGCCAAAAACACGAAGTTCCTGGATCTTCCACTGAACTGCAATTCTTAGCCCCGTTGTTAATGCCTCGTATTCCGCTATATTGTTGGTGCAAGGAAATGATAAGCGGTATGACTTTGGTATAGAATCGCCTTGGGGAGTTATAAAGAGTATACCCGCTCCTGCCCCGTGCTGTGTGTATGAGCCATCAAAGTATAGTTGCCATGGCTTTGCAGGTGATATTGTTAGAATGGACTCATCTAGAAATTCTGACTGTAGAGGCACATCATCTATCATGGGAGCATCTGCCAATTGATCTGCGATGGCTTGTCCTTTTATGGCTTTTCTGTCCACGTATTCGATGTCGAATTCACTCAAAATCATTACCCACTTGGCCAGCCGCCCAGTAAGTGTAGCTTTGTTGAGAAGATATTTTAGTGGATCAATTCTGGCAATCAGCTTAGTCTTGTGAGTGAGCATATAATGTCGTAATTTTTGTGAAGCGAAGACCACAGCGAGACATGCACGCTCAATTGGTGTGTAGTTTAGCTCATATCCCACCAATGTGCGACTGATATAGTAGACCGCTTTTTCCTTTCCGTCAGGTATTTGCTGTGCTAGGAGTGCCCCCAGTGCTGTTGGAGTAGCTGATATGTAAAGTAGCAATGGTTGATCTTGAATTGGTGGCATCAAAACTGGCGGGTTCAAAAGATAGTCCTTAAGCGCCTGAAAAGCCTGTTGACAGTTCTCATCCCATTTGAACTTGATGTTTTTGTGTAGCAGGTGCTGGAAAGGATTGCACTTATCTGCAAGTTGTGCTATGAATCTTTGTATGGACTGGAGTCTCCCTTGTAAAGACCGAAGTTGACTGATATTCTTGGGTGGTGGCATGTCCAAGATAGCCTTGACCTTCGCTGGATCAGCTTCTATTCCTCTTTTAGACACAATGAATCCTAGGAGCTTCCCGGAGGTTACTCCAAAGACACATTTCTTTGGGTTTAATCTTACCTTGTATTTTTCCAGCCTATCAAAAGCAACTGAAAGTATGTCCAAGTGTGTATTTCTGTCTATTGATTTAACCAAAAGGTCGTCAACATAATCTTCCACCGTTATATGCATGAGATCATGGAAGATAGTAGTCATAGCTCGTTGATACGTGGCACCTGCATTTTTCAGCCCAAAGGGCATGACATTCCAGCAGAAGGTTCCCCATGGACAAGTGAATGATGTTTTATGTTGGTCTTCAGGTGCAATCCTGATCTGATTATATCCAGAAAATCCGTCCATTAAAGATAACATCTCATGGCCTGCTGTGAGATCAACAATTAAATCAATGTTTGGTAATGGGAAATCATCCTTCGGACAAGCCTTGTTGATATCCCTGAAGTCTGTACATATTCGGATGCTGCGATCTGGTTTGCTGACAGGTACTAAATTGGAAATCCATTCAGGATAATCAATTGGGCGTATGAATCCGACATCTAGTAATTTCTCCAGTTCTACCTTGACTAGCAATGCCACCTGTGGATGCATTTTCCTTAATTTCTGTTTTACTGGTTTTGCCCCCGGTTTGACTGTTAAATGATGCATTACTAAGTCGGGGTCTAGTCCAGGCATATCAGCATAAGACCATGCGAAGTTGACTTGTCGTTCCTTAAAGAAGCTTATGAATCTTGCTTTTTCGGTCTCTGTCAATGATTGAGCCAAAAATATGTTGTGTGGAACCTCTGCTGTACCAATGTTTTTTTTATAGTCTCCTCTACCAACATGGATGATTTTTCCTCGTATGATGCTGGGAGAATGTCAAGCCTTCCATCTTCGAGCGCCTCAGAGAGGTTTTCACCCTCGGATACGTCCTTTCTTTTTACTTTTTTAGAGTCAGATAGCGCCACAGTGTGGTTTTCGCCATAAGACCCTTGTTTTGTTTTTATTTTCACATTTTTGCGACTAGAAGGCCTGACACCCTCACCAAAGTATGCCATGTTATTAAGCTCTATGGCGTATCCTGCTTTATGGTCTCCAAGAGGAAGATCATCGCGAATGCCAAGATAATCAACAATAGCTTCGTCATTTTGAAATGTATCAAGCTGTGGTGGTCCATCCTGATCCCAGTCAATGAGTTGGGGGTGAACGAGGGGAAGGTCTTTAGTGTTTTTAGAGTCCGCAAGGCTAATAGTGAAGATGTGGTTATATTCAGGTATGTCAAGGTAGTCATCGAGGTCGTCAATGGCACTCTCCTCATCAGTGTCGATCGTGAGTGAGTCCAAATTATCATCACTAGTAGCACCCTCAGGGACAGGTGTCCTCATCCTATGTGATCCTGACCTAGGGCCTTGAAACGACAACTGTGTGGGATCCTTATGGGTCGGTTCTTGACCGACTCTGAATTTCTTGTAAAATTCCTCCTCCTTTGTAGGTTCATCTGGCTCTCTAAATGTCTCATTGAGCTCATAGTCGCTGGAGGATTTGTCTGAACCCCATTCCCACTCATTGGAGTCTGTGGAATAATTATCCTCTTGTTGAACTTCAGCCACTTTGACTCGCCATATCTGTTTTGTTCTCTTATTTTGAATCTTGGGATTTAGAAAACCAAGCCCCTTAGAGCGTTCCCTTCTTGTAGTTAGCTCAGGTTGTAAAGGCTCCACGACACCTTCTTTGCATAGTCCGAGAGGGCTCTTTCCATCATACCCGAATCTCTGCAGAATTTTGAAACCTTTGCCATAGTTCTCACAGGGTATTATAATTTGATCATGTGTATCATCTTCAGCGTCCTTGTATAGCATTTTATATAAATTTTCTTCCTCTAGTTCGCCCCATTTTTGAAAGATAGTAGGATCCCATTTGAGTAGCATGATGGAGATTTGCTTATTAGGATGTGGCCTCCCGTATTCCTTAGGGGAGTTCATGACTTGTCGTAAGAACATTGTTTGATTCAGAGTGTATTCTCCCATGCCTTTGTCTTGAAACTTGGCTCTAAGTTCACCTTGTTTGGATGTCGAGGGCTTTAATGATTCAGGATCAATATATGCTGAAGAAGGAGTAGCCTCACGATTGCTAGGAATGATAGTCTCAGTATGTGATCTCAAGTTATTGCAATATATGAAGGGATTTGGATCACCATTGACCGTTACCTCGACTCCATTATGAGGAAATTTTATGCACTGATGATATGTTGATGGGACCGCTCTCATTTCATGAATCCACGGACGTCCTAGCAATATGTTATACGTGAGGTCTAGATCCAGGACTTGACAAACCACGTCCTTTGTGACTGGCCCTATTCTTAGTGGTAAGATGACCGTGCCCTTGGACGAACGTTCTTCATCATCATAAGCCTTAATGGTGATTTGGTTTGTAGCATTCACAGCTTTGTCAGAATATCCCAATTGTCTGATGGTGCTCAATGTACAAATATTAAGACCTGCTCCTCCATCTATCAGGACTCGTTTTATTTGGTGTTTATGTATGAAGGCTTCAATATGTAGAGGTGCATTATGAGGCTGACTTATGGAGGCGTCATCGGCTTCTGTGAATGTGAGGGAGTGTGGAACGGATAAGTATCCCACCATGGCTTGAAACTGGTCCACGTTTAGATCAGTAGGGACAGCAGTATCTCTCAAGGTTTTGTCAAGGACAGCTTTATGTGCAGGAGATATATGTAAGAGCTCAAGAATAGAGATGAGTGCGGGTGTTTTCCCTAATTGCTCTACAAGGTCGTACTCAGGCTTAGTTGACGGAAGATTGGTATTCTTAGTAGAGGTACCTGGCAATGTGATCTTACCTCGACGGGTTGTAACATGACATTCAGAGGTAGATGTGGACGAAGATCCTACACCCTTTAGGACAATTTTAGGTCTTTGAGAAGGATTCTCAGGATTTTTGTTTTTGATAGTAATGGTAGAAATATGATTGTCCATTGAGATGTGATTAATAGTGGAATCATAATTGTAAGATGCTCTGGTGTAATTGGCTTGATCATCTGTGACTTTGCCTTTTCCTCTGTCATGTTTTGGGAATGGTTCCTTAAACACCTCATGCTCTTGGTTAGATGAATGTCCCTCAATCTCAATATCTCCTCTGTCAATGAGATCTTGTACAATGTTTTTCAATCGATGGCAATTACTTGTCTTATGACCCTTGCTCTTATGAAATTCGCAAAATTCATCATCATTCCACCAATTCGGTTTTACCTTTGGTTCATATGGAGGAAAATCTAGGATCGTGATCACTTTGTTTGCTACAAGCTTTTTGAATACTGATTCGAGTGGTTCTCCCAATGGAGTATATTTCCTTCGTGGTTTAGCAGCCGTTTGATTGTTCACTTGATTGTTGGTAGAACTTGATCCAGAAAAGACAAACTTTGGTCTCACTGTGTTGGCATCAACAACACCATCATTAACTGTGTTCTTGTTCTTGTTCCAAAATTTTGGTTTGTCCTTTCCCTTAAAGTCCTCTTTGTTTTCTTTGAATAGTTTGATAACTCCTTGTTCAATTAAGACCTTTTCTGTTGCTAGGCCCTTTTCAATGACATCCTTAAATGTAGACAAACAAGCTTTTCTGAGATCATAGCCAATAGCCTTGTTAACATTTTGTGTGAACATCTCCACCATTTGTTTTTGCGGGATCTCACAAGAGCATCTGCTAGCTAAGTTTCTCCATCTTTGTAAAAATGACGCAAAATATTCTCCTTCTTTTTGTTTCGTATTGCACAAGGTAGTAACTGAGACATCTGTTTCAATGTTGTAAGAGAAATGTTGAATGAATGCCTCTGCTAAGTCGCCCCATGACTTAATACCGGGAGGTAATTGAGAAAACCATTCCATCGCTTGATATCCTAAGCTCTATGGGAACAACCTCATTAAGTATGTTTCTTCTGCAGCTACCTCAATGCAAGCTGTGAAGAATTGTCTTATATGTGCCTTGGGGTCTCCTCTCCCTCTATATTTGTCAAATTTTGGCGTTGCAAAATGCGGAGGAAACGGAGGCATTGGAATGCTCTTATCAAATGGATAAGGGCATATATCTCTCATAGTATATGTGGGTTTTGATGTGCCCATGTCTTCCACTTTCTTTTGTAGATCTCTAATTTGTTGTTCCAAATTATTTTTGGGAGGAGATGGATTTCTTGTAGCATATCCCATGTTTGAAATACCCATTTGAGGAGGAGCTTGTTGCATATATGGATGATACTGATCGTAGACATGTCCATATGGAGGTCTATATTGTTGCGATATGTATGGAGCACTTGGCATAACTTCTTGTTGAGGGACCCCATATCTGTTTTGTGTATATAAACCATATTCAATAGGCCTTTCATTTTCCATTGTGTTGCCCCCAATTTTGGCATGAGGTCTCCTTGTGTCAAAATTTTGAGGAAGTCCTTGAGTATCCATTTGTCTTGGTTGACCCATATCTTGAGCATGTGTTTGAGCATAAGGCCTCCATGATGGTCTTTGAGTGTAAGTATCATGCATTTGAGCTTGTGTATGTGGGATTGCTGGTTTCTGAAGCAAAACTGATGGTGACTCCGGCATCATATTATTGGGTCCTCCACTATTTGGTTGAGTTTGTTGTGAAGGTCTACTTTCCATAAGTTGAGATAAGTCAAAATCATACGGTATTTTGGCTCCACTTTGTGCCATCATGTTTAGGAAATATTGACGATCTCTCCTCATTATCTCTTCAACCAATCTATTGAATTGAGGATCCATTATAGACTCTTGTATGTCTGCTGATAGTATTGAAGAATTGTCCACATTATCATTGTGTGTAGCGTTGTGTATAGCGTTTGCGCTTTCCATATTTGGATTGTGTCTATAAACATTCATGTCTGGTAATGTAGTGTGCTCAGGATTGTAGAAGACATCATTGTCATACTCATAAGAACTCATGTTTACGGACCCTTGAGCTTCTTTAGCTTTTCTCCTAGATTTTTGAAGACGGGTTTCAACCATGAACTAGATGTTAGACCAATATGTGGGAGACTAGACGAAAATGACAAGAGTATGGAAGACCAAGAGTTGTATGGAATGTAAATGAATCTGAAGTTTACTTGCGATGTCCAAAGTGTAAGACCAAATATGTATGTAGTAGAGTAGGTGTGACTTCCAAAGAGAGGATAGTTTCTCTTGATGAGGTAAGCTGACCTTGACTCTAAGTAAGACCAAATGAGACCCAAAGGTAAGAAACCTTGATGAGGGACCACTTAGCAAAGTGTAGTAGTGTGTTGACAAAGTATGATGAGGACAAGCAAGTGACTTTTTGACTCAAGTTTAGACAAGTATGAATGTAAAATGAGATGTGAAGCAATGATGGACTGTGTAAGACCTTAGAACAGGCTGAATGCTAGATGAAACCTGAAGAGACAACCTAGGAAGCTCAAGTATGCCGAAACTGATTTCTTTGTTTGCTTGACTGTTAAACTTTTCAAATCCTGACACAGACGCCTCTGTATACTTCACAGACGCGGCTTTAAGACACAGACGCTACTCTGTTTGATGCAGACGCGATTCTGAGATTTTCCTGTTGATGTTTGCCGGGACTGTAACAATTTTTTGCAATTGTGGACACAGACGTGCCTGTATACTTCACAGACGCGATTTCCAGATAGCGTCTGTGTCTCTGTTCGACACAGACGCTGATAAAAACACAGACGCTATTCTGTACTTCACAGACGCGTTTATCCGACACAGACGCGGTTTGAACAGACACAGACGCGTTTCTGTAACCTTAGTGCAATCTTTCCTATCTGTGAATTTGTTTTGCTGTGACCAAATCTGATTTTTCGACTGTTTTTCGTGACAAGAGGACACAGTGTTGATGACCCAATGTTTGCAGACTGTTTAGACTCCAAAAAGTGTGTTGTTTGATGTAAAAAGTTTTTGCATACACTTGAAGACACAAAAGACACAATGTTTTGCTGTTTTGTCTTGATTGTTTGAATGTTTATCATAGGTCAAGCACAATTCTTATGGCTGGCTAGGACAATAATTGTTGATCCCACATGGGGTTTTACCCCCGAGGCTACGCTATTCAGAGTGGATACTTAGATGCTTGACCTCACTGGCTCCACCCTCGGCACTCACTTCTCGGGTCAGCCAAGCATCAGTCCCCATGAAAACTCCCCATGGCGAACTTTGTATCTCTACTAAGAATCGTATGTGTGTGGGCCGCTACCAGAGGTCCGACCTCCTGCCTCAACAACTAGAAGGATTTGGGCATCTAAAACAAAGAGGTGCTAGTAAGGGCATCCGCTCGTGTGGCCATACATGCGGCACTTTCAGCTCTGTAAATACAGAAGGCTCCCAGCCGGTAGGGGTTACGCCCTACAAATGATCAAATAAATTTGATCAAACGGGTTTATGGGGAGACATAGTGTCGGTATGAACTAATCAGCACACGTTATTCATAGTTTTCACCATGAATACATTTGATTATAGTGGCTTGGAAGAAGATGGCTTTTCTTTTGCTACCACTTGGGTCGTTCTCTTCTCACTAGTAGTCCTAATGACCACACGGGAAGACAGGCCCTCTAAAGAGTAAACAAAAAGAGCCTATTGCTCAAGACACAAAAGACAATGATTCAATTTTAGTGCACCAATTGAAGTGTTTGCTAAACTATGAAACAAGGCACACAATAAAAATTACAAAACCCTAGCCAAGGCCCTGCAACAAAATTGTTAGTAGTTTGGGTTGTTTCAAATGATAACCCCTTCCTGCAAGCACACAAGTTAGGTAAATTTTAGAAAACCCAAAAAGACTTTGTGAAAAGGGGCCTTCAACAAAAATGTATTTGCCTCCAAAGCAAGCTGCACAAACCAGGTTAGCTAGATCTGCAAAGGTTAGCCGAAAATAAACCAGATCTGAAACCCTAAATACAAAAAATCCAAAAACCCGAATCAAAAAACTTGAAAAATTTGCAAAACAGAATACACAGACGCTGTTATACCAGACACAGACGCGTCTGTCCTACACAGACGCGGTTCTGTGATTCACAGACACGATCTCAGAACACAGACGCCTCTTTCTGCTACAGACGCGATAAGATGATTCACAGACGCGATTCGGAATCACAGACGCGACTTTCGGAAACCTGCAAAAATAGAAAATGACAGAAACACAGACGCGATCCAAGATATCACAGACGCCTCTGAAATACAAAAACGCGATCCGAACACTCGTAGACGCGGAAAAAAACCTAAAATATCGTCGAAATCGTCTGATCTGCAACTTCAAAAAATGCGAAATCTGCAACAAAAATGTTAAATGCAAAGGGACAAGTGTCCCACCGGGCGTGCCAAAATGTATATGGTGAAAATGGATAGCAATAAACAACAATATTGAAAGACTAAAATGGATTCAACCACGAAACCCTAGCCTAACAATGAACAAAGATCCACCATAACATATGAAGATAACCTAAGACAATGCAAAACAACTCAAAATCACAAAGATTATACCATCACATGTCCACTAGGGTTTTGATCTCCATTCTTCCTATCTCCATTGATCTTGTTTGATATACTTGCTCTCAGATTTTTTGTATGCACAAGAGCTCAATAAAGAATGGAATGTGGTTGCAAGTAGAATTGTAGTGTAGCCAAGTCCTCCAAAATCAATCATTAGAATGTGTTATTAGGGTTTGACAATGAAGAAAGCATCTCCTTAAATAAAAGACACAATAAGAAATGGAGGGTTGAGATTGAGAGGTGTAAAAAGAGAGGTCGGCTAGGATTAGAGGGTAGGTATAAGAAATACCAAAATAATGAAAGAGGTAGGTAGTGTAGGAATTAAGAGATGAATGACATGTGTCATGTGTAGAAAAAGATAATGAATTAATTAAATAAATAAAGATTTATTTAATTAATAGAAGAAGTAGGACAATTAAATAAATAAAATATTTATTTAATTTAGGAAAGGGATAATTTAAATAAATAAATGTATTTATTTAAATGAGAAATAAGGCTAGAAGAGGATAAATGAATTAATTAAATAAATAAAAATTTATTTAATTAATAGAAGAATTAGGCTTAGATAATTAAATAAATAAAATATTTATTTAATTAGACATGACAATTTTGGGTGTCTACAGTTGTAAAGGGCAAATTCTACTCAAGAGAATTGGGCTAACACGTATTCTAAAAAAATAGAATATAGTGATTGTAACACCTTTGAATAGTTTAAGAGATATAATTAAATAGATACTCATTGTTTTGTTGCAATGAGAAAGGCAGCCTCCCCTTTGTGAGGAGAGATTTAATCTCATCATATTGTGGTTGAAATCCACATTTTGTAAACCTTCCTAATTTGCAAAATTTTCAACCAACAGTTTTTAGTGACTCTGTTGGGGACTATGAGCACACAACCAAGGCTTTCTTTACTTTGGGTTGTAGTTTTTAGTGTTCCTCACCACTAGTCTATCTTGTTTCAGATTTATTTTCCTCTTAATATGGTTTTACCTTGGCAAAAAGAAGCTACACACGAGGAAGAAGGAAACAAGGTATTATTAATCTTACTTTTGAATTGCTGCAAAAACATAATTTTGATTTTCTTCCTCCTAGAGCACAATCTCCTCTCAAGTTCACAAGGATTTTTATGCCTACAAATTCAAGATCTCCTATCCTTAGTGAAGCATCTAGTGCTCCTAAGCCTTTGGTGATACCTCAAATACAAAGGTTTGTTATTTCGCCTTTTCATCCACTTATAATGGCTACATAAGGATGTTGGGGTCAGTGATGCAAAGAAGGGTGGTTATCTTCTAGCTAACTCAGTCCAATAAAATTTTCAATACTAGAACCCTAATTTGATGGGTTTCTCTCACAATTCCTCAATTTCCCTAGTAGGACAACAAAAGGGCTTTTCCAGCCATAACTTCTAGTCCAAACCTCATACCCAAAGTATAATTACATATTTAGATACCCTTTATTCCCTATGACAACATATATCAGTTACAGGTGGGGGTGTTTTGGAATACTGAGGACAATTCTTGACTATCCTACTCTTGGCTAGGCTTGAAGTAGGGTAGTGATTCGTGTATTTTGGTCATAACTTTCAAACCAGAACTGATATCCAAGAAAGAAAACTTGATTCAAACACCCATTTCGCCCTTATTTTATATATCTCAAAATATAGTAGGGTTCCTTTAGAAAGTTCCCTAGTCCCAAATAGGCCTAATTAGGCTTCCTTCAATAGGTCACACCAAGGTTTTTAATCTCTAGGCTTCCAATAGTCAAACCAAGTCACCAAAAATGTAAAATTGGGTATTCCTAAACCTTTTCAAGCATTACAAACAAGTTCTTAAGAGCTTTTTCACCAAACTCTAACCTCTATGCACTTTCAATGCCAAAAAAATGAAGGGTTTAGACTAGGGCATTAACATATCTTCATCAAACTTCATCCCCTACTCCTGCAAACACAAAACACACAAAACTCCACATGTCTAAACCATTCCACCGATTTTGGAGCCTTTTCAATGGTGGAATAGGAATAAATCCATTTATTTTATGTCATTGCACACCCTAGATGAGGGTTTCAAACTGTTTTCCATTAAATTGCTCTAACAGATTCAAAACTTGATGAAATCAAATGAAACAAAATGAAAGTGAAAGAAGATTCAATTCTATTAGTAAGTATAGAAATGGATAAGAAGGATTTTTCACTTCTTTCCATTGACAAGATAATAGATCTTTAGTTGATCCTAGATAATCTGGAATCTCTTCTTAAGAAACACAAAAAGGGAAATGCTAGTATTGGCGGTTCAATCACTAGAAATCATGCTATCTCTAGTCGTATCAGTGGACCTAATGAATAACCCATGAAAAAGACCCTCAGCAAGTTCGAGTAGTTTCTGAAAAAAGAATTCCAATGAAGATGAAGAAGTACCACCCAACACTTAGTATTTTTTTATATCAATTTTAATGTTGTTGATTGCATTTTATTTTTGACTATGTGCATTTCTACTTGTACATATGTAGTTTTAATGTAAAGAAAGTACAAGTCCTAATTCAAATTGGACTGTACTTTGAATAAGTCAAGTTAGTTGTAGGTTTCCTATTTTTTCTCATAGCCTCTCCTCTATATATATGAGAGTGCTCTTTGTAAATGTTATCTTTTGGCTGATGCATCAAAACTCCGTTAGATTGGAGAGCTATGATAGACTTTACGCTTGTAGTGAAACTATGAACTTTAATCGATAAAGAAAGATAATTGTTCTCTAGTCTTTGTCTTGGAAGAACTTTGTGGTATGTGAGAGTGTTCTTATGTCATTCTTCTCATACTATCTTTAAAGATTGAATTGTGCTTTGTGAGAAGTTATTGAGTTAGAAGCTAAAAAGTCAAAGTGTTGTAGACTTTGTGCTATAATATTTTGTTGTGAATTGATTATTGGTGATTGGTAATAAGGTGGAGACTTTGTGTTGTACCAAGTTATCTTTTAGATCAGTAAAGATTGTGGTATATGTGTTAGACTTTTAGCCATAAGTATATTGCAATAAAATTTTTGGGAATCAGTGACAAAAATATCGTATAAGACATTGGGCTTATGGTGGTCTTATTAGTTTGTTAAGAATTACTTGTGCATTTTTAGGTTATTCTTTTGTTTAACTAGAAGTTTTATTAGTTATTATTGCTTAGATTAGTATCTTGAAACTGTCATTTGTTGTAAAGGAGAAAGTCACTCTAAAGTAAGAGAGTTGGGCACACACTTATTGTGAAAAAAGAGAATATAGTGATTGTAACACCTTGGAATAGTGTAGGAGATAGAAATGATTAGATACTAATTGTTTTATTGCAATAAGAAGGCAGCATCCTCTTTGTGAGGAGAGATTTAATCTCATCATACTATGGCTGAAATCCACATTTTGTATACCTTCCTAGTTTTTAAAATTTTCAACCAACAGGTGGTTAGAAATGCCACTCGGCCATGTGGAACCCTTAGGTCCACCCCTTGTGCTCATGGAGATAGTAACACAACCCAAACACTCAAACAATGAAGAAACAAGGGAATAGGCTTACACACGTGCCAAAATGTAGCACACATTCAAACATGAATTGAAGTACAACATCAAGTAAAAAGAGATGCCAACAATAATATATCGCCAACATCATAGAGAAACATCAAATAAGAAAATTTCCAAATCAACAATAACCAATCATCAATAGGAAGAGGAAGCATCCTCAAATAGAAACACCAAAGACAAGGAGGCACCATCAATGAGCAACACCAAAATTGCAAAAAGAGTAAGAAACAATAAATCTCTCAAGTGCTACTCAACTATCAACACTTAGATACTAGTGTTCAGATATAGGGAGTGTCATCATGTGTGCTCATGATGATGCACCACATGGAACTAAGCATCCTCTCATATGGATGAGAATGATGGTTATGCATGTCCTAATGCTACATTTATGGGCATTCCTTCCCACTACATCCTTGGCCTTACACTAACACTCAAGGAATTTTCGGCACATCAATTATCTTATTTAATGTGTTATCTCATCCCATGTTTTAATTAGGTTATCACTTTGTCTTACTCTTACTCTCTAATGGGTTATCCTAGCCGCGACTTTGGTAAAGTTCAAAAATATAAGTCATGTGGTAATATATCAAAATACTTGGTGAAAAATACATGATTAAAGGAACCACATTTGTCTAAGGTATAAGGAAATTCTATGATGAAATTGAGCCTTTTAAAAAGGCCATTGATACAGAAATTGTGATCACCAAACATGAGGAAATTGTGTGGCAGCAAACAAATAATAAATTTAATCAAATTCTTGACCCTAGATAGATAAAGAATTCATAGAGAAAATTATTTTTAGTGTTGATGACACAAGATGTATTTGTTAGACAGTTCAAATAACTGGAACACAACTGAGAGGGGGGGTGAATCAGTTGTCATGGACTACCAGAACCTTAAGCAATTAAAACTTTAATACCAGAACTCAAAACATTAATACCGGAATAGCAGTTAAACCAATTAAGCATGAAAAAGAATCACAGAATAAATACCATCCAAATGACACCAAGATTTATACGTGGAAAACCCGGTAGAGGGAAAAACCATAGTGGGAAGCCTACCCACAGTCAGATAATACTTTAGTAGTAAGTATGTGAATTATAATCCAGGGGCCTACACTTGTAGGAAGGCCAATAGCCTAGAGCGCACTACTCATCACAAAAGGTGCCTCACTGACTACATAGAAATCCAGACTACAATCTGGAAGAAGTGTTTGAACTACAAAGACAGCATCTCCTATGCCTGAGTACAGTTTTGGTTAAGCTCAATACCAGAGGACTAAATCCTCTTATATAAACCCAATTTGATCTTCAATTATCGACCAAATCCTCTGCCTGAATGATATTACATTATTCACACATTACATATCCTCACACATGATCTACAATGAGATCTTACATCATATATATACAAACCCTCGACCATAAACACTTAGGTCGGCCACCAGAAAATAAACCAGTTACATAATTACAAAACATGTCATCCTTAGACCAAACAAATAATATCTAACACATAAGACATCCTGGAAACACATCGAGAGGTCTAATCCACACATTACATTAAGTTGGTCCATAACCTAGATCAACCGAGACCCAATATAGGTCCACATGCTAAAGAAATGATCTCCATCCACCAAGTCTCAAAAATGATCACCAACAGCATCCTGAATATCCACCAGAGGCTGCACCAACACCACTTATGTATATTATCAAAGATCTTCATCAAAAGCTCTATCAGTGAAACCCTCACTAGAACCACAAGCCAAGATTCCCAGCAAACGGGATAGCACCTGATCACCAGACCGAAACCAACTTACTGAATATGAACATGAGTATCATGAATAAGACAATTCCATAACCAAACCATACCGGAGCCTGTCAGATCATGTCGGATCCAAACCAACCAGAAACCACTCAACCTACCAGGACAAGAAGGGTGTCGGTAAAGCATCCAAATAGCTAGTGTTGATATCAATGACAAAACATCAATGCAACACATAATAAATTCCTCCAAATGGCCAACAATCTCCCCCTTTGGAATTGATGGCAACACTCGATGTGAAAAACATCTAAGTACCAAGAAATGCCAAACAAGTCTCCCCCAATGGAAGACATCCAGCAATCTCCCGCATAAAGATATAGTAGTGAAGTTCTAAAATAAAGACCAAACTCCCCTTATGAATGATATCTCTGTAAAGCTCTAAATTATACATATATCTCTCCTTAATGTATACAACTCCTTAATTTTTTCTTTTTAACATCAATATCTCTCCCCCTTTGACATCAATGCTAGAAATCTAACAAAAATATCAAAGCAAAAACATAAACCACTGAATCACAAAGCTGACTACTCCCCCTAAGTAGTAGCATCCCTACATCAGTGTCGAAATGAAAAATATCTATGATAATGCATATTGGACTGATGCCAAACTGCATCAATCAAGTTTCTACCGGAGGGGAAGAAACTCCCAATCTATCTCTGGAGTACTCAAATGATTCCTTAGGCAAAGGTTTAGTGAAGATATCTGCAATCTTCTCTTTAGTGTTCACATAAACCAATATAACTTCATTTTCTTCCACATTTTCCTTCAAAAAGTTGTACTTGATAGATATGTGCTTTGTCTTAGAATGAAATACCAGATTCTTTTATATGTCAATAGCAGCAGAGTTTTCACAATGAATAACTACCGATCCATCACAATCCACCTTTATATCTTTAAACATTTGCTTCATCCATAAAACTTGTGTACAATTAGTAGCAGCAACAACATGCTCATCTTCAGGAGTAGATAAAGGAGTACATGATTGCTTCTTGTTGATCCATGAAACCAACTTCTTTCCAAGAAAGAAAGCTCCATCGGAAGTACTTTTTTGGTCATCAACATCTTCAGCCCAATCTACATCTATATATGCACATAATGTAAAGTCATCATCCTTAGAGTACAACAAACCATATTCTGATGTACCTTGTAAGTGTAATACCCTAAAAATGGCCATCTAAACCATGGGCCCCTAATCTCGACAATATCACCAAGGTCCTAACCAAAGGCAAATAAAATTAATCTTGAGCACACAATTAATTTCTTAAATCATCAATGACACATGGAAAATTAATTACTCTGAATTAATTAAATAAATATTTAATTAATTCATCATAAATCATTTTAAAACAATTATCTTATTTAGTTTATTAAATATCCTAGTATATTTAATTAAATAAATCAATTTGCCATTAAATCATCAAAAAAGGAATTAATTGGGAAAAAAGAATTAAAATTTTAGAAAAGAAATCAAATGGAGATAATCTTGAAAATCAAATTTAAAATTTAAAAAATATCAAGAAAAGCAATTAAAACAATTAAATCTCAAAATTGAATGAAATAGAGAATAAATCATTTTTTTTTCTGGTTTTATCTTAGTTTTAGTTCAATTTGCTTTAAAACTGAGAAAAATAGCCAATCATATCAATTCACTTGGATTGTTCTTCTTCTTGGAAAATATTGATCACTCATCATCATTTGATCTTAGTCATTGGTTTCTATCTGAATTTTCTATAAATTTAGGCTCTCATCTCCTAATCAAGGATCCTGGAGAATGTATTATTATTATGTTATTTTTTGATCTAGGTTCACTAAGATTTCATATTGAGAATATTTGCATATTAGTTATTGCATATTTGTTAAATCATTTAGCTTAATATTTATTCATAGTTTAATCATGTCAGCCTAATACTCATTAAACTTGTATTTATTGCATTTATCTAGCTTAATCTTACATCCATTTAGTTCAATTTCATACTCATATATATTAAATCCTTCATTTAGATGTTGTCTAGTCACTGGTATTGCATATAAAAATCTGAGAGCAAGACTAAACTCGCATCTACTAGAAGGCAATAGGTCTTTGTGTGATGGTTTATTATTCATTGTTGATTGATTTACTAACCATGCATCTAATGACTTAATTGAAGTGTTGTGTATTCTAGATACAAATACAGGTCCACTTTTCACACACACATTTTTGGCGCCCACCGTGGGGCATGGAATTTGATCTTTTGGCCTCAAAATCTTCTTTTTATTTCTCAGGTTTTGTCTATGCAAGCCTCTACAAAAGGTTGTACGAGTATTTACCAAGCATCGTACGAGCTTCTATTTATTTCAATATTTTATCGTTCAGATCAGCAAGAATACTCGTATGAGTTTTTGTTTTGCATATTTGATTTTGTTTTTTGTCGTTCGGGTCTATGGGAATACTCGTATGGGAAGGTATAAACTATCATACGAATTTTTGTTTTATCATTTCAAAAATATTATAATTTTCAAGGTTTTTCGTGAATGAAATTTGGATTTTACGGACGCTGACGCTAACCCTAGTTTGTCTTCTGTCTACCTGAGATTTTTCACAGCCTAACTGGTTTTTTGTAGAACGCTTGTTAAAGAATACATCAGTTGAACATGCGCCTATCAAAGAATCAAAAGCAAAATGACTACTAATGTGTTGTTCTTGCAGGTTGCCTAAAAAAAATCGACCAAACATTGTGTATTCTTTAAAGTTCATTTTTTTAGGCACTTAAATTGCTATCTGGTTAATGAACAAATCTGTCTTTTGTGCTTGAACAAAAATCTAAGAGGTAGGAGAGTATGCTCTTGTCTTTTACAAACAATATCAGAAATCTAAACCCTCGAAGCTTTTTCTAAGTTTTGAGATTTGTGTACCTTTAGCGGGCATGTCATAGTGGGAAAAAGTAATCACCCTGTGAGAATGACCCAAGTGAGTACAGCTAGACTTGAGCATTCCAACTCACTATAATAAATAGGCCTCTGGTGATTAAAGTCTCAGAGGATGGGATTATTTGATTTTTCTCTTTGAGATCTCTCATATCGAGCATTTTGTAGGGCCTCGCGGTCTCAATCACGTTTACGTGACTATGGCTTGTTTTGGTACTTTGTCGGGCTATAGGCCTCAATCATGCTTGTGTGACTTCAAGGGGTAATTTCAAATGGAATTCCTGACTAAGAACTATGAGATAGAGGCTACCTGATTCACCTCCA
This sequence comes from Cryptomeria japonica, assembly GCF_030272615.1. Classification (NCBI taxonomy): domain Eukaryota; kingdom Viridiplantae; phylum Streptophyta; class Pinopsida; order Cupressales; family Cupressaceae; genus Cryptomeria; species Cryptomeria japonica. The sequence goes on along the minus strand of NC_081413.1, from coordinate 420,911,984 downwards.
AAAGGGGGATAATCTTTGTGCAAGAGAGATAGTAACTCTCCCAATACACTTGCCATATCGTGCCCACATTAGCATTTGGAGTTGGCTAATACGGCATTGAGAATCCATTGCATGAGACTCAGCATTCGTATTCTGATTAGCAATTGGGTGTGTGCCTAAGTCTGCGAGCAAAGGTTTTCTTCTCTAAGCCAACTTCCATAGGGTTAGCATGCTATGCTCGAAATTCATTCTACATCTTGCATGTTTACTGTGTTTTCATCCCTGTAACTGAAATTGAAATACTAAAAGTGGAGAAAACAAATCAACAACTCAGTGATCAAAACTTTGTCCGTGTCCAAAAACTGGTCTCTGTCAGTCATCAAAAACTCAGCCCTTATCAAAAACTAGTCTCTGTTAGTCATCAAAACTCTGTCTATGCCAGAATATTGTCTTTGTCCAATCCTCTATCGTACAAGTCTACTGAATTATCATCTAGCTACATACTTATTGTCGTACGAGTCTTCATTAATCCTATCAGTTTGTCGTCTGGATCTGTTAAAATTGTCGTCCGAGTATATAGAATTGTCATTCTGCTCTTAGAGAATTGTCATCTGGTATTTGGTAAACTATCATACGAATAACTATCATACTCAATAGATTATCGTCTGGAGGTCATCAAACTTCCATGCGATTTTAGGCAGCAAATCATATGAGAAACTGTCTCTATCATTTGGGAACTGCTAAATTGTCGTCTGGGTCTGAAAAATTTGTCGTACGAATTCTTGATTTTATCAGTCTAGAAACTTGTTTGTCTGTACACTTTTCCAGAATTTTCATGCTTTCCTAATCATTCTATAGCGAGCATAAATCTGTTCATCATAATTCTGAGCATAAACAACCTCGATAGTGTACCCCTGTCATTGTGTTGCATGACTTTGTCGATTATCTCCCAGCTAGTTAAAATCAATCGATTATCAAACTTATCAAATTGCTTATCAATCGCTTATAAAACTTAAACAACCTAGGTTGCTTAGATTATTTCTTATATAGGATAGATCATTCCTGAAACCACACTATGTCTTAGTCACCTTTCTCAATCACTACGTTAAACGCATAACTAGCTCTGATTTAATTTTGACTTCTGCATCACATCTAGCTCTTGGTCCCGTCAGTTGTAAATGCATGTTCAAATGAGAAGCTCTTCTAAAAATTCTGACAAAATTAAGAAGCCCATGGCTACCTTGACTCAACAAATTCAAAATCTCAAGAAAGAAATATATGACATTCAAGCCCAGCAAAAAGATTCAATGACACCTCTTGAGATAAAAATTCATGATATTAAGAACACTAGACTTCAAGAAATGGTAAAACAATTACATAAGGTGGAACATAAAGTAATTGAAAATCAAAAGCCAAATCTCATACAAGATCACAAGACACCTTTACCAAGACAAAAAGACATCTATCCCCTAGATAGATAGTTTACACCTTTGGGGCAATCTATTGAGTTAGATTTGGAAGAGCTTCTTGAGCACAATCTTATTATATTGCCTAAAAAGACCACATGGGGATGTGAAATTTTGAGTAATTATTGTGCATAGCATAGGCATAACAAACATAAGACTTCAATGTGCATGAAATTAAAACATAAAATTCAAGACCTCCTTGATGATGGTGTTATTGAAATCAAAGATCCTAAAAATTCACCTAAGGAGAAACTAGATGTCATTTCCAAGCATGATCAAAATTATGAACTTGTGTCTAGCAATGGCTCACATGTCACATCCATCTCTTTTGTGATGCCTCCATCTCCTAAGGCTTCTCAACAACAATCCATACCATATCCCTCAAATAATGAACCTAATGATGAAACTTCTCATGTTGACCCTCAAGGGCTATCTCAAGGGCCATACCATCCAATGGCTGAAAAGGATCTTACCTCCCTAGAATCCCATAAGGATCCCATTATAATTTTCCATTTCTTCAAAGATGATTCCCTTCCATCTCAAGAGAAAATTATCCTTCCTAAGCAAGATCATGATGCATCTTACACCTTTTCAAATGATCCTATTCAAAATGAAGACAAACACCGTTCCTACTCTATCCAATGGTCCTCTTCCATATCAAGATCAAATTATCTCTTCATCTCCTTGTCATAATCCTCCTTGTTCACCTCAAGGATCTGGTATGCCTAGAAATCCCTCTCATGATCTAACAAGTCAAAATATTTATAAACACAAAGGGGTAAACCTTCACAAGAAAGAATCCCTCCATGCTAAGGAAACTATTAAGAGCCATGGTCTCAGTGACATTCCTCAAAATGTTGGTACCCTCACTAAACAAAAATCCAAGTACACGCCTTCCCCTTCATATCTTCCATCCATTTTAATACCCTATATTCCTCCATCCCTTGTGCAGGATCAATAAAGGCATACATCTTCGCGTACCTTACATCCATCTAGAAGGACACAAAGGCTCACTAATCAAAAGAAAGAAAAATTAAAATCTATATGGGTTCCTAAGGCTCTTGTAGAACAAATGCTTTCCAAGAAACTGCAAAAGCATGAAAAATCAAAAACCATGTGGATCCCTAAGCGTCTCCTTGAAGCACAACAGTCTAAAGAAAAATATGAATCAACATCCAAGACTATTGTTCCTCCATCCAAACCTTCCAAATATAGTTCCCCATCACCTATTTCATCCATTTTGGATCTTTCTGTCCCAAAATCCCTAGTTGTTCCTCCATCCAAATCTCAAAATATGAGATCCACTTTTCCTCCATCAATCCACCATCCGTCAAGATGTGTGCCAATGGTGATCCTGCAAACGTTTCCATTCACTCACGCACCAAACTTTCAATATCTGGTCCATTATCCAACACCTCCTTTTCATCCTTTCATACCCCTTATCCAATCCTTTGCATAATACTTTACCCTAGTTTCATTGAAAAATCCAAAAACTAAGGAAATCAACATTGGAGATGTTGAACATGTACATTGATCTAAGTCCTTATATCCTTCTTGGAAAGACATCTTTATCTGACTCTTCAAACAAAGACCAGTGAACTAACTACATAAAACTTTATGACCCTATGAATAACATTCACCTTAAAAGTTATTATATCTAAGGACTAGGTTAGTTTAGCATTTTCTTTTTGCACTGCATATCATTTTCTTAAAAGCATTGCAATGCATATAGTCTCCTTTTCAAATGCATCGCATTCGCACAATTGTTGCATTTGCATATAACATCATTAATAAAACAAGGCAACTATCTAATTTTATCATATGTTTGCATTCAAGGCAAATAAGAGTTGTCTCCTTTCTTAGATATCCGGACATGAAGTCTTTGAGGTCATAAGGTCATTTATTTTCAACATTACCCTGTGACGATGCTATACTTATGGTTGGGTAGTGATTTCACTATTTGAGACTTGTTAACGCAAAATCTATCAATCGATATATCTTAAACACATTAACAAAATCTCTAATTCATTCTAGACACCTAGTTGATCATATGACTAGTGAAAAATCTAAAATTCTACTTCAACGTCGCTAGTAGGTTTCATTACTTACAAGTCAAGGCAAAAAAAAAAAGAGAAAATGTGTTATGCCAAATATTCATCTCAACGCAAAAAGAGCAATGATATATAACTGAAATATCATGCATACAAGTGCGACAAAAATCTTGAATATGGGAACATGCGAGTAACTCCATCAGGGCTATGAATGCCTACTAGAAATGGAGCAATATTTGAGATATTACAATCTATAACCTTGTTGGAGCTTTAAAAGCTTGCTGGCAATGAGGCTCTATTCAGGATGCTTTTGAAGTTAGAATAATCCATATAACTAGTCATATAGGATTCTAAGGATCTTTTGTAAACACAAGAGCAGGAATTAACTCATTTGCACTCACATGGGCAAAAGAAGATAAAATTTTCAAGAATCTATGGGGAAGTTTTCTACGAGTCCATTTGTAAATCCTAGTCACTAAGTGTGATAATTTGGATGTTCCAAGGGACCTTACGAATCGATTGACTGCTTATCTATGAAATGTTTTGTACCTCCAATTCAATTGGTGTATTGCAAAATGTTGAACAAACACATTCATCCTTGTTCCAATAGGAAATTCATCTTCATCATGCATATTCCATTAACATAGGTCATATCAAAAAATCATTGTCTCCACATGCATTCTGCAGATCATCATGTCATATAGGTCTGCATATTGGGGGCATAGCTGAATAAATTTTAAAAATCATAAAATGTCCTGAACAAACTCCTAAATATCATAAAATGTCCTAAACAAACTCCTAAAAATCATAAAATGTCTTGAACAAACTCCAAAAAATCATAAAATGTCCTGAACAAAATCCTAAAAATCAAAAACTCACAAAATCAAAAACTAAAAAATCAAAGCAAGAAAGCATAGACCATCCTTCAAACCAAATCAAGCACAGATAAACTCTCAAAGTCTACAATCACACTTATCGCATGTCTTTGTTAATCAATCTATCAAACTCTATCAAACATCAACATGTCTTATACAAGGAAAGTTACACTCAAAACCAGACAAATCGGTCCTATACGGGGTACTTACTCTTTGAAACTAGGCATTCCTATCAATGATCAAATCAAAACAATGGCATAGATCAGTATGGCTGCTAGATTTTGTCCAGGTTAGTCTTATCTCCTATACTGAAGTGCTACATCTTTGCTTTAGCTCGTATACATGCTCCAATCGCTTTCATGACACCTTGGTTCTTCTTGGAACTCTCATGGCTTGAAACCGATCAATGTCCTAGTCTTAGGGTAATCGACTGATCAATTTATATGTCCTAAGAAATATCAACCAAGTCATCTTTCTATCGGTAGTACCAGGGCATCCACTCTAAGTCATTCACCTGTCTCCAAACTACTAAAGAGTTTTATCACTGAGTAAACAAGCAAAACAAGACTATTGAAAACAATCACTAAACTGTTTGAGATATGATTGAAAATTTCTTTGTGTGTTGTCTTTTAAATTGGTTTTCAAATATTATTCCCTCTGAGTAACTCGAGGAAGACTATCTTGACTAAGAGGAGCAAGGATTGGGGGCATAATACTTTTCTTTGTTTTCTACTTGTAGGAAGGGATCTGATGATCTGGAAACATCTAATCAGCTAGGTGTTTGCGATAAGTTCCTTCACATCAAGGTGAAATCGCCATAATAACCTCGACTCCGCTTATTTGTATGCTACAAGAAGGTTGGAGTCATTTCTTTGTATGTTTGAGGTAATTTCTTTAATGTGCAATCCGGATGCATGCGTAATTTGTCCAAGGATATGAACGAAAAAAGGGTCATTGTGGACAAGATAATTAATATTGTATATGAAAGAAAGGAACCCTATTTTGCTTGTTGTGTTTGTAAAATGCTCAGTGATGAAAATTAAGCATACCAAATCCAATGACTAGGTTTAGGTTGCATTCATTCTAAATTTTATGCATTTAAAGTGATTTCAGCATGATAACAATGATCTCTTTATCTTTTGAATGAGAGTTTGAAGCATCATCATTTCTCAGCTAAGTGGTATCTTATTCATCATCATTTCTCAGCTAAGTGGTATCTTATTCATCATCATTTCTTTGATCGATTACTTGTGTATTGAGATGTTAGCTTCATACATAAGCATCTTATATAGATCCATACATGTCATTATTACTTATTTGCATTCATATTATTGCATGAAGAAAAATAAACGTTTGCATTACTAGAAACTCATTTTCATCATTTATTCGCATATGAAAAAGAATCAAAAAATAAACATCCATTTTCATCGGCATTACATACATCCATACTAAAAAGATATACATACATATAGAATAAAGCATATAGAAAAAACATCTCATAATCAATCAACACAAGTATGATGAAATCAAAACAAGAGCTCGTATATCATTATAATCTCAGTGTCTTGGAGTACAAATGATATCAACTATCATATACAATATCTCATCGGAGAAAGAATCGTATAGGCTACAAAAATGGGGTATATAACAAAATCTAGGAGATATAAAAATCTAGCTCTCTGCCTCTCCCTCATCGCCAGGTGGAGGAGGTGGTTCCTGTTGATTGATGTCCTATTTGGGTGCCCTAGATCCCTCAAATTGAACCATATACTATGAATATGGGACAACCTACTGCGCTACTGAGACCGCTACATTGTAAGCTGCAACATAGTACGTTGCCCGACTCGTTTGATGTAACACCTCTCGCTGAAGAGCATCACGCTCTGCTCTGACCTCGTAAAGTTGTCAATCACGCTCTGCTCTTACCTCTACAATTTTTTGGTCTCACTCTACCACTATGTCTACACCACTGTCAATTGTGACTTCAAACCTGTCACCCTCGCTCTTAAGGACCGTACTACATCTGGGACCCCCCGCTCTCTCCCAGCCTCTCTGCCTCCCTGCTCATCCCTCTGCTACCTCACCTTCCTAGGAGCTTCTCTCTCCTCCTCACCTCCACCCTTTGTTGCCCTAGCACCACCAGCCTCAACCCCAATAGCCCCTACAGATCCACCCTCCCCTCTCTGTCGTTGTCTAGCTCTAGCCGATACCCTACTTCTACTAGCCCCAGGATCACCTCCTGCCCACCTAGGAACCTCTTCTCTTTGTCCCTGTACCTATCCCTACACCTGTGCCTATCCTAGTGCCTCATCCTCAACCTCCTCTATAAGAGGTGCATGCTCTCCGGGATCCGTAAACCAAGGAAAAGGATGTCTATGAAACCAATCTCTATACTGGGGCAATACCCCCGCATCTACAACATCCTCTAGGTAATCCCACCTCTATCATTGTAACCCCACTAACTCCTGCATGCTCATCACATATGATAGTCTTTGGGCCCATCCTCATCTCTCCTCCTCTCCATACCGGGCATAAGCTATAAAATCCTGGGATATACCCTGTGGTCTCCCATACTACCTCCTCACCCTAGATACTACGAACCGCTCAATGATAGACATTGATTGGCCAATGAGAGGTTGAGTCATGAACATGTCCTTCCTCTAAGCTCTCCAATCATCCCACATCTCTAGAGCCTTGTATGGTCTCCACACTACAACGATCAAATCATCTAGTTGTCTCCTCCAATAATCCATCTTGCCCAGATGGGGTTGAGTGGCATACCCTGAATAGCAATAAACAATAGGTTGGTGCGGCTCTCTAGAATCATCCACTATTGGCTTGAATACTGGGATATGCTCCCATGCCCATATCTGTAAAAATAGAACACCTGTTGCCATGCTCTTCCCCTCCCAATACACAATCTCGTGCATCTCATGATACATATGGGCAAGAAAACATGATCCCCACCCTAGTCTCTCGGGATGAGTCAACAGTCTCTCAAGCATCCTAGCCCAACCACAAAGAAAACCCTGTTGTCCTCTATCAGGCATAACAAAACAATCGATAATACCTGCTAAAATGCATGCTAGGGGATATTCATCATCATATCTACTCATCATATCATCCCAAGTGATGGCACACTCCAGAATGGTCTCATCATGAAATATTTGTCTCAATGCTAAGACACCCAGTCACTGAGTAGAATCATAGTCAACCTTGTCTCCAGCAAATGGAATCCTTGAAATCTTGTACACATCCTTCGGTGTAATCATCATCTCTCCAACTGGTAGATGGAAGGTGTTATGCTCTGAATGGAAATGCTCAACTAACGCAGTCAGCATCCCGTGATTAACATGAAAATCTGGAATCTGTAGAAGGTATCCAAATCCGTACAAATCAATATGTACTCTATATGCATCTAATAACCCACGGAATAGCCTCATCATCAGCGGATATACACACCAAACTGGGATATTTGGCAACCGAATCTGCAAAATCAAACATACAAATTGTCGGCACGTGATCCAAATTGCGCTAAACATGTGTTAAAAATGCTCGCGAATCCAAATATGCAAAATGCCAAATCAAAAATTCATGTTTAGACCCTCAAAAATGCTTGTTGTTTTTCATACGAGTTTTCACCAGACAAGAAGAAACTCATACGAGTAAAGAGTATACTCTGCATGAGTAAAAATCCCCATACGATAAAACATATATAGTTGCACGATACAATGGTCACTCAAGAACAAACACGTACAAATCACGAGACGAGATTAGACGACAAACCTTATATGACCATACGACAAAACACTAAAGGGACAGTTTGTCGTATGAGAAATGGTGTCTCACCGCATGACAAAATGATACAAATGATTTTGAACGAAAATAAAATGCAAAAATTCAACAAAAATTCAAAATTTATGACATGTAAAGGCTTAAGATTGAGCACTTACCGTTGGGTTGTAGTTCCATGGTCGATTATGTCGTCTTTGGTGCTCAAATCGATGCTGTTGGATCAGAATAGCCATTTTTTCTTCGCATACGGCTTTTCAAATTTCAAACTTTGGGAGGTGAAAATAAATTGAAAATGACACATGAACCCCTTATATAGCCTAAACCCTAATTTTCAAACTTGCTCTGATGGACGTGAAAACTATACCCTAAGCTGATTTTCCCATCCTGATTCCATTTTCTGGATCGAAATCAAAATCCAAGATCATCTTACTAGTCAATTTTGCACAACTGTGACCACTTAACGCTTTGATCAACTGCTCATTCTTTTCTTTAATTTGCACTCAATTTCTCATCAATCAACGCTAAATCTTCAAATGGCCCTCTAAATCATTCGTTACGGTCAACTCATTAATCACTTTATATTTTTATAAATTGCTTCAAATCACTGCACAACCTACGGATCTTTTGATTTCACTCCCGAGGTGGCACACTCATGATATCATCATCATTAGTGATCACATCCTCAAAGTCGAGAATTTCTTTCAAAATCTTCATTACAAGTCGAGCAGCTAATCTTTACGAAACATCAAACAAGACCTTATGACTAGGAAAATCTCAACGTCATCACTTCATTTCAAGTTAATATTTCTCGATCATCTGAATCAAATCAAACTCTAGGGGCATATTAGTTTCATCGCATCAAATCAAGCTAATACTGTCTTCATCTAAATCAGTCTCTTAACGTTAATTAGTTTCATCGCTTTTCATCAAGCTGATTATTTGTTTAAACTCAATTGAGGGTTTAAAGAGTATCTTTGATCGCACTCTCAATCTAAGCAGGTGTTCAGTTTCATCGCATCAAATCAAGCTGGATAGTTTATCTTCACTCGTCGTGTCTTGATCCATAAAGTTCAAGATCGGTTTTATCTTCACTCACTGTGTCTAGTTCAATCAAGTCCTAGATTAGTAAGATCCGCTTCTTGATCCATCAAGTTCAAGTTTGGTATCTTTTCTCTTAATCGGTCCTAGTTCAATCAAGTTTGGGATCGGTATCGCTTTAATCAATCTGTTCAGTTTCATCGCTTCATATCAAGATGAACGCCTCGCTCTTCATCTGATTTGTGATCAATCAAGTTCAGAACTGATTTCTTGCTTTGACATCAACTATTCTTTGAATCAATGCGTTGCTCACACATTAATTCAAAGAGAGACAAATGTAATACCCTAAAAATGGTCATCAAAACCATGGGCCCCTAATCTTGATAATATCACCAAGGTCCTAACCAAAGGCAATTAAAATTAATCTTGAGCACACAATTAATTTCTTAAATCATCAATGATACATGGCAAATTAATTACTCTAAATTAATTAAATAAATATTTAATTAATTAATCATTTCAAGTAAATCATTTTAAAACAATTATCTTATTTGTTTTATTAAATATCCTAGTATATTTAATTAAATAAATCAATTTGCCATTAAATCATCAAAAAATGAATTAATTGGGAAAAAAGAACTAAAAATTGAGAAAAGAAATCAAATGGAGATAATCTTGAAAATCAAATTAAAAATTGAAAAAATATCAAGAAAATCAATTAAAACAATCAAATCTCAAAATTGAATGAAATAGAGAATATATCAGTTTTTTTCCTGATTTTATCTTAATTTTGGTTCAATTTCCTTTAAAACTGAGAAAAGTAGCCAATCACATCAATCCACCTGGATTGTGCTTCTTCTTGGAAAATCTTGATTGCTCATCATCATTTGATCTCAGTCATTAGTTTCTATTTGAATTTTCTATAAATTTAGGCTCTCATCTCCTAATCAAGGATCCTGGAGAATATATTGTTATTATGTTGTTTTTTGCTCTAGGTTCACTAAGATTTCATATTGAGAATATTTGCATATTAGTTATTGCATATTTATTAAATCATTTAGCTTAATATTTATTCATAGTTTAATCATGTTAGCCTAATACTCATTAATCTTCCATTCTTGCATTTATCTAGCTTAATCTTGCATCCATTTAGTTCAATTTCACGCTCATATGGATTAAATCCTTCATTTAGATGTTGTCTAGTCACTGGTATTGCATATAAAAATCTGAGAGCAAGACTAAACTTGCATCTACTAGAAGACAATAGGTCTTTTTGTGATGGTTTATTATTCATTGTTGATTGATTTACTAACCATGCATCTAATGACTTAATCGAAGTGTTGTGTATTCCAGATACAGATATAGGTCCACTTTTCACACACATAGTAAGTATCTAAAAATCCTTTTCACCGCACTCTCATGATTTTCTCTAGGATCACTCTGAAATCTTGATACAACACAAACAGTATTCATTATGTCAGGCCTAGTCTGAGTCAAATAAAGCATACCTCTAATCATAGATTTGTATCTTGTAGGATTTACCGGTGCAGAAACATCTTTTATTGTCAATTTCTCACTTGTAACAATAGGAGTACTTACCAATTTAGAATCTTCCATACCAAATTTCTTCAACAGTTCCCTAGCATACTTAGTTTGATAGATGAAAATACCTTTATCAGTTTGAGTAATCTGCAAACCTAAGAAAAAAATAATTTCCCCAATCATAGACATTTCAAATTCTTTCTCCATATTCTTAGAAAATTCCATGCATAACTTATCTTCACTTCCAAAAATAATGTCATCAACAAATACTTAAATAATCAGTATATCATTATTAGTGATCTTATAATATAAATTATTGTTAGCATTACCCTTAGTAAAACAAAGCTTCAAAAGATATTTGTCCAACCTTGCATACCAAGCTCTAGGTTCTTGTTTCAATCCATATAAAGCTTTCCTTAATGTGCAAACCATGTTTGTATCAGCTGATAGTGAAAAACCATCAGGTTGCTCAATATAAACTTCCTCATCAAGATCCCCATTCAAAAATGTGCACTTAACATCCATCTGATAAGCCTTGTAGTTTTTATGAGCAGCATAAGTAAAAAATAATCTCACAGCTTCAATCCTAGCTACCGATGCAAAGGTCTCTCCATAATCAATTCCTTCCTTTTGAGAATATCCTTTACAAACCAATCTATCTTTATTCCTTACAACTTGACCATCCTCATTTAATCTATTCCTAAAAAAACCATTTAGTTCCAACAACATTCTTATTTTTACGTCGAGGAACCAAAATCCATGTGTTATTTTTCTCAATCTGGTCTAATTCTTCTTCCATAGCTTTCAACCAATATTCATCTTTACATGCCTCAATTAATGATACCAGTTCAACTTGAGAAATTAAACATACCTCATTAGTTGTCAGTCTTCTTCTTGTCAATACTCCATTGTTCTTATCCCCAATGATCTGATCTTCTGAATGATTCAATCTCACATACCTAGGAGTCTTTTGACTCTCTGTTCCTCTTCCCGGTTCTTCAGTTATTGTAGAATTTTCTAATACTGCCAGAGTAACTAGTTCAACACTATGTTCTAGTAAAAGTTCTATCGGTTCAGATATAATCATTTCCACTTTCGTTTCCTTCTCATAAACTCTGATTTGACCTCTATTCTCCTCATCCACTTTGACATTAACACTTTCCACAATTCTCTGCAATCTCTTGTTATAACATATATATGTCTTGCTTTCATTAGAATAATCAAGAAATATGCCTTCATCACATCTAGGATCAAATTTTCCAATGATATCATCTCTCCTAATATAACATATACTACCAAAGATTCTGAAATACTTATCTGTAGGTGTATTGCCAAACCATAATTCATAAGGTGTCTTACTGATTTCTCCTTTGGTATGTACTATGTTAAATGTATAAACTATTGTTCTCACTACTTCTCTCCAATAGATATGAGGTAGACTAGCTTCCATAATCATTGTTCTAGCAGCATCCAAGATAGTTATGTTATTCTTTTCCACAACTCCATTTTGCTAAGGTGTCCGGGGAGCAGAAAATTGTCTTCTTATACCATGCTTCTCACAAAAGTTATTAAACTCACTAGATGTGAATTCCCCACCATGATCTGACCTCAAATATTTAATCTTCAATCATGTCTCAGTTTCCACTTTAGCCTTAAAGATTTTAAACTTTTCAAATGCTTCAAATTTTTCCTTTAGAAAAGTAACCCACATCATTCTAGAATAATCATCAATGATTAGCATGAAATATCTATTACCTTAAAAAAAATTAACTCTAGCAGGGCCACACAAATCAGTATGAATAAGATCAAGAACATCATTTGATTTATCTTGTATACTCCTAAAAGATATTCTGACCTTTTTACCCATTTGACATTCTTTACATACTGGATTATAGGGCTTCACAATCTTAGGTATATCTCTAACTGACTTAGTTGAACTGATCTTCACAATGCAATCAAAATTCACATGACACAGTCTTTTATACCATAGCCAACTATCATCAATCTGTGTAATCAAACATGTCTTCTCACTGGAATTCAAATGAAATATATTAGCTTTTGTCTATGTACCGGTTGCAATCTCCAAACCAAACCTGTTAATGATTTTGCATTTTTCATCCTTGAACTGTAATTGAAATCCCTTATCCACCAATTATCCTACACTCAAAAGAGAATGCCTTAAACCTTCAACATAATAAACATTTTTAGTATTGTTCTTACCATCCAATGATATAGTTTCTTTTCCTTTGATCATACATGCTTTGTCATCTCCAAATCTAACTAGACCACCATCAAATTCTTCCAAAGATAGAAACTTCCCTTTATCTCCAGTCATATGATGTGAGCAACCACTATCAATTACCCATTCATCCTTGTCATCAATTTTAGCAGCAAGTGCCTTCTCTTCAAATACATTATCTTCCTATGCCAGAACATCTTCCTTGATAGCCAGGAACACCCATTCCTTCTCATTGTCGGAACCACTAGCAGAGTCTTATGTCTGTTCATCATCAAAACCAGTAATGGCTTCCTCATCCGTTATGTAGCATGATTTGTCTATGTTTTTCCTATACTTATACTTGTTATGATATCCAGGGTTAGGTTTAAAAGATCTTCTAACTCTTTCTTCAAATCTTGAATTCCTTTCAAGACATCTAGATGCAAAATGACCGATCTTATTACATGCAAATCTTTTAAAAGGTGTTTTCCCTTCATACTTACTTCCTACCGGTCCTTTAGGTACTCTTATAGAAAATAAGGCTTTAAGTTGCTCAAAATCATCATCTTCTCTCTTCATATCATCCAATTCTTTTGCATACAAAGCTTTCCAATCTTGCTTACCGGTTGCTGATGCAGATGCATGAAAAGCAGGTTCAGTCTTCACATCTCTAAAAGGTCCAAATTCTTCAAGCTCAGAGGTTCCCAACCAAAGTATCTTCCATCTTCAGGTTTTCATATCTCACCCGGTAACCATCAAGTTTAGCAATCTTCACTGTAGGGTCCCCTTCATTAAGAGTCTCCAACTTATCCCATATAGCCTTTCTAGATGATTTGTCAGTCAATCCCATTATTTGTTGATCAGAAAGTGCACACAAGAGGGCTTCTCTTGCTCTACAATCATTCTCAAGCTCCTTATCTAGGTTTGCCGGAGGAGGATTGCCAAATGTTGAATTATGAGGTGTAATACCATTATGTGTGATCTCCCAAATCTCCTTGCCAAGACATCTCAAATGAGTCTCCATCTGAATCTTCCATACTATGTAATTTGTTCCATCAAGCCTAGGGATATCTCTCTGAAAGATAGCTCCAGATGAACTGGATGAACTTGAACTATTAGATGCCATAGGATCTTCCTCAAATGGTTAAGCTTTCTATAGAGAGGACCAAACTTCTAATACCAATTCTCAGACAGTTCAAATAACCGGAAGGCAGCTGAGAGGGGGGATGAATCAAGTTGTCATAGATTACCAAAAACTTAATCATTTAAAACTTTAATACCAGAACCCAAAACATTAATACCGGAATACTTAAACCAAATACCAGAATAGCAATTAAACCAATTAAGCATGAAACCAATTAAGCATGAACAACAATCACAAAATAAATACCATCCACATGACACCAAGATTTATACGTGGAAAACCTGGTAAAGGGAAAAAAAAACCACGGTGGGAAGCCTACCCATAATTAGATAATACTTCTGCAGTAAGTATGTGAATTACAATTCAGGGGCCTGCACTTGTAGGAAGGCCAATAGCCTAGAGCACACTGCTCATCACAAAAGGAGCCTCACTGACTACATATAAATCTAGACTATAATCCAAAAGAAGTGTTTGAACTGCAAAGATAGCATCTCGTATGCCTGAGTACAGTTTTGGTTAAGCTCAATATCGGAGGACTAAATCCTCTTACATAAACCCAATTCGATCTTCAATGATCGACCAAATCCTCTGCCTAAATGATATTACATTATCACATTATATATCCTCACACATTATCTACAATGAGATCTTACATCATATATATACAAATCCTCGACCATAAACAATCAGGTCGGCCATCAGAAAATAAAACAATTACATAATTACAAAACATATCAGCCTTAGAGCAAACAAATAATATCTAACACATAAGACATCCCAGAAACACATCGAGAGGTCCAATCCACATGTTACATTAAGTCGGTCCATAGCCTAGATCAACTGGGACCCAATATAGGTCCACATGCTAAAGCAATTATCTCCATCTGCCAAGTCTCAAACATGATCACCAATAGCATCTTGAATCTCCACCAGAAGCTGCACCAACACCACTTATGCATATCATCAAAGATCTTCATCAAAATCTCTGTCGATGAAACCCTTGTTGGAACCACAAGCCAAGCTTCCAAGCAAACAAGATAGCATCTGATCACCAAACCGAAACCAACTTACTGAATATGAACATGAGTATCATGAATAAGCCAATTCCATAACCAAATCGTACCAGAGCCTATCGGATCATGTTGGATCCAAACCAACCAGAAACCACTAAACCTACCGGGACCAGAAGGGTGTCGGTAAAGCATCCAAACAGCTAGTGTTGACATCAATGCAACACATAATCAATTCCTCCAAATGGCCAACAGTATTATATGGAGAAAGAGTACAAATATTAGATGTCTGTATTTTTAAAGTAGAACATCATAAAACAAAATAAATTACTAAAAGAATGCAATAAAATCAAATGTGACATTCAATAAGAGTTATTGAACATAAGTTTTCATTTGAAAAAGAAAGACATAATAGAAGAAGAAACAACAGAGGTGTTGAAGAATGAATTTGAAAAATAAATTGAAGAGATGTTCAATGAACAATCATTTTGCATAGAGAACATTAAAAATAGCAATGATTTATTATACTATAGCACAATGTGAAGATCACCTTGTAGCCTTCACAAATGAATTAAACAACATCGAAGGGAATAAGAATCTTTGGAAATTAAGAACCAAAAATGTCATCATTCCTCAACACGCTCAAATACCAATAGTGACCGAAGCATTCAAAGGCTATAAAGCCAAGTGTGTACCCCAGACAATGCAAGGATAAAGTGAAAATATGGACGCATGTGCCACCTCAGCAATTGCTCTATTTGCTCAATGAATTTATTTGAAGACTTTAATGTTCTATAAAAAAAATTTAAAATGTTTTGAACCTGGACTTGTTTAAAGATTCAGCTATACGGTTACATTAAAATGTTTTAAATATTTAACCAAAAGACATTACAAGGGTTATTATTATTATTACATGGGATTAAGAGAAGAACAATAATAAAGTTATACCAATCTTTTAAGAAAGTTTTTGATATGTAACAATTAATTTCTATGTTATCATTCTTTTGTGTCGATGTGATAGCTATTTCTAAACATCTAGTTTCTTCTTAATGTGGCAAGCTCTTTGACTTAAGAAAATTTTATATCTATGTTGATATTTTAGCCTTTGTTTTAGAATTTCTTTTGTGGGATTCATATTCATGCATAGTATATTTATGATTGTTATATATTTCATTATTTTGAAATAATTGTTGAATGTCTTCCCCATTTTCTGCTTAAAAGAAAATCTTGGTTTTATTACTCAAAAAAATATTGATACAAACTTGATTGTACGTAGATAATTATAATTTTGAAAAATAGGTTAAAACAATGAAATGGAAGTCTAATTTAGATTGAGTTTTCTTGGTCTTTTCCAATTATAACCAATCAAGTTGAACATTACTTGACTCATATTAGGTCATTGTGATAGTGAGATAATTATGCAAATGAATGATTCTTTAATATTGCCTTTGTGATACAAAAAAAATTAATTATTCTATTGACTTTGCATCCTCTTTCTTGATTTATGGTCAAAATTTGTATATGAATAAATCCTTTGAACAAATTTTGCATATTGTTGCTCAAGTTTTATTTTGATGTGTTATTGGTGATGACATTATTGTATGAATGAAGTTGTTAACAATATACCTTCTCCGTCAGAAACCTCCATCGGAATTTTAGGCCAAATGTATTAGTGTGAGATGTTATATTGCATATAGTTAAACTATATTATCAATCATAAAAATTGTTTTTTTAATTTAATCAAATTAAATTTTGTACTCAAGGCTTATATGTAATACTCTTTTCACTCTTTGGGAGGTTGAAAACTCTAAAAATTAAAGTATTTTTTCACCATGTTTTTCATATTGTATGCATATTTAATTAAGTTGAGAATCTCAACTAGAAATTTTTGAGATATGTAACACTGTAGAATGTTAGTTATCAATATATAACACCGGTGAACATGACACCAGTTAAGGTGATTTTTATAAAGGGTGGCTCACTGGAAGAATGCTCACTACAAGAGGGCTCACTGTCCAAAAAAGGATCACTACCAAAGGAAGAAAGAAAGAAGGAAAGGTAATCCATCACTGTAATACAATCTACAAAATCGGAACTTCTTTCGGTGCCTCAACACCAACACACTTCACATATCATCAGGTAAATCAGATTTTCCTTTTTAGTCTCATATATCTTCCATTTATTATTACCATGAATTTCCACATAATTGCCACACTAACTCGTTCAAATCATCCTCACATATATACTGTCTCTAGGAAACATAATCTTCTAAGTTGGCCAAGATAGAGATCTAAAATGGGTCAACACTAAACATTCTGGTGGTGGGAAAGAATGAGAAGTAGACCATACCACAACACACATCATCGGTCAGATCAACATGTTACATGCATTACAAATTCTAGACCCAAATCATGACTTACACTCTATACAAATGTCGTTGCTCATCCTCGAATTTCGGACAATCTGAACCCAAAATTCAGTGCCCGATACAATAAAAATAAGAATGGAAGCAAGATACTCATGAATACGATCAATCAACAACATATCCGGTAAACAGAGAAATATGGATCACCATCAACTTAATTAATTTGCATTGAATATCAACTATAACACATCTTCCGAAGTACCAAAGATTCCAAGAATGCATCAACCGAATTACCAACACCAAAAACATATGTTGACATCAATGACAACCAATCATAATCATTAACATCACTTGCAACAATCTCCCCCTTTGTCATTGACGGCAACATCGATCAACAACAAACACATAACTCTCTTAACACATCTCTGCATCTCTCCCCCTTTGATAACAATGACAGAGGTAGGAAAATATCCCCCTATGGAACTCACTCCTGCTCCCCCTAAGAGGAAGCACCCAAGAATTAGTCCAGATAAAAATATGCAAGCTATTCAATGGACCATTACACATCTGAATGTACATCAGTTCAAATTAGGAAGGGTTAACACCCCTAACTTTTGTCAGAGATACTCAAAGGTATCTTTACACAATGCCTTCATAAAGATATCAACAATATGCTCTTTTGTAGGTATATACTCAATTTTTACTTCATTATCCAATACATTTTCCCTCAGGAAGTGATACTGAATAGATATATGTTTTTTTTTGGAATATTGTACCAGATTCTTGGAAATGTTTATTGCACTAGTGTTATCACACATAATTGAGATGGGTTCATTGAATGTTATACCAATATCCGTCAACATCTACTTCATCTATAGAATCTGTAGTACCCATGCCCTAAATAATTTCTACATAGTCATTGGAAAGGTTTTTTGTATATACCTGGCAAGTGTAAACAATTGAGTTATCTATGTTTCTCTTATTTCATGAAAGTTAACTTGGTTGTAGAAATTACAATTTTGAAGCTAGTTCTATGCGATAAAGTTTTATGAAAAAGATGTATTGGTAAAGGAAATTGATCATGATGGCATGTTTTCTTGTCATGCTTGATAGATGAGTATGGTAATTGATGCTTACCTCTTTTAATGCTTTAATTTGGTATAATGAAAGGAAGAAAATTCTTGTTTCTTTGCTATGATTGTGAAAGGAAGAAAATTCTTGTTTCTTTGCTATGATTGTGAAAGGAAGAAAATTCTTGTTTCTTTGCTATGATTGTGGATAATTCCTAGAATGTTATAAGAAATGTATGTATTTAGATGTATCTTGCCAATGGGTAATGGCATTCGTAAAGGATTTAGCAATAATATTTCATTTATTTATGGACAGATTCCTATGTGCAATTTGATCTTTGTTAAATGAGTTTCAGGGCTGATGCGTGCGACATGTTCTCCATCTAGCCTTACGACTTCCAGGAGTAAGTCGGAACCTAGGGTGGAAGAATGTAGTACCCCTGCCCTAATCAATTTCTACTCTCGGTTTGACCTTGGTTAGTTTATCACAATATAATGTTATAGTCAGATGTTTTGATTTAGTGCATACCTGTTAATGTGGTTTTCACACCAATTCATATGCAAGTTATTAATTCTCCTATTTCGTGTTATTATCTTGGGCTAACACTTTCATTAAGTTTATATATGTATGCATGTATGACTCTTGGTTGCAGGAGATTTCAGGTACAGTACCGCATGAGTGCAAGGTTCGTCTCTTCCTGAATTTGCAGGTTTGAGTGTACCTCTTTGGTTCTTAGATTTTGGATTAAGTGGTCGTAAGACCCTCGTTTGACCATAGTCGTGCTCAAAGTGAGCGTCGTCAGTCGTCGTTGGTATTCCCCTTGGTTGGGTCTGCGGGTCGTCTGTCCGATTGACTTTCTTGGTTTGCGTGTTTGGTGTGTGTGGTTAAATTGAGTAATTGATCCTTAATCTTTAATTGATTTAATGTGTGTTTACACATTAGTTTATTGGGGGACTAAATTAAATAGGCTCTCTTTTCATGTGATTAATCGCTATTTGAATTGCTCGAGTCAGTTTGGTAGCAAGTTCAAGTAAATGGTTAATTTTAAATATTAAATGTATTATGTTTATGCTTATGAAAAGAAAGATTCAAATTTAATCGCAATAGAATTAATTTAATCTTGTTGGCATTTTTGAAATAGAAAGGCTAATTTAAGTTAACTGAGAAAATCAATTTTTAGATTGAAAAGCAAGTTAATATATTGATATAGTTGGAAAAGAATTATTTTTGGAGAATTATTTTAAATAAAATGTTTTAATTCCAAAAATAATTTTTTGGTCAAACCTTTCCCATTTAACCTAGATTTTTGAAAAATATGGGAGATGGAGTTTTTGGGAAAAATATTTTTGGAAAATATTTTTGGATGAAAAATTTGGGGGTTTTGAAAGGAGAAGGATTTCTTGAGCTGCAGGTTGGGGCTCTCCGTCAAATCTTCTCCAGGAATGCTTGTTGAGGTAGGAATTTGTTTACCAATTTGGTTAATTGTTTTATAAAAAACAAAAAAGATTGGGCTTGAATGTTCTTCATGTAAATTCTCCATTGATTGCTCAAGATTAAGAATTATAGTGAAATTAGTCAGAGTTTGGCTTATTGCTTGAATTCTTGCATGAGATATGAGCTCCTTTTTGTCCAAAATTGTTTATTTTGGAAGGTTTTTCAACAAATTCTTCTATTTTTGAAAACCTTATATATTCTGGAAATTTTTATTTTAAGTCTCAAAATGAGACGGTTTTAAACAAAAATGGGGGTTTGTTGTTTTTTTTAAAAAAAGGGGGGAAGAAAAATATAAAACAAAATATATTATCAAAAAAAAGAAAATCGATTTTATTGTTAATCGAAATTGTTTTAAAAAAAAAAATCATTTGGGGTTGGAGGACAGGGAGCCGAGGCTCGACCCGCGCCTCCTCCCCTCTCGGCTCGCAGTCAGCGGAGGGCCTGCGACCGGCGCGGCCGCAGCTAGCTGCGACCCCTGCAATGGCCGTAGGGAACTACGACCCCCACAGTGGCCGCAGGCAGCCGCGACCCCCGCGGTGGCCCAGGGTCCTGCATCCACCACGGTGGCACTGCCCACGGCTAGGGCACGGCCGCCCAACCCCCATGTAAGGGATGTGGGCCCGGCCACCCTCGTTGCCCCCCTTTTTTTATTATGTTTAAAAAAAAAATTAATATTTTTTTATTTATCAAAAAAATATATATATTAATTTAATATTATTATAATTGCGAATTTTAAATAAAGTATTAATTATGAAGAAATTTTGGCCAATAATTAATAATTTGTGATTAAATTGTTATTAATTATTTGTATAAGGGTAAATATACATTAATTAATATTCAATTCCATTTTATTAATTAATGCATATTTTTCTAATTAATTACTTGATTTGTTAATAGTGTTATTAATTATTAATTTGTTATATTTTATTAATCGTGGATTAATAAATACATATATTAATTAATAGTTAATTTTGGCATTTTTTGATATGCGTAAGGAAATAATTGTTAAGTTAGGAATGGACTATCTTTATTTGGATTCCTTATGTGTATATGTTTACTTGATCTGTATAGTGTAACTGGGCTTGGAAAAGATGAAATTGGAGAGATTGTTTTTGAGCCAGTATGGGAATGATGTTTTATTTGAAGAATAAATATCATATTTAGTTGGTTAAAGTTTATTTAATTTTATTTATGTGAATTGGGTTTAAGCACTCATAATGACGCATTTATGTATGTTCGATGCAAATGAACCTTAGGGAGTTAGAAAACCAAGATCGAATTGGACCTAGATGAGGTAGATAACTGCAATCTAACTTAGATCATTTAGAAAATTTGATCGACATTTAATGTTTAAGCCGATTTTTTTTTAAAAAGATTGTATCTTCCAATTGTTGCCTATGCAAATTTCATTTTTGTATTCGCTTTTGCTTATGTAATGGAAAGCCTTGATTTGTTTGATTGGACCTTGTCGCATGGATTGATTTGTAGTACCCGTTTCTGTCTTCAGTCTCGAGTTTGATTGTTGTTTTATTATGGTGTTGTTATTGGTCATATCCTTTATGCAAGTGTCGAATGATGTATAGTGGTTGACCATAATTGGTCAGGTCTCTGGTTAGAGTTTTGTCTGTCAGTGCACCTCATATAAGTCATGTTTGACCAAACGGTTGTTCCCTCCATTTTGAACTCTGGTTCCTTGACCATGTGTATTCCTTGGTTTTTGAGTTCGTTTGAGTATAGTCTAGTGTCGTATGGGAAAGTGGCTTTTGATTGGGGGCCATGCCCAAAGTGGCTGCTGGGTAACCCATCGAAAGTGTGTCTAAAAAGTGATAACCTAATAATAGATTAGAATGTTAGTTAATAAATAACTAAGTAAGATAATTGTGTCTCACACATGGGATGAGTGATAGTATAGACTTGGCATACAGTGAGAAGGCCTGAAATGGCAAACCATCATCCTTGTCTTCACGAAAGGATGTGTGGGTCCACATGAGGCTTGGATGGGCCGGAGGTTCGGATTAGGTTGTTAGGGTAACCCAGTGTATGGGGTCGGAACCTATGAAGACCTAGCATGGTAACCATACCAGGTTGTGAGATGACACTTGTCCCTACATTCGCTAGTGTGTGGTTGCATTGTCTTGAAAGGAGCACTTTTGTGGAGTCGTCCTATTGCTTATGCCCTTATGAGTACCTAGTTTCATGCTATATCTTGGGTTGTGATGACTTAGTTTGTGAATGCTCCAGTGGACCCTTGTATTAGCTTTGATTATGTTCAGATGGATCCTTTCCTATTATGGGATCATTTATGTATTTATTGACCGATGTGGTCGTTTGTATATTGATTATGTTTTGCCTTGATGGCAGGATTGTAAATAATGAGAACCTCATGTATTCTTAACTTTATTAATTATCAGAGGGGTCTTGCAGTTGAGCAGACCCGGAGATGTAGCCCTTTAAGGGTGAACTCCGAGATCATCTTGGTGTTATGTAATGCTTTTGTTCTTATGTTTTATTTAGTGTTAGCATGTATGAATGGCATTTTGATAAAATGTATAAGTGGATAAGATGAAATTAATTTTAAATGCATGTATGCAGTTCTCTCTTGAATGCAGTAAATTGGAACATGAAAGAATGTAGTTTTGAACAATAGAATGCATTCAGTTATTGTTAATGAAATTAAGTATGCATGGAAAGATCTCATTAGTTTATGATAAAATTCAAGTGTGTTGTTAGCTTAGATGCATGACTTAAATTCTAAATGAAAGTTTGAATGAAGGGTATAGACAAATCTTAATGGATGAACCTTATATTGTGATCTATATTTTCATCTATCTAAAAGAAATTATCCTTGTTTAAGAATTATCTCGTTATAAGATAATCAGCTTATTGGATTTATTAGTGTGAGTTAAGTTAAATGTGTAATTAAGTAATCACGTTGGGAAACTCTTTAGGTGTTAGTTGATGTCTTCCGCTATGTAATCTGAATCTTTGATATCTTGTTGTATCTTAATGTTGTGTAACTTTTTTTAAAAAATTATTGCACTCTATTCTTGTGTTTTAGCTTTATCCCTTCGGGGTTTCCTGGCGAAGCATTACATTTGGTATCAGAGCACATGTTGCAAACACTGGGATCTCTGGTGTCGCGTGTGCCTTTAGTTGGTGTGAGGTGTATTGACCTTATGTGCATGCTTGTCCTCCCTTTTTGTATGTGTGTGATTGAGCAGACCTTAACTTGTGTGAAACGCGTGTGTTCACACCTTGTTTTCATCTTCTTGATGTTGGTGTTTTGAGTGAATAACTGTGCTTTGTTTGCTTATTGATATCTTGGTCTACGATTACTCATATTCTACAAGAGAGTCGTATGTATCTTCCTCATTGATTGTTGTACTCTTTAGACTAATCCATTTGGGTTGGTCAGTGCTTGTCTGGAATCTAAAAGTGTGAAATGTGCTTATTTAAGATTATGATCTAGTTTAGTTTTGTTCGCTTGAAGGAATTGTATGGTACATATTGATTTCTAATTTTGTAGCAAATTGAATAATTATCACCCTTCCTCCTCTCTCTCTCTCTAGAAATTAAAATGTTTGGGATATGTGTAATTATCTCTGATTTGAGTTTTCTCTTTGCAAGAGAAAAGGGTGTGACTTCTTGAACCCTTGTGTGAACCCTATGACGCTTATGTGTTTTTAGATAATATAAGGGGTTGTGGGTTTAAAAGTTCATTTTGGTTATTGGGAGAAAACTGTATGTTTACATTAAAGAATTCTCCATGTGTAATATAGGAGTAATATAATTAAATTCTATCTTGAGTGAGGTGCATTAATATGTGAATAGTTGTTATGTGAAACTACTTTGTTTGTAAAAGAAGTATTAAAGGGAACATGTTATATTAGCTTCGAGAGTGTATTAATGTGTTCCACAAAATATTGTTTTAAGTGTTGCATTAAACTAGTTGAATCGAGGATCTATTTTAGCAATGCTCCATTGAACTTGCTTTTGGATATATGTAATTGCCTTATTATGTTTAGAAAGTGCAAATGAAAAGCTTGTTTGATGTGTATGCATTAATATGTATTATTTAGTTGATAGCTCCTCTTTTACCTTCTTATCGTATCTTGATTTTCAACGATAGGTTGCAAATTATGATATGTGTCTGTATTGTATTAAAGTAGTGAGTGTCTACAAGAGGTCTGGTATTATCGAAAAGATTGCCTATTTTGATCTCTGTTGTTTGAAAAACTAGAACATTCTGTTGCAACCATAATAATTGGAAAAGTCATGTTAGGTTGTTTGGCATCCTTCTAAAATGGTAGCGAAATGAAAACCGTGCAATTGAAATGATAGGCTTATAGTGAGAAATTTTAGCATGTAGTGTGATTTTGTTGATCTTGTGTCCATGTAGGAAATAGTTTGGTTATCAAACTCTCTTTTCCTTCTCTTTGCCTAAATCATAAGATTTTTAGAAATGCTACGAAGAATGCATTAATTTAAATAGAATGTTTATAAAACATGTGAAATTGTACTGTTGCATTTTGGCTTCATATTGAAAGATGAAAGTCCCTTTTGGAAAAGAATTTGCATAATTAGTAATTTAGTTACGAATGCTTAGTGAAATTCGAGAAAGATATAGGAATGATGTTATTTCCTTATGTAATTGTGAATTGTTAATAATTCAGTACTTGTTTCTACAGTAAACCTTATTCAGTTATTCATGTGGAAAGCATAATTAAAATCTTCCTTGAGTAGATGATAGTGTACTAAAAAGTACTCCCCGTGAATGTGACTAAACTAGTACTGGTGTATTCGTGTGTAATGGAAGAAAACAATGCTTATTATATGTGCCCATGGGTTGGTGAAGTAATCAACCATAGAGGATATGTTGCTTATGAGTATGGGAAACCATATCGTTTATGCAATGTTGCTTATTTGTTTCCCTACTGAGTACCAAACCTTGGGTTGTGGGTAATTCAGTATGTTAAGGGGTAGTATTTGAAGTCACCATTCCTTGAATAGTATGGATTGGTGTACAAGTAATGTTGGCGTGAAGCGACTTTAACTTCTCTATTTCGAGGAATGATATAGTTATACAATAAAACTGTATCAAAGGTGTAGTCAATACTTTCCCTTTTGATGAATCTGTTTATAGGTTTATGTGTGACAACCTATTCCTCTCCTTTATTTGAGCATATTGATGGTGATTCTTGAGTAGAGTGATGGTGTATTTTGGAGGATCCTTTGCCTTGTCTTCATGAAAGGTAGGTTTATCCACATGAGCTACCAGTTAGTATGTGTTGGTGGACATGTGGGTGGACCTTAGTCATGTATACCTCTGGCTTACGGCGAGTATCCTTATAGATACGTCGCTATGTGGGACGTGACCTGCGTGTGCTTGTGTTCGCGAGGTACACTACCATGCGGGATACGTCGATTGCGTGTCTTCTCCGCTCGAGGTATTGCCATGTCGCGTGATGTCGTGATGCGGGGTGATGTCGAGGTGCACACCGCCATGCCATGTGGGTAGTGTGACTATGTCGCACCACATGATGAGCTACTACAATGGCTAGACGATTGTTCCTTCCTCGTTGGTGGCTAGATGCTAGTCACATAGTGATGTTATGTGCAATTGTGATATTCTTATTTATTTCTTTGGGGACCAACAATTTATTTTACTTTGACTTTGAAGGTTTAACCACGATCTTGTGATCTTTTGCATTCTTGATTTGGTGTTGCAATTCCGGATTATTTTATTGCCTTACTGTTGGAATTGATGATTTATTACCTTTATTCATCTGTACTTTGGTGGCTAAATTGGTTTATCCTTATTGTTTTCATATGTTGGTCTTGTGTTGAAATGTGAAATTCCTCTCCAAGGATGTATGAGACAGTCTTGGTAGAGTGTGTACGAGAGGATGGGGGTATGTGAGGCTGTGATGCAGCTAGGATCCACTACCTACCTATGTGTGGTGACTATCTCTTGGAGGCTAACCACCTTACTCAACAAGGGATGTTCACAAAGGTCTTGTATCGAACGTAACACCGCTATGGTGTGCCTAGCACAATCAAGCCTTGAGTGAGATATTGGATATTTATGATCATATTGTTGTTATGAGATTAGGCATAGAGATGTTGATCGTGCATGTTATCTTTGACCAGGCATTTGACATACTCACATGTGGCCTTTTGAGTTATGCATTCCAGTTATGTGGATGGTTATTATGTCTAATCATGGAGTAAATTGTGTTAACTTGTCACTATGTTATGGGACATAGTCATTGGAAAGGTTTTTTTTATATACCTGGCAAGTGTAAACAATTGAGTTATCTATGTTGCTCTTATTTCATGAAAGTTAACTTGGTTGTAGAAATTAAAATTTTGAAGCTAGTTCTATGCGATAAAGTTTTATGAAAAAGATGTATTGGTAAAGGAAATCGATCATGATGGCATGTTTTCTTGTCATGCTTGATAGATGAGTATGGTAATTGTTGCTTACCTCTTTTAATGCTTTAATTTGGTATAATGAAAGGAAGAGAATTCTTGTTTCTTTGCTATGATTGTGGATAATTCCTAGAATGTTATAAGAAACATATGTATTTAGATGTATCTTGCCAATGGGTAATGGCATTCATAAAGGATTTAGCAATAATATTTCATTTATTTATGGAAAGATTCCTATGTGCAATTTGATCTTTGTTAAATGAGTTTCAGGGCTGATGTGTGCAACATGTTCTCCATCTAGCCTTACGACTTCCAGGAGTAAGTTGGAACCTAGGGGGGAAGAATGTAGTACCCCTGCCCTAATCAATTTCTACTCTCGATTTGACCTTGATTAGTTTATCACAATATAATGTTATAGTCAAATGTTTTGATTTAGTGCATACTTGTTAATGTGGTTTTCACACCAATTCGTATGCAATTATTAATTCTCATATTTCATGTTATTATCTCAGGCTAACACTTTCATTAAGTTTATATATGTATGCATGTATGACTCTTGGTTGCAGGAGATTTCAGGTACAGTACCGCATGAGTGCGAGGTTCGTCTCTGCCTAAATTTGTAGGTTTGAGTGTACCTCTTTGGTTCTTAGATTTTGGATTAAGTGGTCGTAAGACCCTCATTTGACCATAGTCGTGCTCAAAGTGAGCGTCGTCAGTCGTCGTCGGTATTCCCTTTGGTTGGGTCTGCGGGTCGTCTGTCCGATTGACTTTCTTGGTTTGCGTATTTGGTGTATGTGGTTAAATTGAGTAATTGATCCTTAATCTTTAATTGATTTAATGTGTGTTTACGCATTAGTTTATTGGGGGACTAAATTAAATAGGCTCTCTTTTCATTTGATTAATCGCTATTTAAATTGCTCGAGTCAGTTTGGTAGCAAGTTCAAGTAAATGGTTAATTTTAAATATTAAATATATTTTGTTTATGCTTATGAAAAGAAAGATTCAAATTTAATCTCAATAGAATTAATTAAATCTTGTTGGCATTTTTGAAATAGAAAGGCTAATTTCAGTTAATTGAGAAAATCAATTTTTAGATTGAAAAGCAAGTTAATATATTGATATAGTTGGAAAAGAATTGTTTTTGGAGAATTATTTTAAATAAAATGTTTTAATTCCAAAAATAATTTTTTGGTCAAACCATTCCCATTTAACCTAGATTTTTGAAAAATATGGAAGATGGATTTTTTGGGAAAAATATTTTTGGATGAAAAATTTGGGGGTTTTGGAAGGAGAAGGATTTCTTGAGCTGCAGGTTGGGGCTCTCCGTCAAATCTTCTCCAGGAATGCTTGTTGAGGTAGGAATTTGTTTACCAATTTGGTTATTTGTTTTATAAAAAAAAAAAAAAATTGGGCTTGAATTTTCTTCATGTAAATTCTCCATTGATTGCTCAAGATTAAGAATTATAGTGAAATTAGTCAGAGTTTGGCTTATTGCTTGAATTCTTGCATGAGATATGAGCTCCTTTTTGTCCAAAATTGTTTATTTTGGAAGGTTTTTCAACAAATTCTTCTATTTTTGAAAACCTTATATATTCTGGAATTTTTTATTTTAAGTCTCAAAATGAGACTGTTTTAAACAAAAATGGGGGTTTGTTGTTTTAAAAAAAAAAGGGGGGGGGAAGAAAAATATAAAACAAAATATATTATCAAAAAAAAGAAAATCGATTTTATTGTTAATCGAAATTGTTTAAAAAAAATTCATTTGGGGTTGGAGGGCAGGGAGCCGAGGCTCCACCCGCGCCTCCTCCCCTCTCGGCTTGCAGCCGATGAAGGGCCTACGACCGGTGGCGGCCGCAGCTAGCTGCGACCCCCGCGGCGGCCGCAGGGAACTGTGACCCTCACGGTGGCCACAGGGAGCTGCGACCCCCGCGGTGCCCCAAGGTCCTACATCCACTGTGGTGGTGCCGCCCGCGGCTAGGGTACGGCCGCCCAACCCCCGCGTAAGGGAGGTGGGCTCGACCGCCCTCATCGCCCCCCTTTTTTTTAATATTTTTTTTATTTATCAAAAATATATATATATATATATATTAATTTAATATTATTATAATTGTGAATTTTAAATAAAGTATTAATTATGAAGAAATTTTGACCATTAATTAATAATTTGTGATTAAATTGTTATGAATTATTTGTATAAGGGTAAATATACATTAATTAATATTCAATTCCATTTTATTAATTAATGCATATTTTTCTAATTAATTACTTGATTTGTTAATAGTGTTATTAATTATTAATTTGTTATATTTTATTAATCGTGGATTAATAAATACATATATTAATTAATAGTTAATTTTGGCATTTTTCGATATGCGTAAGGAAATAATTGTTAAGTTAGGAATGGACTATCTTTATTTGGATTCCTTATATGTTTATGTTTTCTTGATCCGTATAGTGTAATTGGGCTTGGAAAAGACGAAATTGGAGAGATTATTTTTGAGCCAGTATGGGAATGATGCTTTATTTGAAGAATAAATATCATATTTAGTTGGTTAAAGTTTATTTAATTTTATTTATGTGAATTGGGTTTAAGCACTCATAATGACGCATTTATGTATGTTTGATGCAAATGAACCTTAAGGAGTTAGAAAACCAAGATTGAATTGGACCTAGATGAGGTAGATAAATGCAATCTAACTTAGATCATTTAGAAAATTTGATCGACATTTAATGTTTAAGCTGATTTTTTTAAAAAAGATTGTATCTTCCAATTGTTGCCTATGCAAATTTCATTTCTGTATTCGCTTTTGCTTATGTAATGGCAAGCCTTGATTTGTTTGATTGGATCCTGTCGCATGGATTTATTTGGGGTACCCATTTCTGTCTTCAGTCTCGAGTTTGACTGTTGTTTTATTATGGTGTTGTTATTGGTCATATCCTTTATGCGGGTGTCGAATGATGTATAGTGGTTAACCATAGCTGGTCAGGTCTCTGGTTAGAGTTTCGTCTGTCAATGCACCTCATATAAGTCATGTTTGACCAAATGGTTGTTCCCTCCATGTTGAACTCTGGTTCCTTGACCATGTGTATTCCTTGGTTTTTGAGTTCATTTGAGTATAGTCTAGTGTCGTATGGGAAAGTGGCTTTCGATTGGGGGTCACGCCCAAAGTGGCTACTGGGTAACCCATCGAAAGTGTGTCTAAAAAGTGATAACCTAATAGTAGATTAGAATTTTCGTTAATAAATAACTAAGTAAGATAATTGTGCCTCACACATGGGATGAGTGCTAGTACAGACTCGGCATGCAGTGAGAAGGCCTGAAATGGCAAACCATCATCCTTGTCTTCATGAAAGGATGTGTGGGTCCACATTAGGCTTGGATGGGCCGGAGGTTTGGATTAGGTTGCCAGGGTAACCCAATGTATGGGGCCGGAACCTATGAAGACCTTCCATGGTAACCATACTAGGTTGTGTGATGACACTTTTCCCTACATTCGCTAGTGTGTGGTTGCATTGTCTTGAAAGGAGCACTTTTTTGGAGTCATCTTGTTGCTTATGCCCTTGTGAGTACCTGGTTTCATGCTATACCTTGGGTTGCGATGACTTAGTTTGTGAATGCTCCAGTGGACCCTTGTATTAGATTTGATTATGTTCAGATGGATCCTTTCCTATTCCGGGAAAATCAACCTGACCAGGTGGAACCTGAGTTGGGTCTTCCCGAATTCTCTCGGTGATACTTGGCTTCAATGGCATTGTCCCAACTCTAATCCTAAAATTGTGGAGATATGGAAACTTACTTTGCCAATTGTCATCTGGAATATTTGGAAAGAGTGAAACAACAGGATTTTCAGAGATAAAAGGGCTACTCCCGAAGTGGTTGCTGACAAGATCTATAGGAGTATTTTTGAATGCCTCTATGGTACTGATCAGGGAACAACTGCAAAAGAGGATTTCAAAGACAGATGGAACCTTTCCACCACCACTACTATCAAGGAGAAAGGCAGAGAAGGTCTTATATGGTGTTTTCCCCCACAGGGATGGATTAAGGCCAACTTCAATGGGGCCTCTAAAGGAAATCCGGGTAAAGCTGGATATGGCGGCATAATCAGGAATTTTGCTGGAAGCTGCCTTAAGGCGGTTGCCAGTCCTCTGGGAAATCAAACTAGCCATTTTGCTGAAGCCTCCGCTACCCTGCATACTTTAATCATAGCCAAAAATCTCAATTATGATAAAATTTGGCTTGAGGGGGACTCACTTAATATCATTAAGTGCTTAAAAGGGGAATTGGAGCCTTCTTGGTCCATTACGAATATCATCATGAAAACTAGAGAGATTATCGCCAGTTTCAAAGAAATTATTATTCGACATGCCTACAGAGAGAAAAACAGTGTTGCTAACTATTTAGCAAATGAAGGAGTTAATTCTAACATTCAAATGATTTGGCACGAGGATGACCTCAATTCAAACATTAAAGAGATCCTTAGAAAGGACCGTTATACGGGGAGAGAAGGACAATTAAATAATGACAAGTAAAAAGCACCACTCACGCCTCGCTGGAAAGGCCATCATTACCTGGCACCACGGCAGATCTCCCACTATTTCCAAAAATTTGCCGCACGCTTTGTGGGTTATTCAGGGCGATAATTTGAGTTGCAAAGGGAAAGAAATTCTAAATTTGTAGAGAAACAAAGTCGACATCCTGCATCCGAAAATGGGAGGAGATCTTAGACGCAAAGAACCTTACAACACGTCGACCTAGAAAGCCATGCCTAAAGTCTGGGCAAAGCTGGAGAAGGGCCATCTCACCAGCTTCATGGAAAAGCTTGAGGACTACGACAAAGGTAGGGTCAACCTTGTTGTTTCCAAGATTTCTGAAAACTGGTCTAATGGTTCTTTTAAACTTTACGGAGTTAAATTTAAATTGGATGCTCGGCTTATTTCTATTGTAATTGGTATGCCCCACTCCGGGCTCAACTTCTTTCGAGACCTCAAGGTCTCCAACAATGTTGTGTCTCTGTTCCCGTGCAAAGAGAAAGAGCGAGCCAAAATCGGCAAGGCTACTAGGGGCTACTATGATGCGGCAAACATCAAGAAGTTGTGGGGCTGGGTCCTGAATGCTATCATGGAGTATATTACGGCTGAAGGGCGCTATTCCAAGGCCCACACTTACCACTTCGTGCTCTTGAACCATTTCAGACATGACAAAAAAGTGTCTTTGCCCTACTACCTTTTTTGATCCCTCTCCAGGTCCCTGAACAAGCACATGACGAACCCTTCTAGCCCGATTCTCCACTGTGGGCTCCTACTGCTCATCTATGAGCATTGCAAAACCCTCGCTCTACAGGAAAATAAGCGGATTTCCACCTCCCCTGGTAAAATGAGGATGGAAGAGGGAGACACCAGCAAAGAGAAGGCGTCATCCAGCAAGTAAAGGAAAAGCTCCCTCGGGCTGGAAATTGAGGACATTGTCAAGGAAAGCAGTGGTATGGAGACAGATGACTCTAATGGAGAAGACAGCTGGAAGGAAGAGGAACTGGGCAACGAGGAAGAAAGCGGAGATTTCGAGCCTAGTCAAGAAAGCCCTATTCCAAGTGATCACCCTGGTAAGGACAATAGCAATATGATGGAGGAGACGGCACCCAAGGATAATGAGGAAACCGAAGTTAATTCTGAGAAGGAAACAAACAAATGCTCCGAGAAGAACCTAGTTGAGGAAGGGAATAGCAAGGATAAGGATAGTGCTGGCGAGAGGCTTATCTTGGATAATCTCAAGAAGCTCTCGGAGGCCAGAATGAATTTCGACAGACGGACTTACGAAACTTAAAAAACTTGGAGAAGCATGGGATAAACTCGGACAAAAAGAGGGAGGATGAAAATAGAGAGCATGCTAACTGGAAGCAGGAAATGGAGAACAAGGTAAAATCATTGGAAGAGGGAAAAGAAGCAATGAAAAATCTGATGGGAATTATCCCAAGCATCCTCTCCGCTGTCACCAAAAACCTGGAAGACATTGCTAAGGCCTTTGACCATTCTCCTAAACCGGTTGTAGACCTTGACTTGGAGTAGGAGACCATCCAGACTGGAAGTGTTGGTGATGCTACCCCGACGAGCGGAACAGCTAAGAGAACCAAGGCCAGTATCAAGAAAGTTGTGGCTGTTGAGGCCAAGGACCCTCCCAACCTCAAAGACAACATCAAAGAGCTGCAAGAAATAAGCAGCACCCTGGCTAAAGCCCTGGATAAAATCTGATTCTTGGACGGCCTGCTGGCTTTCAGGGGCTTTTGCTGGCTTTTCTCGGTTTTATGCTGGTTTTTTCCCTTTTGTTTTGTTTCTCGCAGCTTTGTTTTTTTAAGCTTGTAAAGGGTTTCGGGGTCCCTTCAAAACCTACTTTTTCATTAATCAAAAAACTTTATTAACTATCAGAGGGGTCTTGCAGTTGAGCAGACCTGGAGATGTAGCCCTTTAAGGGTGAACTCCGAGATCATCTTGGTGTTATGTGATGCTTTTGTTCTTATGTTTCATATTTAGTGTTAGCATGTATGAATGGAATTTTGATAAAATGTATAAGTGGATAAGATGAAATTAATTTTAAATGCATGTATGCAGTCCTCTCTTGAATGCAGTAAATTGGAACATGAAAGAATGTAGTTTTGAACAATAGAATGCATTCAATTATTGTTAATGAAATTAAGTATGCATGGAAAGATCTCATTAGTTTATGATAAAATTCAAGTGTGTTGTTAAATTAGATGCATGACTTAAATTATAAATGAAAGTTTGAATGAAGGGTATAGACAAATCTTAATGGATGAACCTTATATTGTGATCTATATTTTCATCAATCTGAAAGAAATTATCCTTGTTTAAGAATTATCTCATTATAAGATAATTAGCTTATTGGATTTATTAGTGTGAGTTAAGTTAAATGTGTAATTAAGTAATCACATTGGGAAACTCTTTAGGTGTTAGTTGATGTCTTCCGCTATGTAATCTGAATCTTTGATATCTTGTTGTATCTTAATGTTGTGTAACTTTTTTAAAAAAATTATTGGACTCTATTCTTGTGTTTTAGCTTTATCCGTTCGGGGTTTCCTTGTGGGTCATTACAGAATCTATGTGCAACATGAAGACATTACAATATATTCTGCTTCAGTTGTAGATAAAGAGTTAGAATTATGCTTCTTACTAAACCAAGAAACCAATCAGGAGCCAAGAAATAATGCTCCACCACTTTTATTTTTCCTATCATCAACATTTCGAACCCAATCTACATCAGTATAAGTTGTCAGAGTGAAATCTAAATTTATGGGATACCAGAAACCAAATTCTTCTATTCCTTTTAGATATTTGAAAATTCTTTTTACTTCCACAACATGTGATTCTTTCAATTCTTACTGAAATCTAGATACCAAACAAACTGCATACATGATATCGGGTTTGGTAGCAGTCAAATATAGTAGTCTTCCAATCATTGATCTGTATTGGCTTCCATCTGCTTTGGGGGACTTATCATCTTTTGTCAACTTGCATCCAGTGGTCATAGGTGTACACATTGGTCTGGAGTTTTGCAACTCAAACTTCTTCAACAATTCCTTAGTGTATTTAGACTGAGAAAGGAAAATTTCTTTGTCATTCTAATTTACTTGCAAACTAAGAAATAAATTTAACTAAACAATCATGGACATCTCAAATTCCTTCTGCATCTCATTATCAAACGTTTTGCACATGCCTTCATTTCCTCCAAATATTATGTCATCAACATAAACTACAATAATTAAGGTTTTACCTCAATCAGTTTTGAAATATAAATTGGTGTTGGTTGATCCCTTCTAAAATCTTTGATCAATCAAATACTTATCTATTCTTACATACCAATCTCTAGGAGCTTGTTTCAACCCACACAGGGCCTTCTTCAATCTAAAAACAATGTTTGGATCATCTTTCATCTTAAATCCTTCCAATTGTTCAATGTAAACTTCTTCTTTCAAATCTCCATTCAAAAATGTTGATTTTACATCCATCTGATAAACTTTGAAATTCTTAAAGGCTACAAAAGCAAGAAACATCTCGATTGCCTCCATCTGATCAATCAAGGCATATGTCTCCTCAAAGTCAATGCCTTCAACCTGTGTATAACCTTTGCAAACCAACCTTGCTTTATTTCTCACAACTTTTCCATCTTCATCCACTTTGTTCCAGAATACCCAAATTTTGATCCAATTACATTTTTATCTGTCAGTCTGTGAACTAATTCCCATGCCTAATTCTTCTCAATCTGATCCAGCTTTTCTTTCATTGCTTTAGCCAATTCTGATCATTGCATGATTCTTCTACTATTTTTGATTCAATCTCTGATAGTAAACATAACATAACTTGTTCTTGAGTTGTTTTGCTTCTTGTGATAATTCCTTTACTCTTATCTCCAATAATTTGGTCCACTAAATTATTCTTCTGAAGATATCTTAGGGTTTTAGATGTAGATGTTAGAGATTCCTGAGTTTCCTTTTCTTCTTCACAAACTCATATCCCGCCAATTTGTCAATCTTTAAAAATATCTTCATCAACCATCACATTTACACTTTCAACAATCTTGTTTACCCTTTTTTTGGAACACCGGTAGCCTTACTCCTTGTATGATATCCTCGAAATATGCCTTCATTTTCTTTTCCAGTCAAATTTTCCAATATTATCTTCATCTCTTTGAATATAGCACTTGATTCCAAATAATTTTAAATATTTCACTTTTGGATTTCTACCATGCCATAGCTCATATGATGTCTTTCCATGTCTTTTTCGGTATATAATTTTGTTAAGGGTGTAGACTGTTGTGCGAATTGCTTCTCTCCAATAGACTTCCAAGAGTTCTACTCCTTTGATCATTGTTCTGGCCACTTATTGTATAGGTTGGTTCATCCTTTCCACTACACCATTCTGTTGTGTTTTCCTAGGGGCGGACAAATGCCTTATAATACCATGTTTCTCACAAAAGTTGTTAAACTCATCAGAAGTAAATTCTCCTTCTCTGTCAAACCTCAAACACTTAATATTTTTGTCAACTACATTTTCAACTTTAGCCTTAAATCCTTGAATTTTTCTGATGATTCTAACTTCTCTCTTAAATATGCAACCCATGACATTCTACAATAATTATCAATCAACAACATGAAATAATTCTCATCTTGTCTACTCCTTGTTCAGGTAGAACCTATAGGTTCCCAAATAAACAGATCCCCAAACTCTTAAGGATTAGCCACTTTCGTATCAATAGGTTCAGGGTTGGATTTCACAAACAAGCAAGATTCAAGCTCAAGACTGGAATCTCCTACAATTCTATCTCTACAATACCAAGGCAGGTATACATTAATAATGCCTAAATAACTCACAACCTTCAATACTCATGGAATTTCAAATTACAACATATATATTCCAATGAAAGTATGTCACAAAAAGTTGATAAACTTCATACTTGGCTACATTCCTGGCTTCTTAAAATTTCACTCAACATTTGGGATTGTTTTCTACACTAACACTACTCTTACACCTACTTTTACAACAGAAAAGAAATGTCATCTAAGAATATTTATGATTATGAGGACTAGATGCAAACTCCATAACCAGTGCCTTCCTTAGGGCAGCAAAGTCAACCTACAACAATGCAAGTATTTTACCCAAATAAATTAAATCTTAACCAATGAGTTCACAACACTAATGCATTGCATTGATGTTCTCCACTTTAGTTTTGTTGAAACCACACTCTTTGCAATCCTTCATGCACACAACACCATATCTCTGACCTATTAAAATCATTTCAAACTCTTCCTTGAAGAGAAGGAAAAAACAAGACAAACACCAAAACTTGCAGGGACAAAACAAAAGATCTTTTATCATTCATTTCATAAAATAGTGCTTATACATGTTGGAGACAACTACAAGAAAACACTTAAAACTTGCTTGCATTCTGGTTAAAGACAATTCAAAGCAGTAAAACAACTACATGCTGAAAATAAAACTGTACATACTCTAACTACTAGACTATACATGGAAGCCTTGTTTCCAAAAAATTGTTCAAAATTATACATTAGAATCAATTAAAATGAGGAGAAGAAAAAAGTAAATAGATAAAGAGGAAAACCCTAAAATAACCTAATCATGAAACATGGCATCCTCTTTGCTCCTTGATCTTCAAATCAGGATTTGAATTTTTTCTTTCTCTTCCCTCTTTGATCTGAATCCTTGAACCTTCTTGTGACACTTGGCGACTTCAAAAAAACTCCAGCACTCTCACACATTCCTCACCCTGCCTACCAATGAAAATCTATCTCATTCAGCACACTTGTTGCCTTATCTTCAACAACTAATCCTTCTCTTTTGAATCATGCCTTTTGTCTTTGACCAAATGTAGAAATCCCCTTTTGTGTAAGTAATTTTCAAGCTTACTAAAAATGTCTCCTTGTTGTAGTTCGACCCCAAGTGAGAAATAATCACCATTTGGATGAGGATAACTTTTCCCCTTATCTAGAAATATTTTTGTGTGTATTTGTCAATGCCCCATTGTGAGATGTTGTTTTCCCTTTTCCTTCGTATATTTTCACTGTTTCTTTTCAATTTGTATATTATACTTATTTGTTGAAAAAACAATTGTTCACCTAGCATATGTCTACACCTGGCACCAAAGTTCCATTCCACTGTCAACTGGAATTTTCTTTTTACTACTCATCTTTCATATAGAACTTTTCATTGTGTAAAATGTTATGTGTGCAGCATTTTCCTTTACCCTTCTACTAGTAAAATAACTCTTCCCCACCTTCCACTTATTTCTATGCTCTTGAATTTTACTTAGCTTTGACCATTTTAGTAACATTTCACCTATAGTAAAAATAAAATACTGTCACGCTTATTTATTTTGCTAGTAAGATCATTTTTCCCATGATCTGTAATTGGAAAGTTATTTCCACTTCTTCATGATTAACATCCTTGGTGAAAACTTATAACTTGCAATAGCATCTTTTGCCTTGAGGGAAAGTGAAAATACTCTGCTTTGCCCTTATTGAGTATTTTATAAAAACATGCCTTAACTTGGTGGTAACATAGCCCTTAAATTTTATTATGCAATTGAAGGTATCCACCTTCTCTTTCACCTTTCTTCATTGGCAATATTTCCACTTTGTATTTGAATCGACAGAGTTGTGAAGGGCTCCACTCAAGCAAGATAGTAAAGAATCATTCCAGCACTTGAATAGCGTGAACCATAATAGAACTTTGGAATGATGGGATCATCTAAAGTATCGTATCACTCGAGCATCTTCTATAGTCAATTGGCATCCAAAGCCCTAACAGGCTTAGTATATCTTCCTCCTTGAAAGACAAAGTGTGTTAAAGCTACCAAAAGAAAAGCTTTGTAACATCATGATGCTTCCCAATAGAAAAATTTTCTGAGCACTGATCATGTTGACCTCGTGTCTTTCATTTCTTCCTCCCATGTTGAGAACGTGGAGCAAAATATCCATGTTTCTGTAAAATCTTGAACCTATCTCTTGTCAAAGTACAACCCTTCAATTTCCGAAGAGAACCTGTAACTTCTTCAGATAAAAGAACGTGCATTGGTGTTGGTTCAATTTTTTGTCTTCCCAACTGAGGTGGCCATTGGCTAGTCATTTGTGTTTAGATACAACATATCGAAGTCATCTCCTTTCTCTCTCTTCATCCTCCTTTTCTATCTCTTTAATTATGTTGGGTAGGACATCAACATCCTTCTCAATTTTTTTCAAGTTTCTTCTTTTCTACCTCAATCATCAAGTGTTCATGTCACTTAGCTTTCTGATTCAGTTCTATTTGAGTTAGTTTCCTGATTTTCAGAGGTCTTTTCCCTTGATTTTCCAAGTCGTATTCGCCATTGTTTGCATCCGAATTTGGATCTATTCCATCATCTACATCTAAAAAGTATCTATCTTTCTCAAACAATGGATCATCGGTCACAAGAGAAGGGAGTGGAGGAGGTTCCTGTTCTTTCCTGTATACTTTTTGCATTTCCTCTGCTACAACAACTGCTAGTGCATCCTGGTGGGATTCAAATGGTGGCTTGTAAGTGCACCTAGATAAGTCTACTTGTAGTACTGGAATGGCATATTTCCTTGGCTTCCATTTAAAGCACTTCTTCTCCTGTCCTTTCTTGACACATTTGTTATTGTTTCCTCTTTCATCCCGAATGTCATAAATAGAATTATTCGCCTTCTCTTCACTCTCCTTCACAAATCTCACAAACCCTAAAGTGCACATGCCTATTTGCATGGTAAGAAGACTGACCCCCACATTCTCACGCCTATTTTCTTGGTACTCTAATTATCATGTGGGGTGGTGGGGGAGTTTCTTACTCTCCCTGCGAGCCCGCACTATCCTTCTTGTGGCTTTGGAAGTCTCACGAGGTAAAGGAAAATATTTCCTCCCCCACATCCTTGCACCATTTATTTTGTCCCCTATAATGCCTCACGTGGTGGGAGATTTTATGAGACTTTTTGAAAAGTCTTTAAACTTTTATTTTTCTACTGTTCTTTTCTTGTGCTTTAAAATATTTTTAGTACAAAACTGTTTTATGTTTCATACGTACATCTTTATCTTAGGAATCTTGCAAATAATAATATTGTATTTCAATATTCATAATTACATTATACGAATGTAATTTCCACCCGCTAGCCATACACGTCCATTTAAATCATTACCAAAATGATTTTAAAATATACATCAAGTTGATCCCTTTTGGAATTTTAGAAATTTAAATCAATAAAATGATTTACTACATTTTCTTTACTTTGATTTCACCATAATGATTTTATATGTAATATTATTTAAATTAAAATAATTTAAATAATACACATTTCTTCAAATAACCGTTCATTGGTCCTATCTGGTCACAACTTTAGCCAAGTCCCTAGTAGGCTTGGCTAAAAAAAAATCAGTTATGAACAACTAACCAATGAAAATTCTTTGAAACCTCAATTGGATGCAATCTGGATTCAAAATCTAGATCAGATCATCACTTAAATTTGGCATGTAACATCTTTGAGTTCTTATCAAAACAACCCAAGTAGCCTTTGGAACTGGCTTCAAAAACTGATAAAATCACCTCCCCAAGTCCTGGAAACTGGCACACTTGTAAAATGTCATACAAGGAATCCAAAATGCCAAATGGTTTCTCATGATGATGCTTGAGATGAAAAATTTTAATCCCTAAAGTTTCCTGCTCGATCACATCTAGAATGTACTTGTCAAACCATCCTAAAACCCACCAAGTCACTGCTTTGAAAAAATATCAACCCTTAATTTTAGGGGCCACCACTTGGAAAATTGATATATCTAGACGTCATGAGCATGTTTGCAAAGGGGTTTGGCTTTAATTGATCAAATGTACAAACTATTAGCATCCAAACTTAACTTCTTTGAATTTTCTAAAAATGCTGATTTTCAACCTCTACAAAGTCTATCTGGAATTGGCTTTGAAAAAATACCAAATGAGGTGTTGGGGGGCTGCAAACTGGTGATGTGGTAGATAAAACTATAAAAAATCATGGGGATATTTTACCTTGCATGAAGTTTAATAGTTTATGAAATAAAAATCCGTATGTAGGGCCACTTTAGCAGATGTTATAGTCTAACCTGCAAATCTGAACAATTTGCAAATGGATTCAAGTTGGAAAACATGTCAAATGAACTCATGGGGCTATGAAAACGGACATGGAACTTCATTAAGATGTATAAAATCACAAAAATTATTGGTTTGACATGACACTCAATTGGCACAAAAATGTAACTCTCCAAAGATGACTACTCAAAAAAGGTTTGACAGTTGCAATTAGCAAACCTACATCAAGACCCCAAAACAAGGATTTCAAAAACTCATCAAAAGTGATCACAAGGGGATTAAAACAGACATATGATATCTTTGATAAGAGGTTAACATTATCCCAAAGTGTTTTTTCATGACAATCAAGGGATGTCAAAATATTGGCCCTCAAAGTGGGTTACTTGGATTGAATCTGCAGGAGTGATTCTAAGTGTCACAAGCAAAATTTTAACATGGGCCCTTCAAATTTTATAAAATTTTGCAAAATTTTGAAGGTCCCAATAGTGGCTCTTTCTCAGGGATGCATGACCCTTGCGGGCATGACAAGAATTTATATTTCTGGGGAGCAAACTGGGAGCCTACTCCATTGGGCAATGGAGTCAAAAAGGTCATCTCTCCTCCCTACTGTTGTGGCTTGAGCATCAAACCAATGTGATGGCCCAAGGCCATCAAAATAGAAAGGCCTATTCTTTCCTCTATCATAAACATGGTTTTCCTTTTATCTTATTGAGGCCAATCTAAAGATAGCATTGGAATCTAACTGATTAAAAATATTGGCACTTCCCATCCATCCTTTGTGCTTAACATTATAAATGCATTAACCATCATGAAAAATTTGAAACTCGTCCACATTTGTAAAATATAAATCATTATGTGACATAAACACGTTGTGCTCATTGAATAAAACACTTTCATGTTGAACCTAACATTCATCATGGTTCAAATCATTGTCACACTTCATGAAAATACCACCCAGCTCAAAAAGAAAATACTCACATTCTATCACATAGCTGGCATCATAGGCTTAATTCTTATCACTAGTCAGCATATCAAAAAGGAAACTCTCAGGAGAACCCATCCACAAATCACACAAATCATGCAAACCTTCATCAAAGGTATGAAAAGAAAAGGGGTCACACATGAATGCCTCAGGTAACTACAACTCAAGAAAGAAACAAGAGTTTTCATTTTCGCATCCTAAGTCCCCTTCAACACTTCTTGTCTCGGCATCTTGTACATATGGCAAACAACCATCATCATAAGCATCTCATGGTTATACACAAACATGCATCTCATTACAGTCTGATTTTATATGTAGGTCTTACTTCATTTCTATGTGAAGCTCTTCAACATAATGCACATCCATATCAAATAATGTGAACCCATATAAGTCCATACCTGAAATTTCTTCACTAAGATTACTTTTGCAATGAATGCCACTATTATCAGCCACCCACATGTCATCAAAATGAAGATTTGAGTTCACACCAGCATGTACACTTTCAACATCAGCATACAAATTATGATCATATTCAAGAAATCCCATGCCTTCAAGTTCTTTATCATCTTGCATATCCACTAGTTCAAGTATAGGAAGAAAATAAAAAATAGATGCATCACCTTTGACATTGCATGGAGTATTATCACTATAAAAATCTATGTCAACAGAGCACAAGAGTTACTGACCACTTCCATGTGCATACCTCTAATACTCCATGGCCAGCAACTATGAGATTTGTTCACTAGAGAGTGATCATGTATTTCTTCTTCCACGTCTTCCATATTTCCTTTCTTTGTTACTTCAGAAGGGTTGTGAGCATCATCTTCTTGCAAATCAATATCTCTTTTAATATCACTATCATTCTTAGAAACTAAAATTTAGTGGATTTATAAGAGCATATATTTTTCATATCATGGGATATTGAATCTCCAACAACCTTGTCTAAAGAACAGTCACAGTCTGGGATAGAAAGTGGACTCTCCAAATTTTCATCTTCAATTGCATTTAGGTTGGCATAGAAATTATTTTCATTTGCATATTCTTCCTCCACTTTTTGTTCACAAACACTACTCACTACAAGATGACAATGCATTTCACTCTCATCAACATAAGAGGTATCACTACCAACTTGTGCATCCTTATCACCTTCTTGCTCAACTTTCTCATTATCAGCATTATGGTTTTTAACATTAAATGCAGTTTTCAGATTTGAACCTTTCAATCATATCTATCCATCCACTGGCCTGATCCATACTTGATGGTTTCAAATTTTTAGACCAATTAACAGTACTAGGTTTATAGATTTGCAAGAATAAGTCAATCCATTCAGATTCTTGAAGTGTAAAGCTCAGAGGAATGTTCTTCAATGCTCTTAGGAATCTCAAAAACAATGCATGTGGTGGCTCATCTTCTAATCTTCTTGTGTTCAATGATGCACTAACATATGCCATTGGATCCATGAGACTTTTATTACATTCATGCTCAATATGAGGCTAGTAGAAATTCTCATGGTGCTAAAAAACATAGGTTGGGGCAGCAATGACATTCATACTTTGGAAACCATTTTCAACACTTGACACATACTGCATTTGTGCACACACCATATCCCTACTTACTGGAAAATTTTGGGAGCCTAAAAGGTCATAATTTTCATTATCTTCACCAAATCTATTCAAGAACAACCTCTTAAAATATTCCCATGATAATATTTTTTGCATGGGAAAACTATCATACCACTCTCTTGCATCATCTTTTAAAGACCTCATGAAGAAATTCATAACAATATCTTCAACATGAATCTGAAAATATTCTATGAACTCATAGAATGATTGCACATGTTTGACTACATATTCACATTCTTTTGCATGGAACAAGGGCATTTGGTCTTTAAGCTCAATAGGAAAAGGATGTGGGTATCCCTCAATATTACTAAAGTTTAAGGGTTTTTATTTCTCTTCGTGGACATGGTTGAAGTTGTTGATTATTAGTTATGCTTGGGACAATACTAGGATGATACATTCTTTACAAATATTGCAATTACACTCTTTTAAC
Organism: Cryptomeria japonica; assembly: GCF_030272615.1. Classification (NCBI taxonomy): domain Eukaryota; kingdom Viridiplantae; phylum Streptophyta; class Pinopsida; order Cupressales; family Cupressaceae; genus Cryptomeria; species Cryptomeria japonica. Next base: position 420,868,834 of record NC_081413.1, on the reverse strand, counting down.
TATTTCCTTTCACCTCAAGACCTTAAGAAGAAATCATACATGAAACAACTTGAAACCAAACTAGATCCTTTTGAATTAACCTATTACAATCATTACATATTTCTCTTAAAATAAAGCCATGACTGAAAATTACAACAAAGAAGTATGTAACTTGAATACAAACACTTTCCCTTCTTATTAGTGCTACTACACTTGATACGGGACTCATTTCATACCTAAATACTCATGGTTTTTACACAAATTTCTTTCATAAACTGAAAGAAAAATACATGGAAATATTGCAATAGTTGGTCACTTAATTCTTGACTGAAGACTCTTCACATCTGGAGCTCTTTTTCTTTCTTCATCAAGTTCTTTTGGGAAAGAGTTGCCACCTCCTTGCAGAGGAACAATATTTGGACAACAGAGAGCTATTCAGGACTTTTTACATTATGTGTCTTCTCTTCAACAATAGAGTCACTTAAAACTCCTCCTTACATTTTGCTACAAAACTTCTTTCTAGATTTAAAACCATTTAACCAGAGACTCTAGGGTGTGATTTTACAAGAAATTATTTAACTCTTCCCCGGTAGAGTCATAATATGTTCATTGCAGCTCGGATGGGGCAATCTCAATTGTATAATAACTCACTAAATTTGCACTAGACTCTAAGAACTCCCCAGTAGAGTCACCAATCAATTGGTTCCCAAATTAATAGATCCCAAAACCCTAAAGAATTACCACTTTTCTATCAATAGGTTCGGGGTTGGATTTGGCCAACGAACAAGATTTTGTCTCAAGACTGAAATCTCTTGCACTTATGGCTCTACAAGACCAACGTGGGTATACCTTAACAATACCTAAATGACTCACAACCTTGAATACTCATGGAATTTCAAATTACAGAAAAGATCCCAATGAAAGTATGCCAAGGAAAGTTTATAAACTTCAGAGTTGGCTACCATCCTGGCTTCTTAACATTTCACTCAACACTTGGGATTGTTTTCTACACTAACACTACTTCCACACCTACTCCTACAATAGAAAAGAAATGTCATCTGAGAATATTCATGATTCTAAGAACTGGATGCAAACTCCATAACCAATGCCTTCCTTAGGGAAACAGAGTCAACCTACAACAATGCAAGTATTTTACCCAAATATATTAAATATTCACCAATGAGTTCACAACACTAACGCATTACATTGATGTTCTCCACTTTAGTTTTGTTGTATCCATTCTTTGTAATACTTCATGCACACAGCACCATCTCTTTGACCTATTAAAGGCATTTTAATCTCTTCCTTGAAGAGAAGCAAAAAAAAAGACAAACACCAGAACTTGCAGGGACAAAACAAAAGATCTTTGATCATTCATTTCATAAAATAGTGCTTATACATGTTGGAGACAACTAAAAGAAAACACTGAAAACTTGCTTGCATTCTAGTTTAAAAACTATTCAAAGTAGTAAAACAACTACATGCTGAAATAAAACTCTATATACTCTAACTACTGGATTGTACATGGAAGCTTTGCTTCCAAAAAATTGTTTAAAATTTTACATCAAAATCCTTCAAAATGAGAAGAGAAAACTAAATCGACAAAGAGGAAAACCCTAAAATAAACTTAATCATGACACATGGTATCCTCTTTTCTCCTTGATCTTCAAATTTGAATTTGAAATTTGTCTCTCTCTTCCCTCTTTGATCTGCATCCTTGAACCTACTTGTGACACTTGGCGGCTTGAGAAAAACTCCAGCACTCTCACACCTTCCTGACCTTGCCTGTAACGGAAGACCTATCTCATTCAACACACTTGTTGCCTTATCTTCAACAACTAATGCTCTTTTTTGAATCATACCTTTTGTCTTGGACCAAATATAGAAATCCCCTTTTGTGTAAGTAATTTTCAAGCTTACTGAAAATGTCTCTTTGCTATAGTTCGACCCCAACTGAGAAATAATCAACTTTTGGATGAGGATAACTTTTCCCTATATCTATAAATATTTTCATGTGTATTTGTCAATTCCCCATTTTGAGATGTCTTTTTCCCTTTGGCTTCATATATTTTCACCACTTCTTTTCAATTTGTACATTATACTTATTTGTTGGCAAAACAATTGTTCACCTAGCATATGTCTACACCTAGCACCAAAGTTCCATTCTACTATCAACTAGAGTTTTCTTTTCACCACTAAGCTTTCATATATAGAAATTTCCACTATGGCAAATGTTTTGTGTGCAGCATTTTCCTTTACCCTTCTACTAGTAAAATAACTCTTCCCCACCTTCCACTCATTACTATACTCTTGCATTTTACTTAGCTTTGACCTTTTCTGAAACATTTTACCTATAGTGAAAATATCTTATTGCCACACTTATTTCTTTTGCCGATAAGATCATTTTTCCCATGATTTATAATTGGAAAGTTACCTCCACTTCTTCATGATTAACATCCTGGGTGAAAAATTATAACTTGTAGTTACATCTTTTGTCGTTTGGGAAAGTGAAAATACTCTGATTTGCCCTTATTGAGTATTTTGTAAAAACGTGCCTTTATTTGGTGGTAACATAACCATTACATTTTATTATGCAACTAAAGGTATCCACCTTCCCTTTCACCTTTCTCCATTGGTAACTATTGTTGGCAGTGGGCTAGCGTCCCTCGCGGGGATTCACGACATGGTTTAAGAGCCTCCTGTGGATTCTATAAGTCTAGTGGTTGTATCGGGCATTGACAGGTCGATCTTTTGGTGCAACGATAACCCCAGCTTGTAACAAGTGGTATCAGATCTTGGTCACAGGTTTGAATCATGCAAGCTGCGGTGAGTGACGCTGGGAGGGGGATTGTTGGCAGTGGACCAGCATCCCTCGCGGGGATTTGCGACATGGTTTAACAGCCTCCTGTGGATTCTATATGTCTAGTGGTTGTATCGGGCATTGACAAGTCGATCTTTTGGTACAATGGCAACCCTAGCTTGTAACAAATATTTCCACCTTGTAGTTGAATCAATAGAGTTGTGAAAGGCTCCACTCGAGCAAGATAGTAAAGAACCGTTCCAACACTTGAATAGCGTGAACCATAATGGAACTTTTGAATGATAGGATCATCAAAAGTATCATATCACTCGAGGATCTTTTGTAGTCAATCGGCATCCAAAGCCCCAACAGGCTTAATATAGCTTCCTCCTTGAAAGACAAAGTGTGTTAAAGCTACCAAAAGAAAATATTTGTAACATCGTGATGCTTCCCAATAGAAATTTTTTCTGAGCACTAATATTGTAGACCTCGCATCTTTCATTTCTTCCTCCCATGTTGAGAACGTGGAGAAAAATATCCACATTTTTGTAAACTCTTGAACCTGTAACTTCTTTAGATAAAAGCACTTGCATTGGTGTTGGTTCAAATTTTTTTCTTCCCAACTGAGGTGGGCCATTGGATAGTCGTTCTTATTTAGATACAACACGTCAAAGTCATCTCCTTTCTCTCTCTTCATCCTCCTTTTCTATCTCTTTAATTATGTTGGGTAGGAAATCAACATCCTTCTCAATTTTTGTAAGTTTCTTCTTTGCTACCTCAATATTCAATTGTTCTTGCCGCCTAGCTTTCCAATTCAGCTTTGCCCGAGTTAGTTTCCTTATTTTCAGAGGTCTTTGCCCTTGATTTTCCAAGTCACATTTGTCATTGTTTGCATCCAAATTTGGATATGTTCCATCATCTACATCCGGAAAGTATCTATCTTCCTCAAGCAATGGATCATTGGTCACAAGAGAAGGGAGTGGAGGAGGTTCTAGTTCTTTGTCATGTACTTTTTAAATTTCCTCTACTGTAGCAACTGCTAGTACATCCTAGTGGGATTCAAATGGTGGATTGTAAGAGCACCCAGGTAAGTCTACTTCTACTGCTAGAATGACATATTTCCTTGGCTTCCATTTCAAGCACTTCTTCTCATGTCATTTCTCAGCACATTTGTTACTATTTCCTCTTTCATCCAAAATGTCATAAAGATCAGTATTCATCGTCTCTTCGCTCTCCTTCGCAAATCTCACAAACCCTAAAGCTCACATGCATGTTTGCATGGTAAGAAGATTGGCCCCTGCATTCTCACACCTATTTTCTTGGTGCCCTAATTGTCATGCGAGGTGGCAGGGGAGTTTATTACTCTCCCCGCGGGTCTACACTCTCCTCATGGCTTTGGAAGACTTGCAGGGTAGAGGAAAAATTTTCCTCCCCCACATCCCTACACCATTCATTTGGTCCCATCATGGGGTGGGGGATTTTCTAACACTTTTTGAAAAGTCTTATAACTTAATTTTCTTTCCCCACTGTTTTTTTCTTTGGCTTTAAAAATCTTTTTAGTTCAAAACTTTTTTATGTTTCATGGGCCCACCTTTACCTTATGAATCTTGGAAATAGTAATATTGCATTGCAATATTCATAATTACATTTTACTAATCTAATTTCCACCTGCTAGCCACGTCCATTTAAATCATTACCAAAACAATTTTAGAATAAACATCAATTTGATCCATTTTGGCATTTTAGAAATTTAAATCAATAAAATGATTTACTCCATTTTCTTTACTTTTCTTTCACCATAATGATTATATATGTAATATTATTAATCAAAATAATTTAAATAATACACATTTCTTCAAATAAGCGTTCATTGGTCCTACCTGGTCACAACTTTAGCTGGGTCCCTGGTGAGCCTAGCTAAAAAAAAAATTGTGAACAACTAGCCAATGGAAGCTATTTGAAACCTCAACTGCATACAATCTGGTCAAAAAATTGAGCATATCATCATTTAAATTTGGTGTGTAACATCTCTGAGTTTCAATCAAAACAACCTGAGTAGCCTCCAGAACTAGCTTCAAAAATTGATCAAATCACCTCCCCAGGTCCTAGAAACTAGCACGCCTATAAAATGTCATACAAGGAATCTAAAATGCCAAAGGGTTTCTCATGATAATTCCTGAGATGAAAAAATTTAATCCCCAAAGTTGCCTACTCAGTCACATCTGAAAATGTACTTGTCAAACCATCCTGAAACCCACCAAGTCATTGCTTTGAAAAAATATCAAACCTTAATTTCAGGGGCTTCAACTTGGCAAACTGATATATCTAGATGCCATGAGAATGTGTGCTAAGGGTTTTGGCTTGAATTTATCACATGTGCAAAATATTAGCATCCAAACTTTCCTTTTGGGAATTTTCTGGAAATGCTGACTTTCAACCTCTGTAAAGTCCATTGGAATTGGCTTTGAAAAAATACCAAATGAGGTATTGGGGAGCTACAGACTGGTGAAGTGGTAGATAAACATATAGAGAATAATGGGGAACTTTTACCTTTGCATGCAGATCAATAGGTTATGAAATAAAAATCCAGATGTAGGGCCACTTTGGCAGATTTTATAGTCTAACCTACAAATCTAAACAATTTGCAAATGGATTCAAGCTAGAAAACATGTCAAATGAACTCATGGGGATATGAAAACTAACATGAGGCCTCATTAAGATGCATACAATCACAAAAATTATTGGTTTGACATGAGACTCAAGTGGCACAAAATGCAACTCTCCAAAGATGACTACTCACAAAAGGTTTGATAGTTGCAATCAGGAAACTTACCACATGACCCCAACAAGGACTTCAAAAACTCATCAAAACTTATCTCATGGGGCTACAAATGGACATATGCCATCTTTGATAAGAGGTTAACATTATCCCAAAGTGGTTTTTCATGAAAATCAAGAGATGTCATAATATTGGCCCTCAAAGTGGGCTACTTGGATCGAATTTGTAGGAGTGATTCTGAGTGTCATAAGCAAAATTTTAACATGGGACCTTCAAATTTTCCAAAATTTTGAATGTCCCAACAGGACTACATAGGTCTGTGTGCACTTATTCCAACAATCCAATGGATGAATGCTCCTTTCCTCTGTATGCTCCTTTCGTCTCCTTTCCAACTTGACATTCTCTGCAAATGTTGTTATCTAGTTTGATCAGTATTGGAAAATCTCTCAGTACACTTGATGAACTAATCTTTACCAAATTATCAAAGTTTATATGACATATTCTCTGGTGCTAGAGCCAGTTGTCATTGGTCTGAGCTAACAAACAATGCCTTGTGACTCCTTCTAACATGTACATGTTTCCACCAGTCCTTTTCCCTGCTACAATAACAATTCTGGATCCCTTCCAAATCTCACAACCTTCATCCTGAAAAACAACATTGTAACCATTTTTACACATTTGTCCAACACTCAAGAGATTATGGTACAAACCCTTCACATAGTAAACATTGCCAGTATTATTTTTTTCATTAAAAGAAATAGAACCAATTACCACAATTTGTGTTGTCTGGTCATCTCTGAACCTAATAGAACCTCCATCATACTTCTCAAGTTTTACAAACTTTTATCACCATTCATATGATTTGAATATCTATTATCAATCAGCCATTCATTTTTATCTCTTCTAACATGTAAGGCAGTAGCAACAGTCTTAGGAATATCAATCTTAGGTACATCCTTTTCTACCAAAAACAATCTCCATCTTCATAGTCTGATTCATCATCTTAAATACTAGCATCATCTTTAACATGGCAATATCTCTTAATAAACTTCCCTTTACCTTCTCTAAACTTTTGTGTTGAACCTTTTTCCGAACATCTAGTAGCTATATGACCAATCATTCCACATCTAAAGCATTTAAGAGGTAACATACCTTCGTATTTGTCAGTGCCTTTCTTCAGTTTCTTCACAAAGTTTGCTTCCATCTCATTTGAACTTTCATCTTCTAGATCTTCCTTAAAGGCTTTAAAGGTAGACTCGGTTTTAGCTTTGTCTTTTCCAAACTTCCTTATCTCAAATGCAAATGAGGTACCATAAAGCCGCTCCCTAGTAAACTTCTTTGGATCATAAGTTTCTTCAATAGCAGAGATCTTGTCATTGTAGCTTTATGGTACAGACATCAGAATCTTATCAATTATGTCTTCATCTGTCAAGGTGCCCCCAAGTTCTCTGATTTCATTTACTGCATTGTCAACCTTCTTAGCTTGTTATATCTTCTCCTTCTTCCATTTTCAAGTTCTCATATCTGTGCTTAGCTATTAGCTTATTTGATAATTTAACTCTATCATTTCCTTCATAGATATTTCTCAACTTTTCCCAAAATTCATAAGCAGTATTCAATGAAATAACCTTTGTCAATGCAGTCTTTGATAAAGCACTAAAGATAGCATACCTTGCATTTTCATTCTATTCATAAGCTTGAATCTCATCTAGAGTGGTAAGACCATTTTCCAGTTGTGCATATTTAGTCTCCACTGCTTTCTAAGTGTTGTAACCCAAAGAGATTAGGTAACCTCTCTTCTTCACTTTCTAGAATCTATAGTAGAATCCTTCAAAGATAAGAATAGTCAGTTTATGTGCCATCGGATTGGGATCTACCTCAAGTAGTTAAGTTCTTCTCCAAGGAACCAAAGCTCTGATACCAATTATGAAATATTCGGGAAACTGAGAGGGGGGTCGAATCAGTTGACAACTTTAACAAATTCTTCTATTCTTTTACACATCTAGAATAGTCATCGGAATTAATTAAAGCAGATATAGCATGACAATATATACACACAAAAAATCACACAATGAACACCAAATATGACATTGAAAACCCAAGAAGGAAAAAACCATAGAGAATGTTAGTTCTCAATATATAACACCGGTTAAGGTGATCTTTACAAAGGGTGGCTCATTGCCAAAATGCTCGCTGTAGGAGGGCTCACTACCCAGAAAAGGCTCATTGTCAAAGGAAGAAAGAAAGAAAGAAGGAAAGGTAATCCACTACTGTAACACAATCTGCAAAACTAGAACTGCTTTCGGTGCCTCAACACCAACACACTTCACATATCATCAGCAAATCAGATTTTCCTTTTTAGTCTCGCATATCTTCTATTTATTACTACCATGAATTTCCACACAATTGCCACACTAACTCATTTAGATCATCCTCATATATATGTTGTCTCTGGAAAACATAATCTTCTAAGTCGGCAAAGACAGAGATCTAAAATAGGTCAACACTAAACATTATGGTGGTGAGAAGAAATGAAAAGTAGACCATACCACAACAAACATCATTGATCAGATCAACATGTTACATCCATTACAAATTCCGGACCCAAATCATAACTTACATGCTATACAAATGTCATTGCTCATCCTCGAATTCTGAACTTAATCCGGACCCAAAAGTCAAGACCCAATACAACAAAAATAAGAATAGAACCAAGATACTCATGAATACAATCGATCAACACCATATCTGGTAAACAGAGAAATCTAGATCGTCATCAACTTAATCAATCTACACTTAATATCAACTGTAACACATCTTCTGGAGTACCAAATATTTCGAGAACACATCTATCGAATTACTAGCACCAAAACAATATGTTGACATCAATGACAACCAATCATAATCATCAACATCACATTTGCAATAGTTTCCTTTTGTAAAAGATGTCAAGGTGACGTAATGGTCAAAGTATTGAAAAAATTCGAGGGTCAAATCCAAGAAGGGGTGAGAGGGGGGATGGTCGTTACACATTTTGACAAAGTGGCAAGTATCATCCAAATTAATTTCACCCTAATGTGATGAGATGACTTGATAGGGAACATAGCTTATTTTGGATTTTAATGCAAGAAAACCCCAAATTTGGACCAACATTAATCCTACCTCTCACATTTCTTTTAATAACCCTTCTCATGTTCAAGAAACTCATAATACTATTTTATACACCTTGATTCATAACCCACCCAGCCAAAGTAATCAAAGCGCTCATTCTTTACCTCACAACTTGCTTGTTATAGAAGATGTAGCATGAGCTCATGAAATTCTCCATGTTTAGGGTAAAGGTTTAGTACCTTGCATTCAACATATTAATCCCCTCTTCTTCTATCCCCATTGTACATGAGAGGGAATATATTTGGTTTTCAAACTCGAAACATGCTCAAGCCTCTTCAACCTCATATGTGATCACACAAATTGAGAGATAAAGTAAATTTGGAGTTGATAATGGAGGTTGTAGCATCGTAAATTGTAATGGGTAAAATAATACCTCATGTTTGGACTCCCACCTTAGTGTGTCCTATCCCCATCCCCTCTCTAGGTTCTTTTAGGCCCTATTCTCTAGCTTTGAGGCCATAAACACCCATTGGTGGGTCACATGGTGAGGTACCCTTCCCTCTAGCACCTTATCTTGGTCTTGTTTGCAGAGGGACCAGGGCATGGAACCTTGGTCTTTTTATACCAAATCAAAACTAACTGGTAACTAAACTGGGGCTAGGTCCCTTTTTCTTTTTCTCATTAATTTTTTACGACAGACTGGTGTTTTCTGTTCAAAGTGTTGGGCGTGATGTTTTTTTTTTTTTTAACGAAGAGGGGGGATTTGTTTGGTGGGGTTCTGCAGTCGCACATAGTGGAATTGTAGCCCCACGTAAGTGGGTTGCATCCCCACATAGGTGGATTGCAGCCCACTATGTGGGTGCCCCACATAGTGGGTGTGTGGGGCTGAGCCCACAGCTCCCCCACACACTCACAATTCATTTTTTTTATTTTTTTTTATTTTTTTTAATCATTAAGTGCTATCTTTTATGGGGATAGCTCCCTATATTGCTTGAAAACTTTAGACATTACATTGAAATTTACCATCAAGGACCCCCTAAAAACCAAAACATCTTTCCGACTACATATTACTTAACTTGAGCCATTACTTCATAATAGAAATATAAATTTATAGATCCTACTTAAACCAGTAATACTCCACGACTAACCCTGCATACCCCGATTTACACCTGTCCCCCTAAGGCTTGATATATAACAGTGGCGTACTCACCAATCGCAATTGCATTGCGAGTGGAATTCTCTGGAAGCCACCAGTCGTCTGACTCAATTGTCCTTCGAAATGGTTCCATATTTCCATTAAAGATTGTGCATCTATATATCTCCCATGCCTCATCCCCAAATATCTTCAGTCTCTCCCTCTCTTCCCTCCACACTTCTCTACGGGCCATTTCTCGAACCTCCTCACTGCTCACAGAGTCCACCTCTCTATCTTCGTTGTCCACTATGTCCTCTTCTTCCTGCATGTCTTCTCCTTCACTCTCTTCTTCTTCCTCTGAATCCGACCGAAGGTAGTTCTCAAATTGAAAATAAATCTTCAGAATGCTGACTCTAACATCTTCATGCAGACCCAGTATGGCTTCAACGACCGTATCTGTAATAAAGGGTTTAAGGAAGCCTGTTAATAGCTTGACCACATGCTCCTTCGATTCTATAATATCCACCAGTGGGAGGAGGACGGCTTCCAATACCAAAGCATCACACCAATGTCTGTCCAAATTTAAAGTAATGCCCACCTACCCCCTAATAGAGTCATAAACATACTCTTCAATGTTAAACAAATTCCTCAACTATGCGATCAATGAGTTTTCACAATTTACATAGCTGATTCTTCCAAAGTAGGCCATGGTCAGCTAAATTCCTATTACTCTCCCCAGAGAATTCAAAAATTTCCTTCAAGGCCTAAGCCTTACCCATATGCGTTAAGTAGCTGAGGACTGGTGTGTCTATTGAAGCATAGTCCTCTACCTGCTATAATCTTTCTCTCTGTGACCATATCTTTTACGAAAAGTATCTTTTCTAGGCTTGCGGATCTGCTCAGGGGCCATGTGAACCGAAAATCTGATTCTTCATACTACCTCGATTTTGATATCCGTACATTTTCGGAGCCCGTTCTCTTCTAACCAGACTATCTGCACTTGTCTCTATAACTAGTCATTGTCGATCTTCTTCCGAAAAGAAGAAATTTCAAATATGACAAAACTCTAGTACTATGTGCAATCGTGGCATAATTAAAACCATTGATCTCATCCTCGATGCACCCTGTTTATCTTAGACATAACTCTTTTATCCAATTCCAGTTCTTGGAATTCCTACTTTATCTGCTTCAAGGACCGAAAGTAGTCCTTCCGGAAGATCCTCCTTTTTGGACGTCTGTTTTGGGCCATTGCAATCTACTCCTCTGTTTGCCAGCCAGTCTGCCGCTGAGTTGCCCTCTCGGTATATGTGTTTAAAGGTGAAACTGTTGAGGCTGTCACATAATTTTTGGATTTTAGGACAATACGCCTCCAGTTTCTAGTTTTCAAATCTCTGTTTGGAGATCCTATTCAGAATGATTTGCAAGTCGCCCTCTACTTCAACATTCTGGAAGCCACAGGCCACACACCATTCCATCCCAGCTACTAGCCCTGCCATTTCTGCCATATTATTTGTGTTGATTCCTAAAGGACCATAATTAACCCCAACAAAGTTGCCAAATTCATCCCTTATGATAGCCCCATATTCTGATTTCCCCGGGTTGCCACGGCTAGCTCTGTCGAAATTAACCTTTATGATTCCAGTCTTAGGAGGAGACCATATTGTACTGTCTCTGATCTGCTTTTTATCCCTAAGCTTATAGTCACTAGTCTTCGTTAAATTCCAAAGACTTTCCATCTCTTTGTCCCATGAAGAGTAGGAACTATACTTTTTACCAACTACTTTCACATTGATGACTTCTTCTATGGCTCCTTTTATTTTGGGAATTAGTGTATCATGAGGCAGAGCCTCCTCATTAAAAACTTTTCTATTTCTCTCCTTCCATATATGCCAAACAAGTAAAGCTGGAGTAACCACCCACAAAATGCTCCATTTTGATTTTTTGATGCTGAAAGGCCATGCCAATAAAAAACTTTTTAATGAATGATTTCTAGCCGTTTCAAACTGCAGGTTGCCCAGAAGCCAATCCCAAACTTTTCTAGTGAACGAACACTAGTATAAGAGATGATCCACTGTCTCTTCATTTTCCTTGCATAAAATGCATACACTCGGCCCTGAGATTCTGATTATTTTCAACCTTTCCCCTTTTAATATGCGACCATGCAGAGCGGTCCAAAGGAATGCCCCTACCTTGGGAAGCACCATTTTGTGCCAACATAACACCGAGGGCCACTCCACATTCTGAATTCTGCTCCTAAGGAGCTCATATCCCAATTTAACCTTGTATTTTCTTGATTTAGAAGCACTCCATAATAACTGATCCTCATCTTTTTGATAAATGATTTTTTTTTTCTTGTTTAGAATATTCTTTAGTTCCACATTCTTTTCCAGCTTCCATTCTCCAATTGATTTCCATTCAATCCACTCTGATTCCCTTTGCCCTTCTATAATATAATCAGCCACATACAGCCCAACCACTGCTTCTACTTCATTAACCCAGACTGTGTCATTTATCTCTTCAGCTAGAGATGTATCCCCATTCCATGAATCTCTCCAAAATTTGACCTTTCTCCCATTACCAATTTTCCATGTCAGATGCTCTGTTATTATAGTTCTGCTTTCCCAAATATATTTCCAAATTGGTGAACCCTTAATCGAGTTAGCCACTGTAAAAATCCTTTCTGCATCATTTGAATCCAAATACTTGGCAGCCATAATCTTGCACCATGATTTCTAAGGTTGATCATACATTTTCCATGCTAATTTAGCCCCTAGAGCCAAATTATGCGAATCCATTTTTCTTAGACCCGCTCCTCCCTCCATTTTTAATAAACAGGTTGTATCCCAATTAATGAGAGGGATTTTCTTCTTATCCTGTGCTCCTTCCCACAAAAAATTTTTGAACAGACTGTCTAACTCTTTGGCAGCTTTAGCTGATAACCGAAAGCATGACATTTGATAAATAGGGATCGCAGAAAGGACCGATTTGATCATTTGAATTCTCCCTGCCTGTGTTAACCACCTGTTCTTCCAAGAGGAAGCCTTAGCTTGACATTTGTTGATCACTTCCTCCCACATTCTATTTTGGAGTCTCCTAGGGTCTAACTAAACCCCTAAATACTTCAGAGGAAATTTGCCCTGTGGATGTGTGGGGGAAAAAGCGAGACTAGGTTATCATGCCCTAATCCTACCTCTTGTCACACATTACGGAATACGAAAGAGCCTAGAGGTATCACACAATTGGCTACTTCTTTTTGTGAAAGAGAGAGCCACGGGCTACCTATTAGGATTCATATTCCTTCGTTGTATTTGAAAGGTAAGATTATGCAAGTCCAATTCCTAACCCTAAAATGCAAGTATGAACTAATAACAAGATTGCAGAATTGAACTTAAACAATGGAAAGCTGTAAGTACAAAGATAAGACAAGAATGAAAATGCATACCCAGAGTCAAAATCTGAGTGGAAATGTTCGGGACGGGGGCGCGGGCGCCACTGTCCTGATTCTGCACCTGAAACCACTATTTTGCACTCTGGAAAATTGTCTGAAATGCTGTCTGTCAGGAGGACCAGGGCACCCAACGCCTCTGTCCCAGGGACTAGGGCGCCCAGCGCCCCTGTCCTGACAGGACCAGGGCGCCCCACGCCCCTGTCCTGGTATTCTGCTCTGCAATTTGGTGTGGGGTGCTGTCTCGACCTGCTTCTTTCGGATCTGCAACCTGCAGCGTCGTCCGAATCTCGAAACCTGCACTTATATTTGAAAAAGGTGTTTGGGCGGCTATATAGGGTTTTGCCTTAGTCAAACCCCCGCTTCGGTGATTTCCACCTCCATGAATAGCCAAGTTGTATTGTAAAAGTAATGTGTGTGCAGACCTTGTGTGTGTGCAAGATCTAAAATGCAAGTAAGCAAACTAGAGCAACCTAGAGAGTAAACCCTAATTGCTTGTTAATGATAAGGTGAATGCTCTAAATCAAGATGCAAAGTGATCTAAAGCATGAATAAATGAGATATTGAAGCTTATGCAAAGACATGAAAACAACATGAAATCATACCCAACCCTCAAGGGAGGAGTACAAGCCAATCTTCAGTCGGTAATCTCCTATTGTTCTTCAATGTCTTCCAAGCCCTAAATGGATGAATGGATTTGATAAATGCTTGATAGAGGGATGTTGAAAGTTGTTGAAGTCTTCAAAGTTCTGCTCTTTCACTGCATATGAGGTTCCTGAAAACAAAATTCCGATCCCTTCAAATGAGAAAAGAGAGCTCTTATGTATGAAACCCTAGGTCGTAATTTCATTTTTTGGCCGACCTAGAGATTGAATATCCCGCCAATTTCTTGGGGTTAAGCTTTATTTTATGATTGGATCGCGCTCCTAAAATTTCGGGAAAAATGTCCGGGACCGTGTGCACTCCGGGCACCACGGTCCCAACAACTTTTCACCAAATTTTCAGGGCCGTCAGATATGATGATTTTAGAGAGAATCCCAAAGTTACAGGTGATCTCGAGATGTTTTGACCCCCGAAATCAAGCCCCCAAGCTCATAATAGGGCCTAATTAGGGTTTTTGATTAAGTGATGTCTTGGAGGAATAAAATGAAAGGGGCACGCTTTAATGAAAGGGCTCGACTTTATGATGTAGAAGATGATGAAATAGAACCTTTAGACCTAATTAATTTGATTAATTAAGTGCTAAAGGGGAAATGTAATGCAAAATGCAACTGCGCCAAGGCGAGTGCTAAACTAGGTGTTAAATTGTACTGCTTTAGCAAGTGCGTACAATTTATGACGTTACAGCGGATAACCCATTATTTCCCCAATTTTACCTTGCGTCCTCTCATTAGTGTTGAAGAAATATACCATTGATTTTTCCTTATTCATGCTCTAACCCGATCCTTTTTCGTAATCATTCAGTAGCATCTTAATTACCTTTGCTTCCTTCTCAGTGGCTTCCCCAAAAAGAATTGTATCATCAGCAAATTGAGAATGTGAAATTGGATCAATACTGTTGTGAATGTGTGCACCTTTCCACAGTCTCATTTTTACTAGTTTCTTGATGTTTCTCCCTAGGATCTCTGCCATTAATACAAAAAAAAAAAAGGAGACAAGGGATCACCTTATCTAAGGCCATTAGTAGCATGAAAAAAACCTTCTATAGATCCATTTACAATAATGGAGTATGATACTGAGGAGACACAATGTTTTACACAGTTTAATTAGCTAGAATCAAAACCAAATCTTTCAAGAACAGAGAATAGGAAATACCAATTCACCTGATCGTAAGCCTTACTGACGTCTAATTTGACCACCATTCCCTAAGACTTGCTTCTTTTCATCAAGTGCATAGTTTTGGCAACAGTGATTATGCTATCAGTGATTTCTCTCCCCGGAGTGAAACCGTGATGTTCTGGAGACACCAGCTTGTCCAAAACCCGCTTCAACCTATTTACCATAACTTTGGATATGATTTTATATATTGAATTGCACAGCGAAATAGGTCTATAATCAGCAATACTCAGACAGTTTTGCTTTTTCAAAATAAGGGCTATAAGTGTATTGTTTATTTCATTAACAAATTTGCCTTTCCTTCGAAATTCCTCCACCACCATCCAAATATCCTCACCCATGATGTTCCAACACCTTTGAAACAACTCCATTGTTACCCCATCTGGACCCGGAGCTTTATTCGGATGGAGCTCAAATGTTGCCTTTTTTACTTCATCTTTTGTTATTGGAGATAGAAGAGAAGCATTATCCTTCTCCAAAATCTGTTTATCAATGATATCCAAAAGATATTCAACCGATGCATCTCTATCCCCTGCCGAAGAACCCAAGATTTTTTCAAAATATTTGATTGTTGTGATCTCTATCTCTTTTGCTTTGCCAACTAATTTGCCCGAGTCTTTCATCAATTGATTGATTATGCTTTTATTCCTTTTTGCTTTTAAGGAAGCATGAAAGAATTTGGAATTTGAATCCCCTGCATCTATCCATAGTTCTCTGGATTTGTCCCTCCAAAACATTTCTTCTCTTAGGGGAATTTCTGCCAATTCAGCTTTAAGGGATTTCTCAACATGGAATTCTTCATTCGTCATCCCCTTCTCGATTACCAAATTATTGATCCTAATTAGTTCCTCTTCCACCCATATTTTTTCAGCAAAAATATTCTTAAAGGATTCCCTATTCCACGTTTTGATTTGGTTCTTAAGATATTTGTTTTTTTGACAAAACAATAACTTGGAGTGCCTTTAATGTCTGTACATTCTTTCCACCATTTCTCAATGGATATTTTAAAGTTAGAATCTCTCCACCACATACTCAAAAACTTGAAATTACCTTTCACCTTTGCTAATGGAATTGAGCAATTCAGCTGTACCGGAAAGTGATCTGAAACAGTTATGGGCTAGATTGTTGTCTCCAAATCAAACTTACCTCTTATCCAAAATGGTCCAACGAAAATTCTATCCAATCTCTCAGAGATTCTGCTAAAATTTGCCCTCCTGTTGGTCCATGTAAATTTTCCAGATTTAGGTACAACATCATAGAGGTTATTGTCTGCTGCAAAGTCTCTGAAATCTTCCATCACTCGGGCATTCATTCTTAAACCTCCCAATTTTTCTTCATTATTGAGTAAAGCGTTGAAATCTCCCGCCACTATTGCTTTCTCCGAATCAGTCATGCTAATCTGCTCTGAGATCTCTAACCATACCTTTTTCTTATCTTTTGTCCTAGTCGGCCCATATACATTGAATAGGGAAAATTCCAAATCTTCCTGCAAGATTCTTACTTTACAGTGCATCCAATTTGCTTGTTTGTTGATCAAATCTACTACTACTTTATCTAAATTCCAAAGAATCGCCAGTCCACCCATGGAGCCTACTACCTCCTGGAACACACCATCCCACATCCTATTAAAAGATTTAAAAAAGAAAGCTTTTTCTTCATTAAGCTTGGTCTCTTGCATCAATATGATATCTCCTGAAAGTCTTTGGATAGCCCTCTTGACCAAGCGTTTTTTGTCAGGGGCCGATAAACCCCTGACATTCCATGTTATTTTCATTGATTGCCAAGGGAGGTTCCTCCTCCCTTGGTTTTCTTAATGAAATCCAACACACCGATCATGCCCTTCTCCTTGGCTCTATCCTCTCTCTTTTGTTTATTGCTTCTTCTGCCCCTCACTCCTTTTGTTTTCCCAACAAGACATTAGCCGATTGACTAATGCTTCGAGGATCAATGTTCTCCAATTCATCAATAATATAAGGTTCATCATCTGAACCCCTTTCGTATTCGAATTCTGTATCTGACAATCCTTTCCCTTTTGAAACGGAATCTCTGAAGACCTCCTCTAAGTTGATGCTACATTCAAACGGATTTCCTTTGCAAGTCCCAGCTTTGATTTCCTTCATCCTTATCTCTCCAATTTTTGTTACTGCATTCTCCTCAGTAATCTTCTTGATTTCCTATTCACATACAGATTCCTTCTGCAAAGAAACCGTTTTTGTACTTTCTTTCTCTAGTGATTGTTCGAATCCCGCGATTAGTGACTTATCTTGGCACTCAACCGTTTTCTTTTTTTCCTCGATTATTCTCCTCCATACCTGTAATGGTTTTCTGAAAATCTTGTTGGCCTTTCTGACGAACATCTTACATTCCTGCTCTCCATGGAATTTACTGCCACACCTCAGGCATCTTGATATTTCTTTGTCAATCTCCACCTTTTGGGACCATTCCCCAAATTCTGAAACCAAGGTTACTCTCTCAGGTATTTTCTTTACTGCTGCAATTTTCATGCGGGCACATTTACATATGTCTTCTACATCATCGAAGTCTGCTTCCAACAATGTACCCAATGTTATACCAATTTTCTCCCAAAGTTCCTCACTCCAATATTCTATCGGGAGGTTATATAACCGAATCCATACTGGCTCGGAATAAACAGCCAACGGGGTGGGGTCAAAATGAGGCGCCCATGGTTGGATGTAAATTGCATGCGACAAGATGAACCAGTTTCTTTCTGTGAGAACTATGTTTCTCTCCTCCTCCTTTTCGAACAGAACTACAAAGAAACCCTTAGCGATAAATTTTGTTATGGTTCTTTTTCCCCAATTACATTCGACCCAATTTCTGATTTCCTTTCTTGGCCAATTCAGACCAATTATTTTGGCTATTACTACAAAATCTTCCCAAAACACCACATCCTCCTTCGGTTCTTTAAAAAAATCTATGTGAATGTCCTCTGCATGCCCTCCCTTTCCGCCATTAACAGGAATCGACATTGCAAAGCAAGATTTTTTTTATTTTTATTTTATTTTTAAATAATATAGCAATAACAATATATAAAATGAAAACAATACATTTTAAAACAGCAGAAATTAGAACAGCAAAACACAGACCTCTACCCAAACATAGGGGATTTTAACCAGATGGACTCATTGCCCAAAATACAGGGTATAAATATAAAATTTTGCTAAATGAATTGTATGCTTAAAAAATTCAATAACAGGCATTCAAAATCTGAATTAATTATTCAGATAAGAAAAATTTTAAGAATTCTTCAATTCATCCATTTTTCTCAGACAATTCATTGTTCCCAAAATTGGAAAATTGGCAAACTCCCATAACCCAAATTCACAAATTATAAAGGAATAACAACTAATAATTTCATTAAATTTGGATTGAAAACTCTGAATACCCAGCTATAAAGATTTTTTCTCAAACCAACAATTTCCTTCAACCAGACAAGAAAAGAAAGGGGGGAGACCATTAACAAACACACATTTAGAAATTAAAACTGAATAAACAAAGGTATTTAGAGAACCAACCTTTAATTACTTTCTTGGAAGAAATTTTGAAGGAGATCAAAGCAATTCCTTCCCAAAGCGAGAATTTCTTCCATAGAGAACAAATTTTTCCCTAGATGCAAAAAGAACTCTTTTTTTATTCTAGTGAAAAACCAGCATATAAAGTATTTTTACCTAAAAATATTTTAGGTCAAAAATTCTTTTCCCCAAAATGAAAACAAATTCAATTTTAATTAAATTTCTCACCCCAAAAAGTCAACAAGATAAATATTTTCAACAGTCTAATTAACTTTTCCAAAGACACATAACATAATATTAAATCCAATATAGGATATATTTAACAAATCATTTAATTAGATGGATAGATAAGACTGATTTATTTATTTTATAATATAAGGATCCTATTTTAATTTAACCCTTATTTAATTAATGCCTAGCGACAAATATTAATTATTAAATACTCTAAAGTATTTAATAATTAATCACACATGAAATAATACTAAGAAGGATTTAATAAATTCACAAAACGCATGACACAAGCTCAACTCCACAAAAATAAGGAAATGTCCCACATACCAACATCAGAAAGGTGGCCTAATTAGCAATCCGACAGGGTTGACAAATGATTGACAACGCTCACAATTGAGCAAGGCTAGGGGTGATATTTAGGGCCTTAAGACTATCTCCTCCACTTCCATCGGATTAACTATGTACGCTCAGACTTGTGGAGCCAGGTGGAGTCGATATCTTGTACCTGCACGGTACTTGTACCTACAATTCCTACATCATTGAACCACACATACATATATATATATATATATATATATATATATCTTCAAACACGATAGACACGTCAGTGAAGGAGAATCGTGACATTTCTGTGTCTCACCGAAGTGAGTGATGGAAAATCATCTCCTCGCACTCCATACAGATTACACACACATACATGAAGACATATTCATAGTGCAACTCATATATGAAGTAAATGTGTTAGTCCATGGTCAGTAACACATAATTTAAAATTAACATTTCATCATCTACAAAGATATACTGCATAGGAAAAAATAACATCTAATCATCCATAAGGAGATAACACATAATCAGCATTCACTAAATCATAGATCAAAACAATCCATCATATCATAATCTGAATAAAACATCACTACAAGGTGTATCCACGAAATCACTAAAAATTCAACCATGGACAAACTAGGTTAAAAAGATTCTGATCAGGGGAGGGGTATTACACAATTTCCACCTCTCCTTCCAACACATGTCTTGATAATCATGGGAGCTCTTTAGATTTTGATACTAATAATGAAACCTCTTTTCTAGACATGGTTTAGGATGTGTGCAACAAAGTTTTGATGGTCATGAGAAATCTACATCACACTTTTCCAAAGAAGGTCTAGGTTTCCAAAGTCCTCCTTTGTTGGCATCCCCTCCTCCATTATCTAGTGAATCCATGTCTCCTTATTCCAATATGGCATTACTACAAGATAATGTTTTGTCTAACCTCCTTCACACCAATTTAATTTCTCTTCTTTGGCCTAAACAAAGAAGGAAACGTAGACAACATCTTCAAAATTCTACTTTTTGCAAGTATCATCAAATCCATGGTCATTCTACTAATGAATGACAAACTTTGCAAACTAAAATACAACAATATATTGATTTAGGTGTAGCTTTGCAAACTAAAATACAACAATATATTTATTTAGGTGTCATTAATGTAACATGTAACAATGAATGGCATTATGATTGTTTCAAATAGCATTCAAGTTCCTATTATGTTGATCCTCACTATGTGACATTGTTATCTTACCTATTGGGGGCTCGTTATCATTCATGGTGGTACAATTTGAGGTGCAATCATACTTAGTGAGCAACGTAATAGTCTATGTATTATTGTCTCTATTCTTGGAGGGAAAGAATAATCTCTTATCCCTTTCCTCTTTCTAAGGATTCATTTTTTCCTATCTGAGTTGCATTTTTCATCACATGATGTCCTTTCTTGCATAGAATTATCCTTCATGCGAGTACATATGTGTTCCTTGGATAGGACCTATTCCTTGCTTGAAATAGTACATCTCTTTTGAGTGAATCTCTCCTTGGATGATGTGTAATCCTTCTCTTTGTCCCTATGCTTGGGGGGAATTGATTTCTCCTATCCTTTCTAAGGATCCACTTTTCCTTTGTTGAGTGGTGTTTGCTTATGATATTATGTCATTCCTTGTGTGAAGTTGTTGTTTTCTCAAAGATTCTCTCTTATACAAGAGGTGTATTTTCCTTATTACAACCTCTTCTTCACTTGGCAATGTATATTTATTTTAAACAAACCCTTCTCTTTGGGTAAAAAGTGTGTCATCCTTTATCAAGAATCCCTCTCACCTAGCAATAGGGGGAAGGTATGCATTCTTGTTCTCCTTCCTCTCTTTTGGCCGATGATGATATTTTTGTTCAAAGAAACTCCTCTTGGACGTAGATGTCTTTTGAGAAAACACCTCTTCTCCTCCAAGGATTCCCTTTACACTTGTTGCAAGATATCTCTTTTTCAACTATCTTATCCTTGCTTGTAAGAGTATTGCCTCTTTAGTTTGGATTTATGAACATTGTTGCCTGAAAGGATATCTCCTTGGTGTTGAAGGTGGGTATCCTTGTTTCTAGCTTCCTTAAGACATCAACATAAGGCTATGTTGACATCTTAAGGGGGGGCATATATATCGCCCTCTTTGTACTTTATTGTACTATATTTTTGCATGTCTTAAAAGAGGTGTTCATTCTCCAAACCAAACAAAACAAAGACTTACACAAGATGCTTCATGCCTAAAACTAGATGTAGAATTTATATATGTCTTCTACAGGGTTACACATTCTCAAAACTAAACAAAAACAAATTCTTACACGAGATGTTCCCAAAACCACGCATATGTTTGTCTTATACGAGGTTACACATTCTCAAAACCAAAGAAAACAAATTCTTATATGAGATGTTCCCGAAGCCAAACATACATTTTCATTTTCATTTTGCATATTATATAGGTTGTTGCATGCTCGAAACCAGACAAAACAAAGTCTTATATGAGGAGCTTAACTCCTAAAACCATATAGTTGCATATGCAAGATGAGTGGAACTAGCAAAATATAGCTAGACTATTCTGACTCTTCTCCCCAATATCGATCACCTAGAAAAACACAGCTAGCTTGTGGCATCCATGTCCTCCCTTGCTCTTCCTCTCATGGATCACCTAGCAAAACACAGCTAGCCCATGATATCCATGTCTCCCCTTTCTTCTCTCCATGAGCTCATAGCTTGTCTATTTGTGGTTCATGGTTTGATGCATGCTCTTGCTCTTTTTATGTGATCACTTGTGTTCTTGTGATGGCATTCTAAGAATGATATTAGAGGTTGAAATTTTTTGATTATCAAGGTCTCTTCAACTAATTGACTATGAGCCTTTTTGTGTTGTGTGTTGTGTATTTTGTCTTTGTTTGTCTTTATTTGCCTTTTTGTCTTTGTCTTGTTTTGTGTGTCCTTACATGAAATTGTCTGACTTAAGATCCTAAGTTTGGGGACTTGGTTCCTCAAAATTAGTGATGTCTTATCTCCTTATGATCTCACTCCTAATTGCTCCTCTCTCTCATCTTTCATCTACTTTACCGTGAGTATTTGTATAGGCTCATACTCTCATTAAAGTAGGGGCTAAATACAGCATCGTAAATTATAATCAGTACAATTTACACCTCATGTTTGGGCTCCCACTTTAGTGTGCCCTATCCCCATCCCCTCTTTGGGTTTGTTTAAGCTCTATTCTCCATCTTTGAGGCCATGAACACCCATTGGTGGGTCTCATGGTGAGGTACCCTTCCCCATAGAACCTTATCTTGGTCATGTTTGTAGAGGGACCAGGGTGTGGAACACCCTGATCTGGACCATGGCACCCTAAAATGCCATGGTCCCTCTCAATGGGACCCAAATTAGAATTGGGGTAGGTGCTATATTTCCCCGATGTTTTTGATCCATGTGGCTATACATGACCATTGGAAGTCTACCTAATTGGTAATTTACCTAGGTAACCCTATATAAATATATCCTATCAATCCATTTAGACCTAGAACATCAATCATAGTATTCGTGCATCTGTGAAGCATTTATCATCAAGCATTTTCAGAGATCTTCAAGGCTACATATTCATCATTCAAGCATTGTGGAGGAAAATTACATCAATCTTATGCAAGCATGTGTGTGTGATTAGGTTTTTTCATGTTCCATGTGTCTGTCATACCATTACATACAACATTTGTGATTACATTCAAAGAGAATTGCATCATCATCAACAATTGCAGATCTAAGGTATATTTCCTTAACAATTATTTCAGTATTTGCAATAATTCATTCAAGGTTAATTCCTAAACCAAGGTTTGACTTAGGCAAACCCCTATTCCCAACATATTTTCCTTTCTTTCTATGTGTAGGAAATAGGTGTGGAGTTGTACTCGGAGAATTCAGCAAAGTCAACAGTGACAAACAGGTCAACTTTTGATAAAGGAAATTTCAGAGGACTATGTCGAATTGATACTACCTAGTCTCGAAAAATCAGATCGAACTTCTGAGGACAAATTTCAGACATCTTATTTTGCCCAAATCTAGGTCAGTGGCTTTGTGGGACATCTGTAGCTTACTATTTCTATCAGCATACTTCAAATATCACCTATTTTGCCCTACTTTCACAATCAATCCAATTCAACTTAGAAAGAGGGAATCAAACCCTAACTAGTGAGTCTAATAAAAAATCTCAGCCCTTTCCTTAGTTGGATTGAGGCTAGATCTATTAGGTTCATCCCTTTTTCAATGGATGGTTGATTTGGCTAATTAATGGATTGTCATTTGGTAAAACCCTAATTCCAAATTGCACTATTACAAAGGTAATGTACTTTTAGAGATCATAAAGACTCCATATGAGTTCATGGAGTGTGTGATGGATCAAGTTATCACCTTAGTACACTTGAATTGGTTAGTTAATCTAGAGGACAAAGGAAATGAAATAGCATGTTTCAAATGATATTTTTGGTTGTTGTCATTAAAATTTAGACCTTAGAAAACTCCTATAGTGTAGGCTTTACACTTCTTTTATAATTTGTGTTGAGTTATTTTGATTTTAGAAGATAGTTTGGTAATGAATAATTATGAATTAGTAATGGTTGATTGTTTATTTTAGTCCTTACTAAATTTTGAAAGAAGTGGTAGAAAAAATATGAAAATATGTCTGAATATGTTCTAAACTCAATAGTTTAATGAATATTTTTGAATTCAAATTTCTAGAAATATGTGATAAGCGTAATATTTTTTATTAGGTTTGAATACAACAATTTCTTATTTTTGGAAATTAACAAAAAGGTGAAAATTTTCATATTGCTTTGGGATCATTTATCATTTTCAAAAAAGATGTGTGGTTTCTCTCTTTAGTTTTAGCATTTTGTGAATTAAGCAATGGTGAGATGGATTTCTTGTATTGACAAGGGTAAAATAATTTTAAGTAGTTTACATAATTGTAATTTAAAGTTTAATTTAAACTTGGATAATGACTTGTGGTTGAAATCTGGTTACATTGAGATCTTACATTGAGATCTTAATTGACCAAAACAATACAAGAGAAGACATTATTGCTTTTCCCTTAAATGTAAAATTGTAGTGGATAGGTATAAATCATTAATAAATAATAACATTAATTATGAATTTTTTCTTAAGTCTTTTAAGTGGGCTTATGATTGAAGTTTTAAAGTATGACCTTTCTATTTTCACATTAACAATGTGACTATATAAAGTTAGTTATTTTTATAAAATCATTTTTGTTTTATGGATTGAGTTTTATAATGTGACGTGATTATTTAAGATATGGCATCTATTATAACCAATGATATTTTAAGATATAGCATCTATGATTTTCAATGTAGGCTAGCACATTTTAAATTAATGATTAAATGATTGTTTAATGAACCTTTTAAATTTGTATTAAAAATAGTTTACTAATAGTTGTTTTCTTAATCAAATGAATCATATATTTTTTAGATTTTCTACAAACAATCTCTAGTTTGTTTAACAATCAATGCTTGAGCTACTTGTCTAGTTCTCAAGGCCCTCCACAATTATGTTAGTACAGTTCTATTTTAGCCTTGATAATAGGTGAACTGAGGCTAGGATTTACAAAATGAAATGGAAATAACCCAACAAATTATCTAATTTGATTCATGTAGAGAATATATTTAAAAACAAATAGAAGTCAATTAAACTATCTAAACAAAACTTTCTCAATAAAAAACTCTTTTAACACCAAATTATCAAAAAGGATAATAAAATATAAAAGCAAATACAACACAATTAGTCTTGATGATTAATATTGTAACATCCCCCCTTAATTTCAAGGGATTAAACCAAGTATTCCTCATAATTTCTCAAACTTTTGCCATCCAAGTGCTTTGGTAAGAATAATTGCAAGTTGATATGCAATGGGACATATTTGAGTTGTACTCCATCTTTCACATGATGTTGAATCAAATGAAACTTGGTGTTGATGTGTTTGGCTCAATCATGAACGATTGAATTTTTTACCCTTTTATTTGTAGATTGATTATCAACAAAGAGTGTTGTGGATGAAATTTGTTGTTCTTGTAAATATTCAAGAATTTTTCGAAGCCATAAGATTTTTAGAGTTGCCTCAAAGGCTACCATATATTCGACTTTTGCAGATGATAAGGTTGGTATTAGTTGCTTCTTAGATTTCCAAGAAATGATTGCAAAACTCAAGACACATTAATAAACCAAATGCAGATTTCCATCTTCTAAGTCACCTACATAATCTGAATCTAAATATCCAAGCAAAGATAAGTGTGTTGTCTTGGAGTATTTGAGCCCTTAGTTTTGAGTGCCTTTTAAATACCGAAGAACTCATTTGGCTAATAACCAATTAGTTTCTCTAGCGTGTTGCATGAATCTAGAGAGAACTCCAACAACAAAAGAAATATATAGGCAAGTAGTCGTTGCATGATAAAACTATCATCAATTTGTCAGTTTTGTTGCATCAACCAATGCTATAGAGTCATTTGATGTGTTTTAAATTTTGCTCCATAGATGTACTAAGTGGTTTGTGATCAGCCATGTTAAACTTATTGAGGAGTTCACCAATATATTTTTGTTTGGTGATGAAGATATACTTGGGTTTTTGAATAACCTCAATACCCAAATAGTAATGAAGATGGGCCAAATAAATCATTTCAAACCCTTGCTTCAATTTGTCTTTCACATTTTGAATATAATCATCATTATTACCAATGATAAATAAATCATCCACCTAAACAACAAGATAGACAACAATGCCATCAACCTTATTTAACAAAAGGTTGCATCATCAAATTCAAAATATGTAAAATTCAACTTCAAGCTCAATAAGTTTTCATTTCAAGCTCAAGGTGCTTGTTTTAAACCATACAATGATTTTACAAGCTTACATACCTGATCTTATTTACCATTGACTACATAGCCTTTTGGTTGAGTCATATAAATTGTTTATTTGAGATCACCACTCAAGAATGCAATTTGATGTCCATTTGATGAACTTTCCACGCATTTTGTGCTACAAGAACCAATAAAGCACAAATGGTAGTCCATTTCGTTGTAAGTGCAAAAGTTTCATCATAATCTATGCCCTCTTTTTTAGCATAACCTTTTGCAACAAGTCGGGCTTCATGTTTATCAAGTGAACAATCTACTTTACATTTGTTTATAAAGACCCACTTGCAACCAATAGTTTTACAACTAAATGGAGGATCAACCAACTCCAATGTGCCATTTTTCAAAGAGCATCATACTCATTTTACATAGCTTGTCTCTACATTGCAATATCCTTAGCTTCTTTATAGGAAGTTGGTTCTAAGTCCATTATAATATTGAGTTCATCAATAGACTCCAAGTTACCTACTATATTAGATTGGGTATGCTATCTTACTTTGTAAGAACTTGTGCCTATTTTACC
The DNA here is from genome assembly GCF_030272615.1 of Cryptomeria japonica. Classification (NCBI taxonomy): domain Eukaryota; kingdom Viridiplantae; phylum Streptophyta; class Pinopsida; order Cupressales; family Cupressaceae; genus Cryptomeria; species Cryptomeria japonica. The sequence continues at coordinate 420,842,204 of NC_081413.1, read as the reverse complement.
TATTTCATCGGGTCTTAAATCTTTCAAAGTTTGTTGGACTTGTTTAGCCCACTTATGGGAGGATTGTGGTTGGACCAAAGGTGCTTCCATTTCTTGACTAGAAGATTCATTAGTGGCTAATTACTCTAAAATCCTAAGCTCATCTAAAGAGGGAAGGTCATTATTAGAGGGGGTTTCTTCTTGCAAATCTAGAGATGGAGCATCTTGAGTTGGGACAACTTGGGATATAGATTCTACATGTGAATCCACCAAAGGCGATTCAATATGATTTAGCCCCCACTACCGCCCCCCACGCCAAAATGAGGAACCTCACAAGGATTTTCCATTCAAAGAGTAAAGCTGGCATATTTATCAAGTTATTGACAGTTAACATTTGCATCATTTTTTGAAGATTCACAAAATACAGTATCTCATGCAATAAAGAACTTTTTTGTTAACTTCATCATAGAATCTATAGGCTTTTGAAGTAGCCAAGAAAAGTGCATTTATGACTTCAATGATGTACCTTACTTCTTTTTCCCTTGAGGATCAAAGCATAGCAAGTGGAACCAAAAATTTGAAGATGCCGAACAAATAGAAGATAACCAAACCAAACTTTTTATGGAATTTCTTGGCGAAGAGAAGGAGATTTATTACAAAGATAAACCGATGTTCTTGTTGCTTCTACCCAAAAATGTAACTTAATGCCTTTGAAATATAACATTGCTCAAACCATATTCGTGATAGTTCTATTCATTCTTTCAATATTGTTTTGTTGAGTACTTGGAATAGTCAGATGATGTTGAATCCCATTTTGATTAAGATAATCCTAACAAACTACAAAACTAAATTCTCCACCATTGTCGTTTAGAGTGCAAATTTGAGATTGTGCTTGATTTTCAATCATAATGTGAAACTATTTAAAAGTTTCAATACTTTTGGTTTTTGTTGCAAGAATAAATCCAAGTCATGTGGCTATAATCATCAATGAACAACATAAAATACTTACATCCTCCAACAAAAGTCACTGGTAAAGGCCCACATAAATTTCATATTTTTTTGTGTGCCTGTCACGTGGAGCAAATGAGTCTTTATGTTGTTTTGCAAGAATACAAGCTTCACATTTTCCAATTTCTTAGGCAAAGTGAGCAAATCTGCAACACTGTTCTTTTGCATGATATGAATGATATCATAATTAATATGCTCAAATATCACATGCCATAAAAGACTAGGAGATAAATTCCCTTTTTCAGTAAGATATGCAAAACTCCTAGAAAGGACTTAAGTGTCATGGAGTTTTAACAATTTGTTGTCTTCACAACCAGTAAATGCAACTTGATTATTTAACTTCTTCCTAACAACCACTAGTCCATATTCTAACAGAATGGAGTGGTTGTGTTGTCAAATCAATACTAGTGACAACAAATTACATTGCAATTGAGGAAGCTACAATACATCATTAAGTATAAAATTTGGAAGGTCGGGCAATTTGAGTCGAACGGTTCCTTTTCCAACAAGCTTGAGGCTTGATTTATCAACCGAATAGATTGTACCACAAATACCTTCATGAACTTCTTCAAAATAATAATGTCGGAATGTCATATGTTGTGTGGCTCCAATATCTAAAACCCTTAATGAATTATAATAGGCAAAATTTGAAATAGAAAACACATATCGATCATTATCACTACCACAAGCAAATTGGTCTACTCTTGAATTTTTATCATCATAATGTGTCTTTGAATGAATTATAATAGGCAAAATCTGAAATAGAAAGCACATATTGATTATTATCACTACCACAAGCAAATTGAGCTGCTCTTGAAGTTTTATCATCATAATTTGTTTTTGTTTTATCTTTTTGTTTACAAGAATTTTCTATTTTATCCATGAGAACTCGCATTCATGTGCTTCATAACCACCTTTTTTACCACATCATTTACAATAAAAGTGGTGCCTATCATTTGGATTGTCGGATTGGAAGTAGCCTTTGCCATGTGCACCTCCTCTTCCTCTATTTTTCCATCAACCTCTACCTTTTCCTCTCTCACTATGACCACCTCTAGAAGAGCTCTTATTAGGAGGTTTGTCTATTTGGTGAGCAAGACACATTTTCACCAATGTTATATTTTTTCTTCCAAAAGCTTTCTCACATTCTGCAACTTTTCAACCAATTGATTAAAAGTGATGGTCTTCAATTGATTACTTGCTTGAAGAGACTCCAAATAAGTGGAATGTGTTGGAAGAAGTGCCTTTATGAAGGCTGTGAGATAGATATCAACTTTCCCACCATCAACATCAATATCTTGTTCTATGGCTCGAATTTGAGAAACCAAAGTCATGACATCTCCATTCTTCAAATCAAAATTAAATAAGCAACTGAATAAACTCCAATTCAGAATGAGAATCATACAGATCTCTCAATTTTTGAAGGGAAAACATCCCAAGCAAATTTACACTCTTTTATGTGTTTAAAGTCTAAGCACATCTCTATTGACATCAGCTCTAATCAAGGCCAAAGGTTTTGAATTTTTATGCTGTGATACTTCTTTTTCATTTACAGCAGTAGGTGTTGCAGGTTGAGTGTCTCCCTCACAAATATTAACCACAAATCATTAAAAATAAGTGTTTTCTATTCCCCAATCAACTATACAACAGACTAAATTGTAAAATTGTAAAATTGTAAATTGTACAAAATTGAGCAGCTCGCACAGTTTGTAGAATCAAGACCATTTCTTATTTTTTCTTGCTTAAAATTGAAACGAAAAAGCAAGAAAAAGAATCTTATGATGAGATAAATAACGTAAGATTAAATTGATTTCACCTGAATAAATTTCTGCCTTGTCTTCTTAAATAATTTCTATTGCAGGGGCATCCAGTCACCATCCGCCAACATATCCTTTTGTGGAAAGTTAAGCCAAAAATGAACTAAGATATTGAAACTGATAACAGGCATTGTCTCCTTGCATGATAATAAGAACAAGGAATGGAAAGCCTGGGCTCTGATACCACAGTCAGGCCAGGATTTACAAAATCAAATGGAAATGGCAAAAAAACTCTTATTTGGGTTACGTTGAGAATATATTTAAAAACAGAGTGAAGACAGTTAAAACTATCTAAACAGAAAGAACTACGTCACCAGAAAACCGTTTTTAACACAAAACTGTCAGAAAAGAAAATAAAATATTTTAAAAAATACAACACAATTTAGTCCCGGTGATCAATATTGTAACAGTGAAGAAATTGAATCATAGATCGAAACTCTTTTCACAATCAACAGCATGGATTTAAAAGAAACACTATTCCAAATCCTTGGCTTGGCAATAGCTTTGGAGTGGTCATTTTGGTGTTGGACCAAAGACCAATACATTCAACAAGGCAGGGTCACGTTGAAAGTAAACAGATTTAGAAGCTGATAATTGTAAATTTTTTACTACCTTCATTCAATAATTTACACCTTTACCAAAAGAAATGTAGATCTAACTGTTAAAAGATCATCTACAGCATCATATAAATATTTCAGTTGTTACCCATTACAAAATACACCTGAAAGGAAAAGGAACGGATTGGATTTTTTGCTGGTAGTGGTAACCAGTCAAACATTTGGCGTTTCTACTGCTTCAAGAGAGCATATCTCAATAATATTCACTAATTATTGCATAATAAATATCTCAACAAAACTGGGCGTTTGTAATTCATGCGGTGTGAAGCACGAGTATATTGAGAATTGACACAACTTTATAAGATTTACAGCTGTGTACATATTTTCAACAGAAAATATCTTTGTGCAAATGTGAACTACTGAGCATTCAGATAATTCCGAAATAAGCAAAATACATGGTCCGTTTTAGTTCTTGTTTACTTATGATGATGGAGTGCATAAATGTTGTACAAAGCAATATGTGCTTCTGCTATTTAGTATCAACTTAGGAGTCATTTCTAGAACTTCTAGTTGAACTGCTAATCAATATATATTTCTGTGCAAGGCATAATAGAACATAAATAACTATATAATTCCTATAGGGAATGATCCAACATCTTTGCAACTACATCCATGAATATTGGTGGTACTATTTCTATATGAATCTATGATCAATATAATGGATCATTACTTGTGTAACATGGATTCAAAGTAAATCGTAAATGTACTTCATGTCAGAAACAAGTTAACAACCTGTGCTGTCTTTATTGCTCCTGAAAAGCTTGAGGCAAGATATTGGCTGTATGTGATTGCTCATAACTCCTGTTGGTGAATAAGGTGCCACTATGTTAAAATAATTGCACTTTGGAGCTGGTCATAATATTGCCCCAGATGTGATACTTGAAACTGCCACAATGATAACGATGGTGTATATTTTTCTGTCAGTTAAATTTGATAGAAAGATTAAGGGTGTTTTTCTTCATAGATAAGACCATGAAGCTGAGCCTTCCACCCATCGCTTTGCACTGTTCACCCACTTCAAATGTAATTCAAATCTTTGGTCTTCCAAACTGCTAAAGTCAGCAGCAGGGGCACTGGCCAGACAAATCCAGGAGAAGAAAGGATAGCCTTTGCTCCATATGCACGAATCAGTGTATAGCTTTGCTGTAGAGACAAATAATGTAATCACGGATATAAATGAACAATCTGAGATGGTGACAAGATTTCTTTATCCAGACATTACAAAAAACTTGACTGTGTTCTAGCATCTGCCTAAACAACCAACATGAAAAATAGAAGAGATAAACCTGAAATGTGAAGCTTTACCATGCAGTGATGAAATAAAATTACAAGGCAAACTCCCAGGAGAGCCTTCCTGATCCAGCGGCCACAATGCATACAAGAGGCAGCACAACCCTTTGCATAATGATTATGGGAACATCGATCAGTGTTTATACTATCCATCTTTGCAGGTACAGGATTTGATTTGTTTATCTGCAACTTTGGTATTACATCAGCATCGAAATTCTTTGCATCATTTATCCTTCTCACTGGACTCTCCAATTCCTTCTTTTCTGATTTTAATAAATAATGCATTTGACAAGCTACCCTCTCAGCAGCAAAAGCTGAGACAACCCAAAGAAGAGGAAATACTACAAAATAAAGGTGAGGCAAAATAATCACCATCACATCTGGCACACCAATGCCAGATTGACTAAATGGTAATTCTGGAATGCTAACTGTCCAACCCTTATGGGTCATATAGCCAGTTTTGTAGTCCTCTGTCAGAACTTGTCCATAAAACCAAGGGAAGAAGATCAAGTATACTAAATGAAGAAGCTGACCCCACCAAATAAGGTTTATTTTAGATGCTTCAATCAGAATCCATAAGGGGATTTTAAATAAAACGTTACTCAAACTTTTCCAGTTCAAGGTAGCTGATGTCCATCTGTTAAACTGATTCCCATTTCCTGTATATAAAAGTAATAATTTTGGAAGTAAAAGAGAAGCTAGGAGAGAAACAATCATTAACCAGAGAAGCAGTTTATATAGCAAATCCCACTGACACCCTAGAACCAGAAATTCTTTCCATGTCCATTTTAATGGAGCTGCTTTAAAATTTACAGAGAATGGTCTTATCTGGCTGTATGTGTGCTTGCCAGAGATGTCAAATACCTCAACTTGTAACCAATATCGGTTGGGAGATGAATCTATAAACCTTTTCCAGTCCCAGTTTGCACTGTATAACTTCCCTCTATTTGTTATGTCTGAATGTTTTTCCATTTCCATTTTTGTTTCCATAATCACATCCAATTTGCCTGATATGGAGTCATAGATTTTGGCTTGGACAGAAGTGATTGGAGTAGCTGAAAATACCAAAGCTCGTATTGATTCATGAGAGGGTATGTAATTTGTTCTGCACTGTTGCATATGCAAGGAAGATATCCTTTGCATCATTCGAGAATCCAAAGGAAATGTTGGAACTATGATAGTTGGCATAGCTGTTGATGCATTATCAAGAATCCCTTCATAGTCAAAGTCAACAAATGATGCATGCCCCTTGTCAATGGCAATGATTCGCATTATCCTGCTTTTCCTCCAATCCCCCATTTCCCACTCCCAAAATTCCTCCAAGCTATTCAAGCCACACAGTTGCTTTTCATCAGTGCTAGTTGTCATATCATGTGCATTAATCTGGAAATACTTATTAAATGTTTTAGAGGGACGGGGTAAACGAGAATGATGCCTCTGTAAATTTCTACCAAACTTTGTATGCAAATGCCCACATAGATAGGCTGATATGGCATGCTTGGAGAAAAGATCTTCTAGACGCTTCCCTGTCTCTGTACCTTCCGAAAATGATAATGGGAAATGACCAAAGACAATTTTGGTCACTGGATCCGACTGCTGTGTGTCCCATTGACTTAATTCTGTGGCAAGTTCTGAATACAATTTATCTGTCGGATGCCCAAACAGGTTTGTTGGTCCACGCAAACCAACAGACAGAGCACTGTCGAAACCAATGAAAAGGTGTTTCCATCCATTGTTCTACAGGCATTTAACAGAAAGCTACCTTATCATCATAATGTTATATCATGGAACTATGTATCATACTTTTACAGAACATAACTGAATGACAAGCTGGAAATAAAAATAATCATTTCATAGTTGCATCTTATTTAGACAAATTTACGTGTCATTATGTTTCAAATTCCAATTATATGTTGCAGTTAAACATCTAAGTTGAATATCATATATCTGACACAATCTTATATTTCAGCCTAAATAAGGCGGCAAATACATACATGCAAAATCAAATGTTCGGATGGTATTTCCTTTTCAAGTCCTCAAATGTCTAATTAAAAATCTGAAGAACTTTACAATAATAATACAGCAAAAAGGTGAGTCTGACATTAATGTGATATGCAACAGTTAGTCTGCAGCCACACGTTAAAATTTGAAACAGAAATGCATAAATTCTCAGCTTTTGCTTGAGAAAACGTACTGAGAGTGCTTGATTTGTTTCAACACTTCAATTTCAAGCACCACAATCAAACAATGATTCCAACCTCACTGAACATAAAAATTGTAAATGATCACTGTCAAGGGTTTCAACCACTCACCTGAAGTGTGACACTGTGAACATTTCCTGTGCGATTTACAGATGCACTTAAGCTGTACTGGGAGAAGAAATCAAAATGGCTATTACGCAATGGTACTCCAAACGTATCATGGTTTCCACGTAGATCATAAAATATTTCCTCCCTTAGTCCACTCTTTGCAATAGTATCCTTCATAGCCTCATGATACTCTATCCATTCATCCTTATCTTGTTTCATTTTTAACAGATCTTTGCTTTTCCCATCTGTAATTCAGACATAGCAATCAAAGGATGAGAACAGGATTTCCACTGAGGTATTGCCAAGTTTCCATACAAGTGCACTTCAACTTTGGGGCAAGCAGAAAGAGGATATCTAAAATACCTTTCTTAGATAAAAGATAATTGTATAAATATTTATAAAATATTATAATAACTAAGAAGAAAACCAAACACTATGAGGGTTGACCAAATTAACAGGTGCTAGACTTATGGTGATAAGTAGTTACCAACAAGAACATTAATAATTAAACTCTTAGATATCATGATATAATATAGTAGATGTAGGTAGTAAACACAATGTTGTTTTGGATAAAAGCTTCTTCATTACTTTGAACAAAGAGAAAGCAATGTATGTCCTTAACTGGGGCATGGTGATGAACATGCTGTCTCTTGCTGTGTAGATGCCCAAAATGACCCATGTTTCTCACAGCATGTCCATGCTGCATCCAAGACCCTCCAATAGCCGAATTTCCTGTTCTAAAGAATGATGAGGATAAAAAGGTTACCAGCCAGCAATATTTGACATATGAGGAACACCCAAGGCATCGGTGACAAAGCAATTGGCAATTTGCTAACAATCATGCTAAATGGTGGCTTGTCTTTCCATTCTGAAACTTCCTCTATGGCTTCACCTCTACTTTGGAAACTGACGTAACTTTGTTGACACTGAAGGGCACAAACGATGGGAGTTATGTTCTTCCAGCTCTGTTCCTTGAATCCAGTTGGCAATTAGATGGCTTCTTCCATTTTTCTATTCAGAACTCATTTAACCTCTCGAGGAATGCATTTATTTTAGTGCCTTAAAATTGAATACTAGAAGAGGTTCAATTTATGTGGAAAATTTCCATATTTAGAATCAGTCAAAGTAGCCGGATACACCCACAGTCCCATGCCACTCTCAAGGCGCGCGTACTGCCATACCAGATATCAGATATCATACCCACGTGTGCCCAAAAAATACTAATTTTCCAACCATCTCAGATATTGTGTGATTTGATTTTTAAAAAGTCTGGTGTGAACCTTCCTAAATCTAATTAAAAAATTTATAAATTCCATTTGTGCAAAAGAAAAGCAATCTTTTTTTCTATTGCGATCCATTTTTCTTCAAATGCAACTGTATTTTTGGCATTTTAACTTTTACAGATTTAAAAATAATAATTGTTTAGAATTTTATATTTATATTAGGTTGTTTAAACATTAGAGATTTTTTTAAATCACAATTTATTCTTCGAATATAAATAAGATTATCAATATATATTTTAATTGTTTATTTTTTACTAAATTATTAATATTTAAATTTTTATATTATTTTAATTTATATTTACTTATTTTATTATACTTTTTAATTTTTAATTACGATTTAAAGACTTAAATATGAAAGTGAATTTTTTTTTTTTAAAACAGATTATTGTTGTTTATTTAATTCTGTATATTTAATTTTTTTATTTTTAATACATTTCGATATTTTTCTTTTTTAATTTATATTTAAATTTATTTTTTTTATTTTTTTTGCTCGGTAATAGTTATGCTTTTATTGCTGAAAATAACGTAAGTACATAAGTGCAAAGATCAAAAACCTCCATACCACCAGATCAAAAATGCCTTTACGGCTTCTACCTAAATCAATCCCAAAACCAACACAAGACATCTACAAATACCTTCATGACCATCCACCTAAAAACATTTCCAAAAAAACCCCAACCAACACATAACTACATAACTAACCATAATCGTAACCACTGTCATATCCATAAACATCCAAAAAAATGAATTGCGGATAACACCTCAGAGTTCAGATGAAGGAAAGCTTTCAAAAACTAAACTAACCACACCTCGATATACGGCAATCCAAAAAACGGAAATGTGCAGTAGAATCAACCCCTGCACTACGAGCTCGCCACACCACCCGAACCAGAGCCAACCTTATTCTTCCTCGGACGGAGTACACGCCTTCCTGCTCCCGCCTCCTCTGCCTTCGCTTGTTCGATCACCATCTCTAGCTCTTTAATCTGGATCAACAATTTCAGAGCTTCCTAGCCCCGTCGTGCCTCCAAACTGCGGTGGTATTTGCATTGCCCTCGTGCCCATCTCAGAAACGGTTTAATTACCCGCTTAATGCCTTCGCCTTCTTGCTTAATTCCCTCCCCAATGTCAAACCCCACTCCCGGGACTTCCCTTCAAGCAGTGAGTCCAATTCACCCAGGTAAGCTGCGGGAACTAAGGCTTCCATCACATGCTTCACCGTCGTTGTATTTTCTCCACTCTACAAACCCCACGCCATCACTAACAAATACATCCTAGTTTTGTAACGGTGCTTTGTTCCTTCAAAAGCACTACCCGCAATCAAATAAATGCATGGTACCACGTATTCATCCCAAAATTTTAAAAAGCTCTTCACCCTACGAGCAGTTAGCTCTCCATGGAACGGGCAGAGTTGTTTCTGAGTCTTGAGGGTGAAATTGGCTTCCATCTCAGACCCCTGCACTCCAAAACTCCTCTGCCACCTCCCTACAAATTCACCACTGTTCATCACCTCTCTGCAACTACACCACTACACTCTGCAACTTCACCTCTGCACTCGAAAATAACTTCAAGCCCTCTACTGCCATCTCCTGCTTTTTATGCGCATTAAATGGCATGAGGCAAGTAGTTAAATCTCCCCTAAGCTTGGTTCACACTCCCTCTTTAAGACTTTGTGTGGCATTAAAATAGCACCGCCTTCCAAGCCGTCCATCACCTGCATTCGTACTCCTCACCATCTCAGGGTTCTAAATACTGCCTTCACCTGACATCATCCCTTTGTCCGTTAATCTTCAAATTTCAGTTGACTCGTGTCTTCAATTCTCACTTCACCTATTTCATTAAAACCCAATGCCCGTTTAGATAAAACATCCGCTTCCATATTGCCCATCCTTTTAATATGACTCACTCTAAAATTCTCAAAATAATTTAAGTCTTCCATAATGTTATGAATGTGGTTTTGCAGATGCCACGCCTCAATCGATCCCTTCATGATTGCCTATATGATCACCAGCGAATCACCTTCGAGATGTAACTTCCTCACACCCATTTGCCTACAAAAACTTACTGCCATCAACGCTGCATTTACTTCCGCTACATTATTAGTCTCGGATTCAAGTTTTTTCACTCCTAGAAACAATACCTTACCACACCAATCCCTAACAATAAAACCTGCCACTGACGGTCCTGGATTACCCTTTGAGGCATCGTCAAAATTTACCTTCACCCAACCTTCCGAAGGTTTTTCCCACAACACTTTAGGATGCACCGAAGAACTGGATTGAAGCCAGCCATGCCCATTAATGGGCCTAAATCTCATGCCCGGCCATCTAGCGTGAATCGATCTATCATCCAAAGTGAACGGAACCTTCGGGTTAAAAAACTGTGATGTTGCCGCCCCAACTGTCTCCTCCAAAGAATGATTAATTATGTATTTCAGTCGTTCAATTGACTCCTTATCCAAAAAGATTCACCTATTTCTTTCCTTCCAAATCTCCCACATAATAATCGAGGGGCTTTCTTTCCAAATACATGAAAAGGTTGATTTTTTTAATCTCGATGGCCAACTAATCAATTCCTACTTCAATGTCGGTTGTCTTGGAGCCTGCCAATCTAAACCCATCCTCACCATTTCCCAACAATCTTGAGCTACTTTGCTGTTCAGGAGTAAGTGGTCTATTGACTCCTCCTCCTCTTCACACATAACACACCTTGAAGGTTCACAGAACCCCAACCTCTTATGGCGTTCACCTATTAGAATTCTATATATGAAAGCAAACCACACAAAGGTGCCTGCTTTTGGTAACACTTCTTTACTCCAAAACAAATCAATTGGCCAGTTTTCTATCCTTTCCCCCAACTCCAAAAATTTGTATCCTAATTTCACATAATACTTGCCATCTACAACCCCACACCAGGCCACTTTATCCATTCTATTAGTGGGTTGACACTGCCTGTCTCTGAAAATGTCTTGCATCTAATCTTTTTAATGATTTAAAAAGTTAACATCATTAATTGATTTCCAGGACCAATGATAACCAAAAGCGTCCTGCTGAAAGCAAAGGTAATCACAAACTCTCACCCCAATGCTGAGTGAACCAAAGCCTCAAATCCTGGTATTCCACATTATCCCTAAAAATCGGGTAGCCATTCCATGAATCATCCCAAAACTTTGCATTCTTTCCATTACCAATCTGCCATGTGATGTGATCCACAACAACTTTCCGACATGAAATAATAAAATTCCAAATTGCAGAGCCACGAGGGGGATTCCTAGTGGTCAAGATTCTATTATCCTCCATAGAATCCAAATACTTGGCTTTCAAAATTCTCACCCAAAGTTGAGAAGGTTGGGCATATATATTCCAAACCAATTTTGCTCCTAACACTTCATTCATAAGATTCCAATCACGCAAACCAGCTCCCCCTTTGTCCTTCGTAACACAAATGCTATTCCATGAAAATAAAGGAATCTTGTCTTGATCTCTTGCCCCATTCCAAAAGAACTCTCTCATGCTTTGTCCAATAACTTTAATAATTTTCTTTGGGATCCTCAAACACATCATTGAATAAATGGGAATAGCTGACACAACAGATTTCAGCATAAGAATCCTACCTGCAAAAGAAAGCCATCGACTTTTCCAGCCATCCATTTTTTTGAAACAACTCTCCACAAGACTTTTCCAAACCGCACTACAGCTTGCACCTCCAAAGAGTGGAATACCCAAGTACTTCCCTAGGAGGGTTCCCAATTTCATACCTAAAATTTCACATATTTCCACCTGCTTTTGCAGGCTAGTATTAAAGAAGAACACTTCTGATTTTCTCCAGTTGATCCATTGCCCTGAAACCCTGTTGTACTTGTCTAGCACCTCTCGCATAACCCTGGCCTCCTTGAAAGATGACTCACCTAATAACAGAGTGTCATCTGCAAATTGTCAATGAGAGATATTCTCCACTCCATCTGCCACTTTAACCCCCTTCCAACGACCATCACTCTTCCGTTTTGAAATCTGCCTCCCCAAGGCTTCCGCCATGATAATAAAGAGGAATGGTGAAATAGGATCCCCTGTCTCAGACCTTTTTCAGTCGCAAAAAAACCTTGCGGGCTGCCATTAATCAAGACTGAGAAACGTGGAGTTTTAATACAGCTTTCCACCCAGTTAACCCATTCACCACAAAAACCAAAACGCCTGAGGACATCTAACAAAAAAACTCTATTGACTTCATCATAAGCTTTCTTAATGTCCAATTTAATCATCATCCTTTCAGATTTAGAAACCCGAATAGAGTGAATTACCTCATATGCCACAATGACCCCTTCAAAAATCGACCGATTTGGAGAGAACCCACTCTGCTCCCTAGAAATAACAGAGTCCAATACATTTTTGAGCCTGTTTGCCATCACCTTGGATATGATTTTGTAAATTGTATTGCACAGGGAAATAGGTCTAAAGTCACCAAAAATTTTAATCTCCTCCCTTTTTGGAATCAAGGCTATAAAGGCGTTGTTAAAGTCATTTAACACAAAACCGCCAACTCTTGATTCCACCACCACCTCCAGCAGCTCCACCGCAATCAATGACCACATACGCTGAAAGAAGAGAGTTGGAAACCTGTCAGGTCTAGGAGCTTTATCTGCCCCCAAACCAAAAAGAGTTGTTCTGACCTCTTCCATAGATACTCCTTTATCAGATAATCATTTTGGGCTCTTGAAATTACTTCAGGAATGACAGTTAAAAGTTCCTCCCTTTGAGGATCCCCCTATGGATTAACTCTAAAACTTGAGAAGAATCTAACGACTTCATTGCCAATTTCCTGTTTATCTCTTATTTCTTCCCCATTCTCCTTCTGAATTGAAGAAATTTTATTACTTACCCTTCTCGCTTTGACAAAGTTGTGGAAGAATTTAGTGTTTCTATCACCCTCTTTTAACCACATTTCTCTTGATTTTTGTCTCCAAAAGATCTTCTCACGTGCCAAAAATTTCCAAATACTCCTTGTTAAGAGCTTTTTCCTATTGAAACTCAACCTGACCCATACCATCCGCAATAACTCTTTTGTGCAGAGCCTCCAGTTCGGTTTCTAGTCTTAATTTTTCTGAGAAAATATTTTTAAACACCATCCTATTCCACTATTTAATTTTCTCTATTATAAATTGCAGCTTCTTGAAAAAAATAAAGGCTTTGTTACCACTTCTTTGAGGAGCCTCCTTCCACCAATCCTCCACAAGAGTCAAGAAACCCTCCTCCCTCAACCACATCATTTCAAATTTAAAGGGACACCTTTCAGGAACTGAGTCCTCAAGAATCCTTGCACAAATGGGGTAATGATCAAAGCCAATTATTGGGAGGATTTCAGCATGCACTATCCATTGATTTTCAGCCCAATTTACTCTTAACAAAAATCTATCTAGTTTCTCCGCTATTTATGAGAAACCCTCCTGTCGATTCGTCCGGGTAAAATCCCCGCTTTTGAATGGAATGTCCAGTAAGTTATTTGAAATAACAAAATCACTAAAATCCTTGTGCTTCTGATTGTTCCAACCTGTTCCCCCCCCTTTTCTCCTCCAAGTACAAGATTGCATTAAAATCTCCACCCAATAGAAATAATCCATCCTCGTTCTGAGATAGAACACCCGAGATTTCCTCCCACACCCTTTTAAGATCCGCAATCTTATTGGGTCCATAAACATTGATGATATAAAACTGTGCATATAATTGTTTGGACCTGACTTCCACCCATTGCCATGATCTCTCAACATGAAGAACACTACTAACCTCCACAACCTCCTCCCGCCAGAGGATACCCAACCCTCCTGAAGCTCCCACTGATTCAACGATACACCTCTGCCATGTGTTGAAGTGCCTGCCAAATTTCTCAACCTCCCCCCCACTAAGTTTCATCTCCTGTAAAAGAACCATATCCGTTCTCACTTGATCAAAACAACGCTTGATCAAACGAATCTTGTCAGAGGCATTGCAGCCTCTGACATTCCATGATAGGACCCTCATGGCTCCCAGGGAACAGGGATAGCCTCTTCCCGATCTCAGTTTTTTCTGGCCAGCTGCACTGCCCGCCATTTCAAGCTTAACTTGCACACATTTTCGACCTCTTTTCTTGTTCTCTCCTACCGTAGCCACTGTCTTTTTGAAAAGGTTTTCCCTATCGATCGTTTCTCCAGAATCCCAACCTTAGCTTTTAAACCTAGCTCATCCTCATCTTCTGAATCCCCTTCTGAGTTGCCTTCTGATTCCAAATCTTCAAAAGAGTTTTCATTATCCTTCTCATTTTCAAAAGAGCTCTCCAAGTTTCTTATTGGGGATATTGGAATGTCTTGAAAGCCAGCCTCAAAATCCTCCTTACCTTCGACTATGGTACTTCTTGGTTCAAAACTTGCATGATGCCCCATCCACTGATTCTCTGAAAAATCCTCCCCTGGCTTCTCACTCCTGCAGTCCCTACTTTGGGTTATAAGCTTTGTCGGGGAATTGTGGGCTCCCACTTCCTTTGCCATCCGACCTTCCGAGTGATTTGAACTTCCCTCCGGGCTCATCCCAACCACTCTTCTATGTGACTTCTGAATAAGGTTTTCATTCTCGTCTTTCGAAGGTGGAACCCTAAGCATCACTTGATCTCTTTCAGGCGAAAGGCAAGTGTCTTCAAACAGAGATCTATCTCTTTCCTCTTTGGAGGCTGCATTAAGCTTCATAGGAGTCTGAATCCCTTGAGTGTCATTCACAAACTAATCTCGCAAGTCATCTAAATTGTCGCTTAAAGAGTTTACCTTCTTCTGGAGATCCTCTCCATCGTCACACTTCTGCCAGAAAAACTGTGGATCAAACCTTTCATCCCTCTCTGTTTCCATCTCTTGAACACACTGACTAGCCATCGAATTCAAAAAGTTGGCATCTTCCAATAGAAACATCTTTTCCTTACTTAGAAGTTCTTCATTCAAAACCTCAAGCTCTATTCCTTTTCCTTTGCTCTGTGAAGAACATTCATTTTCTGGGTGTCCAAAGCTTTTACATAACTTGCACATTTCTATATTTTCCTCAACTTCTATCATTTGTTTCCAAATGCCTTCACCAGATCTGAGTTCTACCATTCTGGGTAGAGGATGAATTTCCTGCCAATAAATGCAAATCCTCGCATACATACTATAATCATTCCTTATGATTGCCTCGTCTGCTTTAATGAAGGTTCCCAATTTATTCCCTATCAATGCGAAAGTCTCCTCATTCCAGTATTCATGTGGTAGATTATACAACCTGATCCACATCGGGACTTCTGTAATATTCTCTTCTTTCGGATTAAAATTTGGAACCCAATCCTTAATATAAAAGCCTTTGCCTCCCATCAAAAAAGGGCCACTGTTTAAAATCCATTCCTTATCCTTTGAACTTGCACAGATGACCAAATAAAAACCATTTGGCAGCGTTTTTAATACTGTGGCATTTCCCCAGTTATCATTCACCCAGTTTCTAATCTTACTGAAGGCAGGCCAAGGCCCGCTCCACTTCATAAAGAAAGCCTTTTCTTTGAAAAAACTTACAAAACTATTCCAAGCATTGCCATCTATTAACAGAGAAACAACCATAGTGTGTTCCACATTAGGGTTTACCTTAACCTGACTTTGAGGGTTTGTTCTGATTTTCGACCTCCAGAACTTTTTCTCAATCCTGTGAAAGTCAAAAGGTCCACTCAGTCGCAGATTCGCATTGCCCCATCTATTTCTTTCGGCAACATCAATCCTTCGAGAACCTTCCCCAGGAGCTCTTCCCCCTTGAATGTTAGACTTTCCCGAAGCCTTCCATGCATTTTGAGGAATTCGCCATGATCTTTCCTGCCCTTTGTTAAACCCGAATCTTCTATTCAGAGGCCATGAATTCTGCCCACGGCCTGTCCATCGATCTTGCCGTCTGGTAAACCCTAGCTGCTTCCTACGCTCTGCCATTAGGTGGATGTTGTTTATAACATTATTGTTATTAATTTAATTATAGGTTCTAGTATGTATATTTATTTGTTTATTGTAAACTGTTAAATCAGCTTATAATTATTTAAGTAGCAATTATGTGATAAGTAGGAGATATTTTCCACAAGTCAAAATTATGATATTGCTATCAGGATTCAACTATGTAGCTTTCGAGTCAAACTTATTGACCCATGATTCGTTACACTCCTCATGAATCATGGGTCAATGAGTTTTACTCGAAAGAATTCTGATAACAATTATGTGTTTATGTTGCTTTTAAAGTAACGAAAATCTCTTCTAATAACTTAAATATTGTCTTAAATATGTGTATGTGTTTTTTATGAATGTATCTAACTATACTCATGTTAGGAGTCTTCAAAAATGGCTATATCCATATCCGATACCCTATCTATATCTATCTTTGTATCCATGTCCATGCAACTTTGAAATCTGTTGATCCTTGATATTGAAGACAAAGATGACAGAAAAGGGCCCATTGTGTGTTTATATCAACACATTCATCATTTTTCACTACGTCAGTAGCCTAATACATTCTCAACTATATGGATGGCAACAAAATTAAGAAACAGTCCCATGAACTAGACAGTCTGGAAAAAACTAGCATGTGTCTTGCTTCACTAATTGATTGATATTGTCTAAAGCATAACTGATGATTACATGGGAATAAGATATTGCAAACCCCTATTTGGGGTTTCTGGATTCCTAATTACCATTTGAATTTGGATAGTCTCTCTTAGTTCAGCATTCTTGAATAGTAAATATTTGGTGGCACACTGGATGGCGTGAGTAGCATTCTTAGCTCCTTGATTTCATGTGAACTTTTCATGAATGAGTTTTCCTTTCCTGTAAGCTTAAAGGACGAAGTCAAAGGTGGTCGTAGAGTTAACATGCATATACTGTATTCAACATAAAAGGTTATCAAATCTTAGGCTTATACTTGTATCTAACAATGCTATAAAAAGAGATTAATCCATAGAGATATGTTGCATGATCAGCCAAACCTTCCTTGAAAGCCACAATTATCAGACTATACTCAATCTCCAAAGTCCAAGTCAGGTTTGCTGATCTGAAAAAAATAGTCAAATTGACTCTTGCAGACTTGGCCAACCAGTGCAACACTCCCAATCTACTACATACACTCACTGATGGACCGGTGTTATCATCTATTGCCAATAAAGGCCAATAAAGCAAAAATAACTCAGTTTTTTCACTACTACAACTGTAATGAGGGTTTATTTTCTGTATTACACATATGCTGAAGAAGGATGATTTCATCCTCCCAAACTACGATATTTGCATGAGATTTTCATATTTCTGCTGAGGTAGAATATTGTTCATGTAGAAGTCTGTTTCTATTCATTATTTCAACAGTAAGGAGCATTTCTCAACATTCAAATGGATACCATCTTTGTCAGAAGCACCAATTTGTCACCTCTTCATCAATGCATAACTATATTTAACATTTTTCTAGAGATTTTATTTGCACCTCTTTCTTCTCCAAACATCTTGTCAAAAACTTATAAAATAGAAAACGACATTCAGAATTTCTACGAGATAATTTTAAGATTTTGACTCTGGGAAGATGCTGATGCTGTAGAAGTTGACTTTTCTTCATAAATTTGGCTCTTGTCATCGCTACAGAAGTCCATTTTTATGCATAATTTCAAAAACGTGGATTTGAGGAATAAGGAGCCCAGGCCCCACTTACATTGGATCCAGTGCTATTAAAGCAAAAACCATGCCAATAACCTTAGCCTGCCAATATTACTCTTAAGCAAGCCAACTTCACGCTAATTTCAATTCCTCGAGCATATCCCTAATGAGAACTTAACCTGGTTCCTACTATCAAACCAGCCAATCTAAGCTAACCTATTTCCTAACTCTTACTCACACATACTCAAGTCAAGGACAATGCTAACCATATTTATTTCCCTTTTAAGGTGCACCTCTTTTCCTTGGCCAGAAATGATTGAACCCCTAGGACGGCATCAGACTGATTCCGAGCCCACAGGCAACCCAGAAAATTGAAATTGTGCTAGCAGTGGTGAACTCCCACTTACTTACCACTCGATCATGTGTCACATCCCATTTTATTAGTCTAGCTTAGTAACTGAATTATTGTATTTATTGTTTAATAATGAGCAATTAGGAAAGACATTTTGGTTACACAAATTATTTTTTTAAAGATAATTAAGAATGGTTATGATGGTAATGACTTATTATGTTAATCTGACAGAATCTAGTGACACAGTGACTCTCAGATTGGAGAGTGAGTATCATTGAGGAGAAGGTTTTAGCCAATGGTGCTAATTTGTCATGATTGAATCACACACACTTGATTCATGTAGCCAAGTTGCATAAGACTAGTGTATATATGTGTTCTTTACTTGTATATAATTACATAAGAATGGAATCTGGACAAATTAGGTAATCTGAAGGGCCTGTGTCCACATTGGGCTGAGCCAAACTTAGCACAGGAGTATGCTTCCCATTGATATGTAATTGCATTTTGATATTCCACCAAAATGGGCCCCAAACTAAAATAGAAATTAGTACGGGAATGCATAATAATGTTTTTCTTTTATTTTATTATTATAACAAGGAAATAAAAAAACTAATATTACATGTTAACATTATATTTTAATATTAATGCTGTTATAATAAAGAAATGAAATTGATGTTATTATTGAATAATATTAGATTACAATATTTTATGTTAGGATTCCTTTTTATCTTAAATAAAAGGAAAGACTAAGATTATTTGAAAAAAAAATAGTTATAAAATTCAAAATAGATTTTCTCCCTCTCTTTACGTGCCTTGCGATACTTCCACAATTGCATGCATTCCTATCATGGCAGCATGTTGGCGAAGGGTGTGAAACCTGGCTTTATGCCTACCAAGTTGCTTGTTGCTTAAGAAGTTTTGGAAGTATTTTTCCAGCGTAAGGATTTACAGTTTTGGAAGGAAATGGAGACACTTTTGTGGGGTCTATTCTCTGCATATTGCTGGGAGGTCTGTGTTGTGTTGTAAACACACAAAACCCCATTGCAAATGGGGACCCCTCTTTCTTTTTAATTGTTAGCTTAGTTGTTTTTGCTTAGCTTGGTAGTGGTTTTGATCTCCTATCTGTTGAGAGAAGGTAGCAATGTCTTATCAATCCAAAAGAAAACGTTGATCAATCCATGAAATAAGTAAGAGTGCAAAGATAAGGTTCGTCCTTGGGAAAGGTATAGTCAACTTAGGAATGGGTAGGTCGAGTTAGGATATCCAAGTCCAAGATAAGGAGTGAACATGCAATCCACCATCCAGCTTAGGAAAATTCCTTGCTTAGGATTAGGAATGTGCAATTGATCCAAGGAAAACAAGAGAATCCAGAATTTTAGGCGTCGATAGGGAATGAAGGAAAATTCCAAAGATTAAGACAAGGAACAATTAACCAATTCTAGGATGAAGTTGAAAAAATTTCAAGGAAAATTTGCCAAGACCAAAAAATGCATGAATGAGGAATAGAGAGCAAAATCATGAGGAAACTTCAGTTGACAAAGCATGGAAGCCAATAAAAGAGGTAGAAGGATTGTCAAGGAATGAAAAATTCCAAAGTTGAGATATGGGATAATGGAAAAATTCCAAAGTTGAGATGAGGATTATGGAAAAATTCCAAAATTGTGATAAGGATCAATGAAGAATTTCAAAGTTGAAATAGGGAAATTATCCAAGAAATGAAAAGAGTAGAAGGGATTTATCCAAAAATTAAACAAAGGAATAAGGATTCATTTTGCATGGAATGAGATAGGGAAATCCACGTCCAAGGTGGAATTCCGCTAGCAAATCCATGATCACCTTCAATTTCTGCCCAACAATCCTTGATCATATTGAAAGTCTGCCAAGAAAAAATCCAAGAGGTGGAATTCCTTGAGCAAGAGTAAATTTTGTTGGGAAATCCATGAGCACCTGGGATTTCTGCCTAGGACTCCATGCACACCTTCAATTTCCGCTAGGAAACCCAGGTCCAAGGCTAATCTCCGCCAAGTAATCCAAGAATAAGGTTAATCTACGCCAAGGAAAATGAAATGAATAGGATTCCAAGAAAAGTGAGCGCTCCACCTTGCATATATCACCATTCAAGTCAAATGTCAAATCAAAATGGAAATGGCCGACCTAGAGAGGGAAAATAAAACAAATCACCTCCTAAAAGTGCAAATGGAAAATTTGGAAGGAAATGAAATGAAATAAAGGATGGCCAACCTAGAAAGAGAAACAAAATAATTCCCCTCCAAGGTGCAATTCAAAGAAATAAAATAAAATTCAAGAGTAGGACGACCTAGAGATGGGTAAAGCTTAGCCTACCCCCTTTTGCAAAGAAAACCTTTCATGTGAGGCGCCTATTAATGTAAGACGAATTGAATCATTTTCAAGACAATTCCCAGCACAGCAAAGCAAATTATAGCAGACTTTAAAGAAAATCAGGCCTGAAACAAGTCATTCAAGAAGCAGAAATAGGGCGAATTTAGTGTCAAAAGTGAAGGAATAGTCATTGAAATCTGGAGTTCACTTCTATTTTGAAGGGAAAAGCCATTGAATTGGTCAATCATTTAAAGTTGCATATGGAAAATGAATTAAATTTTGAAATGATGATCCAAAATTGATTAATTCTTTTTCACAATTTCTTTTTGAAGAGTGTTGTTGTAGGAACATCTTTTGAATTTTCCATGGGCAAGTAAAGGATGAATTGCCCATGTTTGGAATTGATTAAGAATGGTTTATCCATAACTTTAATCCAGGAATACTTTCTCACTTTTCAGGAATGATTGCATGGAATGATGGAGAAGGATGAAGAGGCAAGAACGTGAGGGAAGATAAGATCAAGATATTCAAGAAGATGACAAAGAGGGACATCATGATGAGAAGGATAAAACCACAACAAGGATGTCAAGGTCAAGGTCAAGGATATCTAAGAAAAAGACTCTGAATGAAAAGTGGAAATGTGGAATGATGATCAAAGAAAATATTTTGAAGAATTACAAAGTGGAAAGGAGAAACTTTGCAAAACGTGCAAGCTGAAGTGACATCTACTCATTTCCATCAATCAAATAATTCAAGGTCAACATGTCCATATTCATCAAACCTAAATTATGCAGAGAGGGAAATAGGCATGTAAAAGGCATTAAATGAAATATTACAAATCATTTTTTCATTGGTCCTTTCCCTAACAGGACGTGTATCCAAAAATTGTATAATGTTCTCATTGGTCAAAAATGTTGTAAGTGGTCGTAGGTATACCTACCTGTTGACGTGTATTTTGTACACAATCATACACAGAATAAAATACCCAAGGGTACCTTATCCTCTCTTGAATAAAGTCTCTGATTGCTGAAGATGTCGCAAAAAAAGGATCAATCAGGATGACTCCAATGTTCTTTTATGTAGGGTCTCTACGTGTGGATAAGCACCAGTGGTCGTTGTGATTGTTGTTTCATCAAGGGGACTTACGTATCCGAATTGCAGGAACAAGATTTCCTAATACTAATGAATTCCAAAAAAGATCAAAAGGGTAAGGCTTGCAAGAGATAAACTCTAATCTAATCCTAAGAATGACTCAATGTAGGCTAGACTTGGCAAGATTCTACCAACTTCAGTATTGCCAAGGAATTACAACTTTACTGAAACTGATGCGATCTTCTAAGGTGAATAATGATTTTCAAATCATCAAGAATCATAGGCACTACCATGAAGGTACATATCAATGACTCAATAATGAATGAAGGTTTATGCAATCCAAATATTTCCAGTCGACCACACAAGGCGTCCTTACAATCAGTAAGAAGCTAGTGGTTTGGAGTATGAATCTCACCAAAGATCAAGCCCAACACTTAGTCCTTCAAATTTAAATACTACTTTGACTGAGAATGATTCAAGAGAATAAACAACCATGAAGATAACCACAAGAATTGCAATAAAACATCATAACTTCAATATTTTATTGATCTCAAAGCCATCATAAACAACAATTGTTTGAAATTCCTTCTTCAAAGCTCAATCTTGCTACAAAATAACTTGCTTCTCAAAACTCTAACTATTTCTTATTGGTCTCTCTTAATTCTCATTTCTCCTATCTATATCAAAATGAAAATGAATGAGGGTATATATAGCATCCTCAATTACAATGAACGGTCCAGATCAAAAGAAGATCAATGGCCAAGATTATGACACCTAAACCCTAATTAGGGTTTATTACAAATAGCCCCCTTTTTATTGAACAATATTAAATGCATAGCCAAATATTAAATTTGGCACAAAAACCTAGGAGACATAGACCAATGACAATTAAGGTGCCACATCATCTATAACAACCTTTCTTCTAGAATCTTATTCCCTTTCCAATGCTCCTTTTTAGCATATGCAATGAATCTAGACACGATTCCTTCGATCTCAGCAATTGGAATCTCGGGAAGATTCCTCATTCGTTCCTCCAAGTGGATGACCTGATCGAAAGCCTTGAGCAGAGCAGTGTCCCATCCAGGTTCAAGTTCTTTGATTTTCTCAATCAAGAGCATGGTAGCAAACATCTGATCCCGTTGCTCATCTGTAATAACATTCTCATCTTTGCAAAAGATGACCTTGACTCTATCTTCTAATTCTTGCAAATCCACATCTGTCTCAACTGCAATCCTCCTGCCAAGAATAGTACATAATACTTCAAACACCCTGTCCTGGATCGGATGGATAATCTCTTCAACTTGATTGCATTTGTTACTGATGTCCTCAAAAAGAACTTCCTTCATCTGGAGTAAAGTTGACCATTGGAGTAAACTATGAGGTCCTCCATCCATTATCTTTTCTTGTGCTAGGACCTTCCTTGATGTTTGTCTGATTACTTGCAGGACAGGAATGATAACATCCTTAGTATGAGCAAAAGCAGCTACAGTTATCATTAGGTTGTGGATGATCTCAAGAACCTGAATAGCTCGGTGAATGGTCTGCATCATCCTTGTTGCAAATTCAATAGCAACTGTATGGGATTTGTCAATCCAAGAGCTCATAAGCTGGACCAAACTCCTGACTCTCTCTGCCTCGCCAACTGATTCAAGGGGAAGTGCCTGTGCAGGAGATACTGTTGGATCCTGACGTCTCAAAGGCTGATTGAGATGGCTAAAGTAGCCTCTCCAAGCACTGACCTCTCGCTCAAGCTTTCTATTCTTTTCCATTTCTTCTCTAAGCTTGTCCTTAAGTGCCTCAAATGAATCAGTGGCATCATCCAACGTCTGCTCGGCTGTGAGTGGACCAAGCTCAAATGTCTCTACATCATATTCCTCTGCGAGGATCTCACCTTCATACTTGTCCACTGCTGGTGTAGCTATCTGCAATTTCCTGGATCCTGTCTCATCTCTGATCATCTTGGACATCTTAGTAGCCTTCCTCTTTTCTGTCACTTCCTGAGAATTTCCAACAAGGCTCTCTAAATCAATCACATTATATTCGTCCTCGATCACAATCACCCTTGTTAGTCTCTCTTTTAACCAATCTGGAATGGCAGATCTTGTTTCTCTAACCTGTATCTCATTAGGCAATGTTTCTTCTTCTCTGAGAGGAGATGTCACTTCGTCATCGTTCTTGTCTTCATGTAGCTCATTGGCCTGGAGAGATCGGTTTGATGAACGTTGAGGTGCCTGTCCTTCTTCCTGTTTATCGTTCTGTACCATTGATTCCATAGATTCCTCCACTTCAAGTGTCCTGTTCTCCTATCGAGAAGATGTGCCGGATGAACGATCTCTGTTGGCTTCTTGCTTCTTCTTGGAGGATTCTCTTTTCTCGGGTCTCTCTTTTCTCTTTGAGCCTCTAGGATGGGGGTTGCCTTCACTTACGCTTCGAAGGTTGCCTTCACTTGTGTTTCTGGGATTAGGATTACCTTCACTTACACTTGCTCCTCCTTCGCCTGGCCTTTCCTCCAAAGTAAAAGTCATAGATATGCCTTGCTCTCTCAACTTTTGATGTTGCACATCAACCCATCTGCGAGTACAAGACAAAACTGGAGCCATCAAGGCATCTAGATCCAAAATTTCAGGTTCATTCCAATCTAGCTTCACTGCTTTGCTCTCTCGGTCATAAGATGATTGGAAATGTCTGCCACTGTCCTGAGCTTGGTTGGCCACTCTGTAAATTTTGCATCTCCTGATAAAGTCTAAAGGCAATCTGGAATGCATCTTTCTTTTCACTTCAAGATCATCTGAGAGATTCATCACAAAGTCCTCTACCTGAGGTTCATGTCTGTATTTCCTTCCGACTGTCTCTTCTATATACCCATAAGGATCAAAACTCTCTCTCATGGCAAAGAATGAAAATGAATATAAAGCTAACTCCTTTTCTGCATCATCCATGGCTAGAGCATTAGGACATACCTCAACTGAATTTCCTAGTATGATAGGAACAGGAACTCCATTTCCATGCCTGTGTTTGAATGCCTTTGCATACGCTGCCAATTGTCTAGTTACCTCAAGTAACACTATTCTGTCTGTCGGATATCTCGGCAACATGTAGGGAGGTGAAGGACATCCATGAACTCTGATATATGTAAACTTCTGAAATTGGATGAACCAAGCACCTTACCTCTTTACAAGCTCTTGTGCATCTTGAGATAGCCGATTGTGAATCCCGCCTTGCAATGTCCTGGTGATGTTCATCGTGAAGGTATCATTGACCAACTTGTAGTCACTTCCTGGAGGATGATGCAAATGAACATAGGAATCACAAACTCTGACTTCCCCGTGCCCTCTTTCGATCACTCCTCTGTGAGGTAGTCCTGCATATTCAAAACTCCTTATCAAGGCATATATGATGTATGAACTCATGTGGAAAGACTTGGTAGCCTTCAGTCTTCTTAACTGCACGTCCAAGCAATGGCTAATCATTCTAGCCCAATGAATTGTTCCTTTTCCTTGAACTATCACTTGGATGAAGTAGAACATCCACTTCTCAAAATAGAAGGCTTGAGGAGCCCCTGTAACTCGGTTGAGTAATGTTATCAAATCTCTGTACTCCTCCTGGAAGTCGATCCTATGTGGTGTGTTCGGAATCTTGCTCAGGCGAGGACGACTCTTGAGTAACCAATTCTTGTTGATGATGCTCAAGCAAGTGTCTGGATCATCTTCATACATGGACCTGGCTCCTTCTAAGCTTTTATAAATCATATCTTTATGTTCTGGCAGGTGAAGAGCTTCACTGATAGCCTCCTCTGAAAGATAAGCAAAAGTGTCTCCTTCCTTGGACACTATCAATCTGGACTATGGATCATAATGGCGAGCACACTCGATCATCAACTCATGGCACTGGACTGCTGGAGGGAAGCCGGCCGCCTTGATAATGCCACTTTCAATTATTCTCCTTGCGACAGGTGATGGCTTGCCAATGTAAGGGACCTCTCGAAACTTCTTCACACTGAAGTTTCCCAAGTTAGTATCTCCAATGTTGCTCCACTTCGACACGATCTTGGTCTCCAATTCTTCGTTCTTTTGATCTTCCTTCATGAGGGCTGGACGACTGGTAGATGCCCCTACCTTCGGGGTCGCCATCGTGACACCTACACAACATTTCATAATAAGTAACGGATTTTGCAATATAGAAATATAGATTAGATTAAAGATTGAATTTTAGGAAACCTCATGATAAATCCTTGAATTATCATTTCCTAAATATAACGATGCAATTTTGGAATTCAAGATTCAAAATTCAAAATTCAAGATTGAGGCTAGGACGATTCAAAATTCAAAATTTGGACAAGGGAGATCTTGCCATACCTTTCTTGAGAACTAACTCTAAAAAGATGCAAAATTAGGAAATTCGTCTAGGCAAAATGAAGATTGGAATCTTCAACGTGAGCTTCTCCTAGCAAATGCGCCTCCTTTATCAACTTCACCACCCTTGGGGTCTTCAACGCCTTAAGGGAAAATTCGCTTCAACTCTATCCTCCAATAAAGTTCGCACTCCTCCTTGGATGGAAATTTCGCTCCTCTCCTTGGATCAAAATTCGCTCCCTCTATTGCTCTTCCAAATTCGCATGCAACAATGATTGAATGATGGTTTAAAATGCTTGAAAGTACCCCTCTTATATAGGCGCTCACCTCCTTAATTGCACATAGGCCGACTTTTGGAAATAAGGCAAATAATAAATAAAATTTAAATAAAATGGAGGCCGACTTTTATAAAAATATGGAAATATAACCCCAAGCGCTCTCCCTTTTATTTAATTTAATAATTAACTAATTTAAATGCCTTTGTAATTAATAATTTCGATTTTTTAAAAGGCCCAATCAATTATTAAATGCCTTATGCGCTTATTTTAAATGCCAATTTAATTAAATAATTCAAAGTTTTTATCGAATTTTAGCATTTAATGCACTTCAAAATTTATTGGCGCCAAAACATAAGAGATATAAGGGATACTAACCACATCGCTCTGGTCCCTGGGAGAGGGACAGGAGCGCCTTAGCCAACTTGGATTGATTTTCACGTTCAAAGTCACTTCTATTACGTCCAAACTGGGATCTTCATTTATAACTTGGAGTTTGATCTATTCAATTTTTTGAAATGAATGCCCCTTAGACCATTTTCGCCCTGGTCCCTTGGTGAGGGACAGGAGCGATTTTTGCTTTTACTCCTTGGTCCTTGTCTTTTGAATCGTCAAATTAACTTGCGAGGTAGGCAACGATCATCTTTGTTTGTTCCACGCATGCCAATCTTGTCCTTTGCAACGCAAACTTGATTTTTTGGAGATTTTCGCCCTGGTCCCTGACTAAGGGACAGGAGCGAACTTTACATTTTAGCCAAAATTTGCCGAGCCTTGGGGTCAATTCCTTGTTTATCATCTCCGAAAGGCACTCCCTACTTTGCACAATTCTTGCACTGGCGTGATTCTGGAGGGAGATGTTTAATTTCATAGAAATCGCTCTGGTCCTTGACTGAAGGACAGGAGCGCCATTTTGTTCTCTGTGTGAACCCTTGATCATATCAACTTCAAATTGTCTTCAAAGCGAAACACGTTGTTTCTTATTCCTTCTTAAGTCTTGCAAACGATAGTAGTACTCCAAAATTAGGCACACTTGAAGAGTTCGCTCTGGTCCCTTGGAGAGGGACAGGAGCGCCTTAGGCAATTTGAGCAAGTTTTGTGGTCCTTTGCAACTTCGTTCCTCTTAGAGACATCCCACACATCATTTTGACTCTATATCTTGGCTTGGACTCGACCAAATTCGGAAGGGAATGCTAGATAATGCATATTTCGCCCTGGTCCCTTGGAGAGGGATAGGAGCGAACTTTCATTTGTAAGCTCATTTGTGTTTTGCCAACCTTCAAGATTATCTTCAACGGATTGGTTGGGTCGCCTTTCCTTCATCTCAAATTTGAAATTCGCTTTTCCTTGGTCCAAAACTTGTCCTTTGAGAAAATCGCTCTGGTCCCTTGGAGAGGGACAGGAGCTATCTTTAAAATTCGCCTTGGTCCCTGACAGAGGGACAGGAGCGAACTTGACTTCTTGGGTAGATTTTCTCCTTCGCGGTCCATTCAAGTTATATTCAATAGGCAAAACGTACCTTCCTTGATCTCTTCCAAATCGCGAAAATCATTTAATCCTGCAAAAATAAGGCAAACTTGGTGTTCAAGCTCTGGTCCTTCAGTGAGGGACAGGAGCGATTTTGTCATTTTAGCATATTTCCTTGTTTGCAAATTACTTCAAATTATCTTCAATGGATGAAACATGTCCTCCTTGATCTCCTCGAATCAAAAAATTGTCTTGGCCCTGCAAGGACAGTGCAACTTTGAGAAACAAGCTCCGGTCCTTCGGTGAGGGACAGGAGCGATTTTTGTCCTTAAGGTCAAAACTTCAACTTTTCATTGCAAACGACTAAGTCTAAATACTCCATCATGTTGATTTCACCCCTTATTGCGTCCCTGATGCTTCAATTTGATCAAGTAAGGCCAAAAATGCCCTAAGTAAGCTATTTCGCCCTGGTCCCTGGGAGAGGGACAGGAGCGATTTGGCCTTAAACTTAAAAAAATTTGCCATTTTGAGTCTCAAAAAATCTTCAAAACCTTCAATTTATGCTCGATTGCATCTCCTGGCGACCCTGCACAAGACAAATGAAACAAGTCAATAACCAAGATGCATAAAATACCAATTTCGCCCTGGTCCCTGGGTGAGGGACAGGAGCGATTTCGCCTCTATAGGCCAAAATATCAAGAATTTAGGCTTTCAGTCACTTCACAAGGCATAATTAGATCATCTCCAAGGCCAGGGGTCAATTATCAAACTTTCCAAAATTTGGTCAAAATTCACCTGGACAAAATTGCACAATTCTATCACTAACACTTAGGCAAAATTTGAACTTGCTTTCAAAATTCCTACTGGACCTAGTCAGACACACCTGACACCCTGACAGACTCATCCTATTTCAAAATTGCAATCCATGCAAGAATGCTCAACAAACTTTCAAAATTTGACTGGACTTCGGCTTGAAAATATCAAAAAAGGAAACCCTAAGGCTTAGCCCTAGTCCAGACGACTCACTCACTTACCCAAAACCCTAAAAGCAAAGAGAAGAACAGGCAAACCAAGCAAAAAAAGAGGGGGTCCCCATTTCAATGGGGCGATGTGTGAAATGGTCACAACACTACCCCACCTTAGGGTTTTATTGTTTAATCTTGGCTGTTAATTAGGATCAATTTGGGCCCTTGATTTGTAATTGGAAGTCTATAAAAGGCTTGGCCTTTTCATTTGTAAAGGGGGGAGATTATAAATTGTTGCCAGGACAATGTCAAAATCAATACATAATTTTCATTGAAGAAATGGTAGATAGTGTGAAGTTTCAATATTTTTCATGGTTTCTACTTCTCAAAATTTAGTTAAAGTTCATTGATTTCAATGGTGAAATGTGAAGATATTTGATAAATTCCTTGGTTCATACCATTTGTACTTTGTTGATTAATAATTATTTTGCATACTAGTTTGAACTTTATTGTGGCAATAGTTTGATTGTGGATGTTCATTTGGATTGCGCCAACATTGGATATGTGGATGGATGTTTACAATATGAAAATCTTTCACTACCTTTGAAGATTGCACTCTTTCTATTGCGTTGTGAGCTATCTCCAGTTAAGTAGAAAGGAGTTCTATAAGGAATTTGTCTATCTAAACGCTATCCATTATCATCATTGCCCTTAGGTTCTTAGCTTAGTTTCTCTAACCCTTATCCTTTTGTCCTTTTGTTTGAAGAGTTTGAGTTAGCTTAGGAGGAAAGCATCACTTAGATCGCCAATACAAATGTTCGAAGTCTCAGCTTTGTAGAAGTGTAAGTCCCTTTGTGATACCAGCAATATCACATCATTTCACTAAGACCATCCATTGCACATCAAGACCTGACAATAGGAACCTTAGGGTGACCTTATTTGATCATATCTTTAGCATTTGAGGTTTCCTTATTCAAGAGAGGATAGAATACTTAGTATTTTATTCTATGTTGGAGAGTGTCACAAAACACCCGTCAGCAGAATTGGCGCTACGAGGGGCTTCTGTTCAAATCCATAGCAAGATAGGACCAGTATGAACTTTCAAGTGTTGAATTTGAGGTAGTTGAAAAAACCCCAAAAAAAAATTGAAAATTTGAAAAATCAAAAAAAAAAAAAAAAATCAGAAAAGTCAAAAAAATAGAAAGGCAGCAGTTTCATGGTTCTTGTGGTTAAGAAAGTCTTCAAGTTGATAATCTTCAGCTTTGGTGGGCTTTGAATGAGCATTTACATCCACAAAGTTTGTCTCAATTTGCATTACTAGGAAAATGTAGAATTCATAACACCAGTAGGTATGGTGAGATGCATTGTTTGGCCTTTTTGTCAAGGAATTAGCTTTACAACGGGAAAATTTCCTTTTCGGAAATACATAAACCGGTAGTGCTTGCAAGAGCAGGTAACATTAAATTTTCAAATGGTGAAAATGGAACTTTCATAAGATTCAAGGAGATGATCAAGAAGCAGCTGAAAGTTGAGGAGTTATGTTTGGAAGATATTTTGCTGCCTTGTTGGTGTAGAGTACATAATGCATCTCACTCAGAATTCACATGCTCATTATGCAAGAATGCCATCGAGCAAGTTAAATGTCATTTGGGATTGTTGGAACTTGGAACAGCCAAGTATATGCAATGAGGAGTCATCAAAGGAGTGCAACAAAGATACTATTCAGCAAACGGCCTTGGCAGTAGAAGAATGTGTTGCAGCATCATCTAGCAGTGAAGGTAGCGCATTAGGAATGGATAGCATGATTGAGCCTAATGATCAATATATTGCAGTGGAAGACAACATGCATTGCACCAAAAGAAGAATGCATGAACAAAATAATCCGAAGTAATGATCAATGTTTGGAAGTGTTAAAGCATAAAGAGCTACAAGTCGATAGTACTAGTGAAGAGAATCCAAAATCACAGATGGATGACTTAGAAAAAGGATAAAGTGACTTGAAAGGTTGTCATAATTCACTATCACTTGATGCTTCATCAATCAAGGAAGGGAGAAGGGATTCAAATTGATTGCAAGAAGGAAGCGACTTAGATGTACCTCAAAAGGAGGAAATCATTGAACATTCATCTATGCCACAAAAAGAAGGTCCAAATGAAGAATTACTTGTTGCCTCAAATGGAGTATCAATCAGCAATCAGATTTAGGATGACATGAGGGAGTTTTCATTATGTCAGAATGTTGATTCATTACATTTTGTTGATTCCAATGATACAAATGTAAGTATAATTCATAACAATTTTCATCTTAGTGTTGTTAAAATGCAGGAAATTTCAAGCATCCTTGGACGGAATAATCAAATGGACATGCAAGACGATGACCAAGTTGTCACAATGGAGGCAAAGAACGAAGAACAATTTGAGTTGACACTTGAAGGACCATTCATTGATAGATTGAATGATGTGTTTGCCAAAATACAAAAGGATTCATTGCCAAAGATGTTTCAAGACGAACGAATAGGTGAAATGTTCCATGTTTCTAAGTTTCAATCCGAATCCAATTTTCACCATGAAAACCTTACTAATGGATGTAATTTTAGTTTGCATGTTTTGAGTGCAAGAGGAATGATACATCATCAACTTCGACCCCCTAAAGCTGTGGATGGTAAACAAGAATGTCCATTCGAGGGCAAAGCACGCCAAGTTGTTTCTTTCCTTACCACTAGTTTTGAAGGTTATCGATTTGATTATAGAAGTTAAGGAAAAACAACTTGTGTGTGGATAAACCATGGACCCAATGAATTGCCGCAATTATTGATTTTACATGAAGTTTCAATTAAGTATGAAGGTTGCATGGTGGAAGGTCATTTCTCCGAATTTAAAGACAAATTTGCAAAACTTTGAACCATGACTTATGCCATGTTATTGCTGAACATTTTGAGAAATCATGTAAGGTCTTGCATATATTTAGGCCCTTTGAATCTTGTTCGCTCTAGGTGTTTTGTACATAGCTTAGTTTGTTTTTCACCTTTAGAGTAGGTTTCCTTTCCATCTGTTTTAGTTTAGTTTGCTTTGCTTCGCCTAGTTGTCAATCTGCCTTGGGTCAATTAGCTCAAGTGGTTTTAGTTTGGTTTAGTTTGTGTTAGTGTTAGTTGTTGTGTAGTTTTAGTTTCCTTTATGGGAACTTTGTTTAAAGAAGGGTGTTATTTTTTTGGCATATACTGGCATAATTCTGATTTTATGTCCATTTTATTTCTTGGGTAAATATTTATTAAGTTCTTTAAAATCCGAGGTTGATTCTCTCTAACTTTATTATTTGGCTATGATTTGTCCTTGACTCGGAAGGAAATCATCTATTGTGTCTTTGACACCAAAATCTTTTTTATTACCATATATTTCACATATAATTAAATTGCTCTAAGTCACTGCAATTTCTTATGGAGAAATGGTGGCTAGTGAAAAATACTAAGTCCTACTTTAGCGCAGCTATAATTCTCAAACCCATAATGAGCTTCACTATTTATGAGTCAAATTACAAAAAAAATGTGAGAAAAGCAATATCGAAATTTAGAAAAAAAAAAAAGGAGAACAGAGAAAAATGAAATGGAAAGGGAAAATATTGAAATATTTGGCTTAGTTATTTTGCTTAGCTTGGCAGTAGTTTTGATCTCCTATCTATTGAGAGAAGGTAGCAATGTCTTATCAATCCAGAAGAAAACATTGATCAATCCATGAAATAAGTAAGAGTGCAAAGGTAAGGTTCATCCTTGGGAAAGGTATAGTCAAGTTAGGAATGGTTAGGTCGCGTTAGGAAATCCAAGTCCAAGATAAGGAGTGAACACGCAATCCACCATCCAACTTAGGAAAATTCCTTGCTTAGAATTAGGAATGGGTAATTGATCCAAGGAAAACAAGGGAATCCAGAATTTTAGGCGTCGATAGGAAATGAAGGAAAATTCCAAATATTAGGGCAAGGAGCAATCAACCAATTCTAGGATGAAATTGAACTAATTTCAAGGAAAATTCGCCAAGACCAAAAAATCCATGAATCAAGATGAGTAATAGAGTCTAAAATCATGAGGAAACTTCACTTGACAAAGCATGGAAATCAACAAAAGAGGTAGAAGGCTCATCAAGAAATGAAAAATTCCAAAGTTGAGATATGGAATTGTGAAAAAGTTGAGATATGGAATTATGGAAAAATTCCAAAGTTGAGATATATAATTATGGAAAAATTCCAAAGTTGAAATGAGGATTACGGAAAGATTCCAAAGTTGAGATAAGGATCAATGAAGAATTCCAAATAAGGAAATTATCCAAGGAATGAAAATAGTAGAAGGGATTTATCCAAAATTCAACAAAGAATAAGGATTCATTTTGCATGGAATGAGATAGAGAGATCCATGTCCAAGGTAAATCTGCTAGGAAATCCACGTCCAAGGTGGAATTTCATCTAAGAATCCATGATCACCTTCAATTTCCGCCCAACAATCCTTGATAACGTTGAAAGTCCGGCAAGAAAAAATCCAAGACCAAGGTGGAATTCCGCAAGGAATTCCTTGAGCAAGAGTAAATTTTGTTGGGAAATCCATAAGCACCTTGGATTTCCACCTAGGAATCCATGCACACGTTCACTTTTCGCTAGGAAATCCACGTCCAAGGCTAATCTCCACCAAGGAATCCAAGAGCAAGGCTAATCTCTGCCAAGGAAAATGAAGTGAATAGGATTCCAAGAAAACTGAGCACTCCACCTTGCATATATTGCAATTCAAGTCAAATGTGAAATCAAAATGGAAATGTCCAACCTATAGAGAGAAAATAAAACAAATTGCCTCCTAAAAGTGCAAATAGAAAATTTAGAAGGAAATGAAATGAAACAAAGGAAGGCCGACCTAGAAAGAGAAACAAAATAATTCCCCTCCAAGGTGCAATTCAAAGAAATAAAATCAAATTCAAGAGAAGGACGACCTAGAGATGGATGAAGCTTAGCCGACGCCCTTTTGCAAAGAAAAGAACCTTTCATGTGAGGCGTCTATTAATGTAAGACGAATTGAATCATTTTCAAGACAAATCAAAAGACAATTCCCAACAAAGCAAAGTGAATTATAGCAAACTTTAAAGTAAAACAGGCCTGAAAGAAGTCATTCAAGATGTAGAAATAGGGTGAATTTAGTGTCAAAAGTGAAGGAATAGTCACTGAAATCTGGAATTCACTTCTATTTTGAAGGAAAAAGGCATTGAATTGATTGATCATTTAAAGTTGCATATGGAAAATGAATTAAATTTTGAAATGATGATCCAAAATTGATTAATTCTTTTTCACAATTTCTTTTTAAAGAGTGTTGTTATAGAAACATCTTTTGAATTTTCCATGGGCGAGAAAAGGATAAATTGCCCATGTTTGGAATGATAAGAATGATTTATCCATAACTTTAATCCAAGAATACTTCCTATCTTTTCAAAAATGATTGCATGGAATGATGGAGAAGGATGAAGAGAATGAATGATTCAATAATCGGATAATCTATTCAACAATATACAAGCGTATATAAAGAATTAACACTAAAAAGCTAAATGACCATTAAACAAGGAACTAAATATAGGTGACTAAAATATAATTAAATATTCTAATACCCTCCCTTAATGGTCATTCTATCTACTAACTACCCTACAGAAAACACTGCAGGTCTTTTGATCACAAATGAAAAGAACACTTTGCTGCGGTGAAGACCCTCCCTGGATTTGAAAAGTGTTAATGACCAAGAATACCAAAATCCATCCAACCTGACGTTGGGTAACCAAACTAAAACCTGAAACCATGATTTTGAGGAAAAATCGGCAAACCCTCCAAACTGAAGATAAAAATCATCATTTTTGTGGAAAAAAATGGTAAAAACCCTTGAAATGATTTTTGTGGAAAAAATCAAACAAAACCCTGAAACTTTGCATGGCAAGACCCAAAACACCACGTGGTAAGACACCAAACATCACGCGGTAAAACATCAGACATCATGTAGGAAAACACCAGACAACATCACGTGGTAAAATACCAAACATCACATGGTAAAACAGAAAACTTCACGCGGCAAAATAGCAGACATCATGTGGTAAAACAACACCCTGATTTTTGAGGAAAAATCAAGCAAAACCCTCCCATGATTTTTTTGTCGAGAAAAATCAGAAAACCCAACCAATGACAAAATCAAAAAGCATGGAAGGTTGACTCCTCTTCAGAATGCTCTGCAACATGAGCCTGTAACTGCTCCTGAGACCCTCCTTGGTTGGACTTTTGATCAGCCAACCTCTTTCTGTAGAACTTCTGGATATGCCCAGATCTACCACAATAGTGACATGTGAATCTCTGTGTGAACCCCTCCTTAGAGTGGTGCTGCCCTTTCTGCTGTGAGTAATCACCTTTGCCCTTTTCCTTGGCAGTAAAAGCTTGTTCCGCACTGACACTGTTACTACCAAACTGTTGCTTCCATCTATCTTGTTGTAGAAGCTTGGTGCAAAGATCGGGAAACTTCAAATCAACACTAGTAGAAGAGATATTGAGCGTGTCAATCAAATGCTCGTAAGAGAGGGGAAGACTTTTCAGCGTGATCACTACCATACCCTCTTCCACCATGGTACGACCAATAGCTTCCAACTGGTCACGGATCTCCTTGATCTTCGTAAGATGTGCCTGGATAGATGTCTTGTCATCCACCATGATAGAAAACAGCATATTCTTCAAGAAGAAAGCTCGTCTCTTGTCGGACGTTTCATGAAGATCCTTTAAGAGATCCCAGATCTCTTTAGCTGTTTTACCTGAAGGCACCTGAGGGAGTTGATCA
Organism: Cryptomeria japonica; assembly: GCF_030272615.1. NCBI lineage: Eukaryota > Viridiplantae > Streptophyta > Pinopsida > Cupressales > Cupressaceae > Cryptomeria > Cryptomeria japonica. Next base: position 420,806,583 of record NC_081413.1, on the reverse strand, counting down.
TCTGTGACGGATAACTTGATAAGCATGACAGCCTCTCAATTCTTCACATCATGTTTGTCTTGATCATCACCTGCTGTTGTACGACGAGATTCCTTACCCAAAACAATCTGATCAAGACAACAATACTCAAAAATTGAGAGCATCCGCTACTTCCAGGTATTATAGTTTTGCCCATTGAACTTCTGACTGCTCTCCAACATAACATTGGTCAAAGACGCCATTCTGGAAATTGAGGTCAACTCTCGTCAACCTTGTGAAGGCACAAAATTTGAGTCACGGAAAACGAGGCACCCGGAAAAATCTAAGACCAACCCAGAAAAGCTCTCGAAAAACTCACCAAGAATCTAAAATCAAAATGCAAATCTGACAGCTCAAAAATTGAGGCGCGGAAAACAATGCACCCAAAAAAATATGACGACAACCCAATTGAGGTCTCAAAAAACCCACCAAGAATCTGCAACCAAAAAAAAATTCAACTTACTGAAGGGTCAAAACCCTAGTCAAAAATTGCAGAAACCCTAGGAAAATTTTCAATCTGCAAAAAAAACCTCCAAGTTGCAGGCTCGAAAATCTCCAGATTCCTAAACAAAAACATGAACTGCTGCCTAGCACAAATAAATTCGCCCACGAGCCAAAAACCCTTGAAACCCTCAAAAAGCCTTCAAAAAAGAAAAATCATTTTTTTAATTAAAAAACAATAAAAAAAAATCTAGAAAATATTCCAGAAAGAAGGCCATGAATTTTTATTAAAAAATTCACCAAACTTCAAAAAATCCCATCGACCCGCTCTGATACCATGAAAAATAAACTGAATGAATGATTCAATAATCGGATAATCTATTCAACAATATACAAGTGTATATAAAGAGATTACACTAAAAAGCTAAATGACCATTAAACAAGGAACTAAATATATGTGACTAAAATATAATTAAATATTCTAATAGCAAGAACATGAGGGTGTTAATGTGATAGCGTTGGTCGGTATCCTTCAAGGCCGACATAGACATAGACAACTAAATTGTCTAATTGGCCTTAGACAATTTAGTTATACCGATTTGCTTATATTCATTAATATGTCGACTTCATATTGAACCGATCTTGTTAACAAATGATGATTAAGACTTGTTAATTAAGAAGTGCCTTTTAGGATTGAATCAGTTCTAATAAAGATGTGTTAAATATAAATGTAATCAATCCCTAACTAAAGGTCGTGCTGATTAATAAGAAGCCGACTCTTGATCAAGTCGTGTGGGTTGATCAAGACATGATTGATATAAAAGTCAATTCTCTCCATCACCTTCAGCAATCGAATCATAATCTCAAGCAAATCGAACATATATTATCCTTCAGCAGTGAGATAATCAGAAGTTCGTGTTCTTCCACAAGCAGATAGACTTCATTCATTAGTGGTGTGATCTCATCTTCTAGGCGAATCATGCATCTAGAAGTCAGATCGAATAAGGATTGATCATCATTAAGCAGTCCTCACTTCTACAGCAATCGAGGGCGATTAAATTGCTTCAAAGAGTGAAGTGAATCATTGTAAAATTACTTGTCATACTTGAAATAATAAAATATACTTCATTGTTGGGTTTTTCACCTTCAAGAGGAAGGTTTTCCCAGGGTACTTGTTGGTGTCTGTTTTAGCATCTACCAAACATTAGGATAGGATACCCGAAGGTATTCTATCCTCTCCTGAAAAATCATTACTGATTCCAAGGTCTATATGTGTGAACAAGCGACTTTAGTGGAATAGCTTCTTGGGTAGTGTATGCTGAAATTTTCAAGGGGGACTTACGTTTGACAAGTATTCTTGAACTGCTGGACTTAGATGGATTTAGCAATTTTAGGCTCTTCTTCTTTTTTTGGGATTTTCTGGGATTTAGACTCTCAAAAAAAGGGGAAAAAGAGATAGGGTTCAGGAAGGCTAATCTAATCCTACGAATTATGGAGACGGTATCAACTGGGTGCTCTCGAGAAACCAAACTCTGCTTCGCCACACTAGGGACAACTACACAAAGCTGGTGCAATCTTCAGTGAGTTGTGCTGATGATCGAAATATTGGGGTGCACATGGGATAGGCTCAGACTAACTTTGCACGGTAGAATGGAAATCATCCACTTACCAAAAGTATGAGCAGAGATACACAATCAGTCGATACTTATCAAATCCTTTACTCGAATTAACAACAAGGGAAGCAAATTTATATTAATTTTAACTAAGTGTTGAGGCAATTGAAACCATGCAAATCATTCAAATAATAGAGATTACAAAGCAGCGCACATGCAATATATTATCTGGAAATGACCTTAAGCAACAATACATCAAAAACCTCACCCTTTTCAAATGAGAGGAGGCAACCTTATATAGTTTCTTGAAAATCAATGAATGGCCGAGATCAAACAATGATCAAGGGCCAAGATCGATAATCACAAACCCTAATTAGGGTTTCCCCAAAATACTACTTTCGACCAATTACATTTGGGACACTTGTCCTTCTTGCTAAAAATGAACCTTTAACAAAAATAGAAGGTTGTTACATTGTGAAGTGTGCCCTTCTAGAAGCTTCTGGATAAGTCAGGTTCATTGAACCTGGACATGCTGACTTGGAGTAATCTGATTGGTCGAAAAGATGACGAGACGCCATCTCAACATGTTGGATGTCTTCCTTGAATTCTTCAATTTGTGTCAAGAAATTGTCTAAGTATGGAAATTTGATTCCTTCTTGTCGCCATTTGATTTTGCTTGGGAGCTTGTCCTCTTCAGGAGATGAAATCCTTCAAGAAGTTCGAAGTTTATCTAACTTTTCCATATTTTCACCAAGTCTGAGAACTTTTCTTTCTTGATGCCTTGAGATTCTTTCAAGTGACTTGAATTTGGAATAGAAATCCCCTTGTGAAGTTTTTCTCATACTTAGCCAAATTTTGGCCCTCTCTATACTCAGACGAACCTTGCCTGTGGTCCCGTCTTCAATTCTGAATTTGGCTTGAAACTCCGTTTGTATTTTCTGTGATGATCCTGCCTTCAGTTGCCATTTTATGTTGCGTGGGAGGAGGGTAAAAGCTCTAGATAACCCGTTGTAAATATGAAATGATGGGATCAAGCTGTTCAGGCATTCGCTGTGATCATGTCCTCCTTCTCGATATCCTAACATTTGGAGAAGAATTTCTCCATGCCTTCATCATAATGGAGGAAATTGGAACTTTCTTTGTGAAGCATTTCCCATACTTAGCCAAATTTTGGCTATCTTCACGCCCGGATGAGCCTTGCCTGTGAACTTGTCCTCTTTGAAGTATGCCCTTGCTAGGCTCTTCCTCTGAAGTTTGGAGGCTCCCTTCCTTAGCTTGTCCAACCAGGAATGATTAATGATGGCATCGTACTCCTCCAAGTGCTCCTGATACAGACTATCTGCTTCGTCCTTAGCCATATACACTGTGTTGTGATACTCCGGGATCCTGAAGGCCTCTCTGATGGCTTCATCACTGATGTTCGCCAGTATCCTCCCGTCAGGTGCGATGATGTCCTTGCTGGCAGGGTTGTAATGCTTGGCACACTCAACCGCTAGTTCATTACACTGCATGGTGGGAAGGAAGCCAGCAGCATGTACAATACCCTCTTCATCATCTTTCACGCAATGATGGTAGGCACAAGGTTGTCCAGGCCAAACATTCGCTTCTTGAACTCCCTCAAATTGATGTGTCCGAGGTTGGTGTCACTAACGTTCTTCCATTTCGAAGTCATCCTTGATTCTGGAGGAGCATCTTTATCCACCTGGAACTTCATGGTGCTCAAGACCTGCAGATGAATGATAAAAACTTTAAGTTAGAAAAAATTCTATAGAATTTCGAAAAAAAATAACGGGGCCGCGAAATGGCTAAGTGTTGGAAAATTTTCCATTTTTTTCACTCTCATACTTAGCCATAAAAATTGAATTTTCACCTCCAGACCCTCAGCCTTGAAGCTGGTTGAAGTCGCCATCAAGTGTTTAAAACTTTTGAAAATTTTCATACTTGGCCAAAAAAAGTTGAATTTTCACCTCTAAACCCTCAGCCTTGAAGCTGGTTGAAGTCCCCATCAAGTGTTAAAACTTTCGAAAAAAATTTTACTTAGCCAAAAAAAGTTGAATTTTCACCTCCAGACCCTCAGCCTTGAAGCTGGTTGAAGTCCCCATCAAGTGTTAAAACTTTCGAAAATATTTTATACTTAGCCAAAAAAGTTGAATTTTCACCTCCAAACCCTCAGCCTTGAAGCTGGTTGAAGTCCCCATCAAGTGTTAAAACTTTCGAAAAAAATTTATACTTAGCCAAAAAAGTTGAATTTTCTTTCTCCAAAATCATTTATTAAATTCTAGAAAAATATCCAGAAAATTCACAATTTTAATTTTACCTCTGACTTGGCTAGGCTTTTCTCCAAAATATTGAGAAAATTCAAAAAAGATGCCTTTCTCCAGAAATCTGTAAGCCTTCTGCCAAAATATTATCCGACTTCCAGCAATATCTAGAATTTCCTCCAGATGATCTTCAAATTGACATACTTTACTAAGCTCTCCTTAGTGATTTTGAACTTCTTGGTGTAATAATGAATTTGATAATGAAGTATTTGTAGACAAGTTTTAAGAAAAACCCCTAAAATCATCCAACTCATACTTTCCATTTGATTTAAGTTCGAAGATATTCATTAATCCTCCAATATTCCCTTTCAAAAAAAAACTTTCCATTTTGAATTAATATCTTAATAAAAATTTAATATTCCCTCAATATTCTCAAAAAAACATTCCATTTTGGATTTATTTTGAGGATTTTTTTTTTTTTTATTTAGATATTTCTTCATTTTGAATTTAATTTTGAAATCTCTGTGGATTTTGTGACATCATGTTGACTTTGTTTGACCTTCCATGTGTAGGTTGATTTTCTGAATTTTATTTCTATCTTTTTCAAATTTTGGCAAATTTAGCCAACCTCTCCGAGGTATGGCGGACTTTGTCTAGAACTCCTTCGTGGCTTCCTTTATGCATTGGGCGGACTTTAAGTCTTGCACCTCCATGGTCTCCTAAGGTGGGCGGACTTTAGGCCTAGTGCCTTCATGGTCTCCATCAAACTTGGGCGGACTTCAAGCTCACCTCCTTCATGGCTCCTAAGCCTTGGGCGGACTTTAACCCATGGCTCCTAAGCCTTGGGCAGACTTTAAGCTATGCTCCTCCTTGGTCTCCTTTATGGCTGGGCGGACTTTGACCTTGCCTCCTTCATGGCCTCTTCATGGCTGGGCGGACTTTAGAGTAGCCTCCTACGTGACCTCTTCATGGCTGGGCGGACTTTAGAGTAGCCTCCTACGTGACCTCTTCATGGCTAGGCGGACTATATATGAAATATAACATTTAAGTATAAGTTATACTTTTAAGTTATATTTCATATATATTGTCAGGATGTTTGAGAGTGGTTTCGGGCCTCTAGGACTAATAATGCAAAATCTAGTTTTTGGAGGATTCTCCAATTTTCCAGACTTAGTCAAATTTCAAGATCAGGATGACATTCCAAACTTAGCCAAATTTCAGGACATTTGAGGATCAGGATGATTTTTCGAGCTGATTATCCTTTGAAGGTGCCATGACCCCCTAAAATATAGGAACTTAGCTTTTTGGGTCAAAACTTGAAAATTTTGGATCGCGGTCGAAGTAGGTCAGTGGTACAAGTGTAAACCCTAGGTTTGCATCCCGAAAAAGCAAAAAGCCTAAAATCTAGGGATTTAGCTTTTTTAGGTCAAAACTTGGAATTTTCGAGTTCCGGTTGAAGCTAGTCAGTGGTGCAAGTGTAAACCCTAGGTTTGCATCCCGGAAAAAGCAAAAAGCCTAAAATCTAGGGATTTAGCTTTTTTAGATCAAAACTTGGAATTTTCGAGATCTGGTCGGAGCTGGTCGATGGTGCAAGTGCAAACCCTAGGTTTGCATTCCGAAAAAGCAAAAAGCAAACATCCCTAAAAAATAGGGAAAACTTTCTAAAAATAGACATACCGGGGATTGGGCCAGAAATGCCAAAAACGAAACTTCCTAAAAAATAGGAAAAAGCAAAAAAGCAAACTTTCTAAAAATAGAAAGTTGCCCAAATTGATCCAAATCGATTGCGATCTTTGTTCTTTGGCGTCCCTACGCACTTTGAGGGAGTTTGTACTCTAGAATCATATGATTTGCAACAATTAATTTTCCAGAGTCCGGGCTTGAACTGTTCGAAACTGAGTAAGGCTTGGTGAATTTGAAGCGAAAGATCATGGGCGCTAGCAGAAACTCTAGAAAGCAAGAAAAGAGAGGGTCTCCATTTGCAATGGGGCGATGTGTGAAAAAGGTCACAACAGTACTCTGTGCATTTTGTGTGAATTTTCCATCTATGTAATCTGATCACTAAATTAACATGGTATCAGAGCCACTGTGAAAGAAAGATCGTGATCAGATTCTCTACAACTTATAAGCATTCTCTCCTCTCTCTCTCCTTCAAGAAGTATCTACTAAGCCTCGAAAATGGTGAACAGTCTTAAAGTCGAGGATAGGCTTGAAGGCGCATCTAACTTCACCTCATGGAAGTTTAGAGTGCTCATTGCACTTGAAGAAAATGATCTTCTTCAATTGTGGAGGAAAAGGATTTATCCGAACCTAAAGATCATGAGGAGAAGCTTCAATTTAAGAGAAATGCCATCAAAGCAAAGAAGATATTAATCGACTTCGTGAGGGATCACTTGGTGCCTCTCATCTCCAAGATGACAACTGCAAGAGATATGTTCAAGACCTTGGAAGGTTTATATGAGATTAACAACACAAGTAAAGGCTCTTGCCTTGAGGCAACAACTCCAACAAGTAAAGATGGCAAAAGGAGAATCAGTTATGTCATTCTTCAGGAAAATTTCAAAATTGAGAGATCAACTAAACGAAAATTGGACATCAAGTGATCGATAAAGACCTTGTCATGCTAGGTTTGAATGGCCTTCCTCATTCATGGGAGCAATTTATCCAAAGCATAAGTGGAAGATCCAAATTACCTAAGTTTGATCGACTCCATGCAAATTGCATTCAAGAAGAATCAAGATTGGCGGCTAGGGGAATTATCAAAAGTTCTCAAAATGAAGATACTCATGTTCTTGCCACTCAATCCACCAAGAAAGGAAAGAATTGGAAGAAGGGCAACTTCAAAAGGAATAGAGATCAAAAAGATCAAATTTCGCACCTAAATCAAAGAAGAAGAAGAAAGATCTCTCTCACATCCAGTGTTTTAGATGTGACGAGTTTGGTCACTATGCAAGGGATTGTTTGACAAGAACTAAGCATCAAGGGGCAAACATCAATGAAGTTTCATCTCAAAAGGAGGCAGAAGATAACTCAAATGGTTTTCTTTTCATATCAGCATTATTGAGCAATGTTCCTATAGACAGTGATACCTGGTTGATCGATAGTGGAGCCTCTAGAGACATCATTGGCTATCAGAGCAACTTTCAGATTTGGTGGAGGAGGAGTATAATCTTTGAGTGATCATTGGAGATGATGCACACTATTCAGTAAGAGGATTTGGTGCTCCATCTCTAAACCTAGAATCTGGAGTTTCACTACACCTAAGTGATGTTTTGTTCGTGTCGAGGATCAAGAGAAACCTTGTGTCTATTTCAGCCTTCGAGGATAAGGGCTATCAAATTGCATTTTCTGAAGGAAGAGTTCTAGCATGGCCAAAGAATTCCAACATCAAGATTGCTCGTGTGATCAGAAATCAACGTGAGAGTTTGTATAAGCTCTCCACTCTTCCAGTCCAAGCTCTTCTTCATGATTCTTCCAGTTCCAACGAACTTTGGTATAGAAGACTTGGGCATCTTCATTTTAGGGCTCTTCCATCACTAGAGAAGATGGTAAAAGGTATTCCTAAACTGAATCATGTACATGATGGTGCTTGTAAAAGTTGTGCTATGGGTAAAAATATTAAGAGTCATTTTCATAGCAGTGAAAGTAGGTCTAAAGAAATTCTAGATCTTGTACATTCAGATTTATGTGGTCCAATGTCAATTCCATCCCTAAGTGGATTTTTGTATTATGTAACTTTCATAGATGACTACTCTAGGAAGATTTGGATTTATTTATTAAGGTCTAAAGAGTCTGATGAAGTCCTAGGTAGGTTTAAAGAGTTTAAAGCTCAAGTAGAAATTTATCTGGAAAGAGAATTAAAGTTTTAAGGTCTGATAATGGAGGTGAGTACACCTCGGGTAGCTTTCATGATTTCTGTATTGAGGCAGGGATCAAGAGGGCGTTATGTGTCCCTTACAACCCTCAACAAAATGGGGTTGCAGAAACAAAGAACGAATCCATTGTTGAAGCTGCAAAAGCTATGATTCATGATCACGACCTTCAAACTTTTCTATGGGCAGAAGCCTCTGAATAGCAATGTATGTTCAGAACAGATGTCCTCACCAGATATTGCAAGCTATGACTCTTGAAGAAGCCTTTTCAGGGATTAAGCCCGATATCAGTCACCTAAGAATCTTTGGTTGTCCTATGTATGTTCATATTCCCAAGGACAAGAGGACCAAGTTGGAACCTTCTAGCAAGAGAGGGATATTTGTGGGCTACAGTGAAACCTCCAAAGCCTACTGTATTTACATTCCTAGTCAAAAGCAAATAGAAGTAAGCGGGGATGTCACATTTGAGGAAGATGTTGCATTCAAAAAATCAAAGGGTTCATGCATGGAAATAGATGATGAAAATCATGAGACTCCTCAAGCATGGATGTTGATCATGCTCCTGAGATTTAGAGGGAGTCTACAAAACCTGAAGTGAACGATGATCCAATTGAACCTTTGGATCCTACTGATGGGCCTAGAGATATTGTTGTGACTCGAAAGAGACCTCTTTGGGCAAGAAACACTATACAGGAGGCAGAACAGTTTGCAGCTCCTAGAGGCACATTCAGAGAAAGTAAAAGACCACAGAGATTCTCTAGCTATGTTGCATTGATGTGTAATCTTATTGAGGTTGAACCTTCCAGTGTTGAGGAAGCCTCAATACAACATGTTTGGAAAGATGCAAAGGATGAAGAGTATCAATCCATTAACAAGAATGATGTGTGGTATATTGTTCCTAGACCTGAAGGGAAGTCCGTTGTATCTTCCAAGTGGTTGTACAAGATTAAGCATGCAGTTGATGGAAGCATTGAAAAGTACAAGGCTAGATTTGTGGCTTGTGGTTTCTCTCATAAAGAGGGAATAGATTATGAAGAAACATTTTCTCCTGTTGCTCGCTATACTTCCATCAGGACCATCATTGCCATTGCAGCAAACTAAGGGATGGAAGTTACATCAGATGGATGTGAAGACAGCTTTTCTCAATGGTGTGATTAAGGAAGAGGTCTACATCGAGCAACCTGAGGGGTTTGTGATTCATGGGAAAGAGTCTCATGTGTGCAAATTGAAGAAAGCCCTATATGTTCTTAAACAAGCGCCTCGCGCTTGGTATGAAAGAATTGACAGATACTTAGTGGGTTTGGGTTTTTGTAAGAATGATGCTGATCCGAACCTTTACTTCAAGGTATTCAATGGTGATATGTTGATCTTGGTACTTTATGTTGATGACCTATTCGTTACTGGAGAAGATCATCTCATTCATGGATGCAAGGAGTTGACTTCAAAATTCGAGATGAAGGACTTAGGACTCATGCACTTCTTTCTAGGTTTGGAAGTTTGGCAGAGGCCCAATGAGATTATCCTAAGTCAAGGAAAATACACCATTGATATCTTGAAGAGATTTGGAATGATAGATTGCAAATCTATGTCCACACCGATGGAAACTAACTTGAAGAAATTGAGGGAAGCTGCAGCTAGTTCAGATCTTGTGGATCCTACTATGTACAGACAGTTGATTGGATCCTTGATGTATCTTGTCAACACTAGACCAGATATTTGTTATGCACTGAGTCCATTGAGTCAGTTCATGTGTGAACCAAGACAGATACATCTAGTTGCAGCCAAGCATATCTTGAGATACTTGCGTGGCACAATTGGATATGACTTGAAATACTCTTCCAGTGTGGACCTGAATTTAGAAGGCTATTATGACTCTGATTGGGTAGGGAGTGTTACTGATCGGAAGAGCACCTCTGGTTGTTGTTTCAGTTTGGGATCTGCTATGATTTCTTGGTGTAGCAGGAAGCAGTCTTCAGAGGCACTAAGCACAGCAGAGGTAGAATACATTGCAGCATGTGTGGCAACTCGCGAAGCAGTGTGACTTCAAAAGCTCCTTGCAGGATTGTTTGGACAATCATTGGAGCCTACTACCATTCATTGTGATAACCAAAGTTGTGTGAAGCTTTCAGTCAATCCAATGTTCCATGACAGAACAAAGCATGTTGAGATTCAGTACCACTATATCAAAGACATGGTACAGAGGAATGATGTTCGATTGAGATACATTTGTACCGAGGAGCAGACGGCTGACATTCTCACCAAGCCTCTTGCCAAAGTGAAGTTTGTGCATTTTCGAGACAAGCTTGGAGTTGTGGAGAATGAAGCCCTTGCTGAGAGGGAGTCTCAGCATCAGTGATTACTTGATATGTATTATAATGCATTCTTCTCTGTGAGAGAGAAGTTTGAGGTATAAGCCTTTGTTAATGCATTCTTCTCTGTGAGAGAGAAGTTTGAGGTGTAAGCCCTTGTCCCACCCTCTGCGAGTAGGCATGGTGGATCCACCCTCTACGAGTAAGTATGGTGGATGCCATGTGTGAGACTCCATGACTTGGCACTTGTGTTTATTCACCCTCTGGGAGTAGCCATGGTGAACATCATCACGTTGAGTGTCTCCGTGATGAGCACTTGTGTCCATTTGTATTTCCATACATGGGAGTAGCCATGATGGACCCACCCTCTAGGAGTAGCCATGGTGGATGTCACTATGTGACTCAGATGTTGAGAAGGATTCCTCCCTAGCTAAGAGGGAGTGTTAATGTGATAGCGTTGGTCGGTATCCTTCAAGACCGACATAGACATAGACAACTAAATTGTCTAATTGGCCTTAGACAATTTAGTTATACCGATTTGCTTATATTCATTAATATGCCGACTTCATATTGAACCAATCTTGTTAACAAATGATGATTAAGACGTGTTAATTAAGAAGTACCTTTTGGGATTGAATCGGTTCTAATAAAGACGTGTTAAATATAAATGTAATCAATCCGTCACTAAAGGTCATGTTGATTAATAAGAAGCCGACTCTTGATCAAGTCGTGTTGGTTGATCAAGACGTGATTGATATAAAAGTCTATTCTCTCCATCACCTTCAGCAATCGAATCATAATCTCAAGCAGATCGAACATATATTATCCTTCAGCAGTGCGATAATCAGAAGTTCGTGTTCTTCCACAAGCCGACAGACTTCATTCATTAGTGGTGTGCTCTCATCTTCTAGGCGAAACATACATCTAGAAGTCAGATCGAATAAGGATTGATCATCATTAAGCAGTCCTCACTTCTACAGCAGATCGGATTGCTTACAGCAGTCAAGGGTGATTGAATTGCTTCAAAGAGTGAAGTGAATCATTGTAGAATTACTTGTCATACTTGAAATAATAAAATATACTTCATTGCTGGGTTTTTCACCTTCAAGAGGAAGGTTTTCCCAAGGTATACTCTGTGCATTTTGTGTAAATTTTCTATCTATCTAATCTGATCACTAAAATTAACAGAGGGAAGATAAGATCAGGATATTCAAGAAGATGACAAAGAGGGGCATCACGATAAGAAGTATACAACTATGAACAAGGAGGTCAAGGTTAAGGATATCTAAGAAAAAGACTCTAAATGAAAAATAAAGATGTGGAATGATGATCAAGGAAAACTTTTTGAAGAATTGCAAAGTGGAAAGGAGAAACTTTGCAAAACGTGCAAGTTGAGGTGATGCCTACTCATTTCCACCAATCAAATAATTCAAGGTCAACATGTCCATATTCATCAAACCTGACTTATACAAAGAGGGAAATAGGCGTGTAAAAGGCATTAAATGAAATATTACAAATCATTTTTTGTCATTGGTCCTTTCCCTAAAAGGAAATGTATTCAAATATTGTATAATTTTCTCATTGGTCAAAAATGTTGTAAGTGGTGGTAGGTATACCTACTCCCACCTTACGGTTTTATTGTTTAATCTTGGTTGTCGATTAGGATCAATCTGGGCACTTGATTTGTAATTGGAAGTCTATAAAAGGCTTCGCCTCTCCATTTGTAAAGGGGGGAGATTAGAAATTGTTGTCAAGACTGGCAAAATCAATGCATAATTTTCATTGAAGATATGGTGGATCTTTGTATGAAGTTTCAACATTTTGCATGGTTTTTACTTCTCAATATTTAATTAAAGTTCATTGATTTTAATGGTGAAATATGAAGATATTTGATAAATTCCTTGGTTCATACTATTTATAATTTGTTGATTGCAAATTACTTTGCATGGTTAATCTGAACCTTACTGTGGCAATAGTTCAATTGTGGATGTTCATTTGGATTGAACTTTGTAGAAGTGTAAGTCCTTTTGTGATACCACCAATATCACATCATTCACTGAGACTATCCATTGCAAATCAAGACTTGACAATAGGAACCTTGGGGTGACCTTATTTGATCATATCTTTAGCATTTGAGGTTTCCTTAATCAAGAGAGGATAGAATACTTAGTGTATTTTATTCTGTGTTGGAGAGTATCACAAAACACCCGTCAACAGTATGTTTATTTCTTGATCTTTCATTGCCACTATCCACTAGTAGTGGCCTCATTCAACTATAAGGAAATGAATCCACCAACTCGAGTATGGTGGTCTTTTAGCTGACTTACAGTTTCACTATTTCCGAAAATCTCATATTTTCTTAAGTGGAAATTAAATATAGAATTCTGCTTTCTTATTAACAGTCAATTAATTTTCACTATGATCTCTTGAAGAAATTAAACTTGGAATTTATTTCTTATTAGTGCCTTAGTTTTCATGAATGTTATCATCAAAATTTAACCAAAGCATTAGAATTATGGGAAGGGAGAATATAGTAAACCAAAAATCAAGTTTCTTAAATTTACACATTTCTTAGCCTGCAGATAAATTGTGGAAGTCATGAATCTGCAAGTAGCTTGAACTCATTACTGTTTGTTCCTATAAACACACTACCATTAAAATTTACCTGCAATAAAACGTTTGTAAACAATTTATTATGCACTGCTTGGTTTACAGGAGGAAATCAAAGGTAAACCAACTGTAGATTCTTATGGGCAGCAGAAAAGCAGATTTTCAAAGAGAATTTGGTTTGAGGATAAACCAAGTGCTCATTATGGTTATAACACAAATCTTCAGCTTCGTCTGTTATATCTTATGCACATATTATCCCTGTTTTGCATGATTTGCTCTCAAAACTCTCTACTCCGGCCAGAAAATGCCTCTGCATATATCAAACCCAAGAAGGCAATTGCATCAATAATGAGCTATGGTAAAAGTGTAACTTTAGGCTAAGGGAAAATAATTACAAAAGAAACAAAAATATAATTAGAGAATGGATAAAATATCCTGCTAGTATTATTTAATATATTATTTCAGGTACATTCATTGACCTTCCTATCAGATATCTCCTATTTTTAAAGTCTCTTGATTCACATTTAAGGACAGAAAATTCAGTGTTTGTTAGGCAGCCCTGTTCCATCTCATCAACTCTCTGTTAGTTGCTGAAGTGTTGTTTGAATTTGTGTTGGTTTTAGAAACAAAAATTGAGGCTCAACGAATATAAGCCAGATAGATATTCCCGCAGGGCTAACCCCGCAGCGTGATGGTTTATCACGAGCCTGTTGATTGGGAAGTCCCGCGTTCGAAACTCTTGCGTTGTGCAGGTTCTTCTCGTGGCAGTTGATCATGCGGATGCTGTTTCAAGTGGTGTTGTACCACGGTTTGTCCGTGCTGGTGTGCTCGTTGACCGTCTGGTGGAAGGGTGTTCATGCCCTGTCTATTGCGGTTGCTGATGATGCTGGCCAGTGATCTCCTTCGGTGGTCCATGTTGGTCTTCCTCGCCATGTGTTGGTCTAGTGTACTCCGCAGTTCTTGAGAATCCAGATGCCTCGCTAGGTTTGAGGTCCATGTTGCCCCGTCAGAAGGTGAGAATGGAGCGATAAGGAGAGATGATTGGAGAGATAAGGAGTCAATACCTCACCATAATGTACTCAGGGATGAGGCCTCCAGGTTTGTGGCCTCACCTGGCGATTGGACCAGGCTAAAAATCCATGTCACCGATCAAAAAAAAAAAGATGGATATTCCCGCGCCTTATCAATGTCCCTTATAAGATTTAGCTGTTCTTAAGTTTCAATAACTGTTACTTGAGATGTTCAAATCCTACTAACATACATCTTAAGACCTTGAAACTTTTGTCAGCTGCCATTGTCCAAACAAAATTCCCATTGATTTTCATTAAAATTATCGTGAGTGCTGTGACCTTAGTAAATCCCTTATGAATTTAGGATAGTTCTTTGTCATTTTATGGAAATACCTTTGTTGCACTTTTTTGTTGGTTTCTTAGCCATTCCCCTGTATATATGTAATATTACTTAGTGAAGTAAACAAATTTTTGATCAAAATATGAATTCTCCAATTCAGCATATAAATTCTTTTTATTTAGATTGTCAAACATAGCTGTCATTAAATGTTTAGGAACTTACTTAAAAATCAGAATACCATTTAATAAACAGTAATTCATTTGCAATTGAAAGAATATGATGCCTCAATCATAAGATGCATGGGCGTGCTGGGTCCTTCATGTTATGACCTTGACTTGTTTTAGTGTTAGTTTGTACTAGGAAAATATGAATTCAAAAGGTAGTTGAAGGGAAAAGACAATTTTTTTGTCATGACAATATCCTAGGAGTTCCTTGTAACATGAGTCACGTATAGTGAGGGAGTTATAAAACATCTTTTGCAGTTACAAAAATAATGAGAGAGCTATACTACAGGTTCATTCCACTTAACTAGCCTTAGTTCCAACTTGGAACATAATTGAAATATCTTTATGAAAGTATTTACAAATTAAGACTGTCATATCCCTTTTCATTTAAATTTGGAATTTGGCAAATAATAAACCATTTTATGTCTCTATGGGTTAATCAGAAAAGCATAGAAAGGATAATTTATTTAATATTTATCATTCTCCATTCAATTTTATTAACAAAAGGGCAAATAAATATTAAATAACATTTTTAATAGGACAAATGGGACATTTGGAAATGTGCCCCTTCAGTTCTATAAATGAAAAATAAATTACAAGAAAAAGGTGTTGGAAAATGTGTCTTTTGGGTGAGAAATTTAAGAAAGTGAGTGAAAGGTTTTTGGGGGCAACTCAACAGTTGGAAAATCAATAGTCATGCATCCCAATGGACAATGGATTTTGAATGGTCATAAATATGGTTGTTTTGGTCATTTGGAGGCATGTTGATTATTATCTCTTCTCTCATATTTGCAGATTTGCAAACAGATTCTTCAGTGGAAAAAACCCCATTAAAGGAGAAGGCTTGTCAACGAAAAACTCATAGCTTTGGGTAATCAAAGGATGAAAACCCTGATTGAAAAGGGCATTCTCATCCAAAGATTGCATTTGGGCTAAAGGAAATTAGTAAGATTGTTTGTTGCTTCTTTTTAGGATTCAGTGGCTCTTTGTATGTTGCTTTCAATGATCTTCAAGCATAGTTGTGTGGATTTCTAGTTGTGTTGAAACTTGTGAATATACTACAGCAGTATGCCACTGTTATTGTTGTTGTAATCAGATTTATATGTTGGTATTTCCATTTGTAATTCAAACAGAATCGATTTGTGGTATTTTGGGTGAATCGGGTGGTGTGGTTTTATCACAGTTTTGTGGGTTTGGTGGAGATTTGGAAATAAAACATATACCATTTGCTGCTGTTGTAAATCAGATTTCAGACCTGATAATTTGCTGTTGAATATTAGAAAATATATTTCCATGGTGTTCTATAAGATTTCATTCAGTTGGGTGTTCCTTTGTGCAAGACTAGCTGACTAGTTTTTATGTTTTCAATGAAATTTGGCAAAATACTTTGGGAATCTATTTTTAGATTTGAAATTGTTCTAAATTTTTGGTTGAGAACATCACAGTGGTATCAGAGCATGATCTTGTCAGCCTGCTAGGTATCAGATGATTGATGTGAATCATGGGTTTCTAGATGTCCCTATTCAAGAAAATGTACCAAATGGACAATGTGAGTGCAATTGATGAATGGTACGAAGAATACAAAAGGCTAGCTAATGATGTAAAGGTTTCTCTAAAATTTTATGATTATGTAAAGGATAAAGGGAGAACTATGCCCCGTGATGAGTATATTATCAAAATTCTTGAAGATTTTCAAAGTAAATCAAGAGCTTTCAAAGGAATATCATTTTACAAGTTTCATAAGGACTAGAGAAGAAGAATAAATGCTCAGAAAGGAAAAAGAAAAGATCTCTCCTATGTCAAGTGAAAAGGAAGAAACCAAAAATGAACTCAGAAGAAAAAGGCTTTGTTTTACAAGCAAGGAACATTGGGAGAAAGGGTGATGGATGCTTTGTTGCAAATTCAAGATAAGGAAGAAGACTCAAAATTCAAAGGTTAAGGTAAAAACATTGAGGAAATTGTTCCAATTAATTCTATTGGTGTCAAAGGGACACCCATTGATATTGTAAGTGGTGAAAAGAAGGATATCATTGTACAAGAATGGGATAAAGGAGATGGAAGGGATTCACTTGATCAAAATGAAGAGCACGAATCAAAAGAAGATGCACCAATACATACACTATCTTCTGGTCTTCCAAATGGTGAGCCATTGTTTGATTTGCAGAATAGCTTGATGGACAGGTATGCATTTGAGAGAAATATTTTGGTTTGCTCTAATCCGAGGGTTTTGAGTCACAAATATTGTTGAAGATATCTCAATAAACTCTCTTTTGGCAAAAGAGGATAATCATTTAATTTGCAGCCCAAGCTATGAATATATTTCAGATTTGTTTCCTTCCTTGTCACTACAAAATTCGTGTCATGATGGAAAGCATGCTAAAAAGAGTGATAAAGTAAGGGATGTAACTTGTATCAGAGGGTATATGGATTCTTTAACTCAAATTTCAGATTATTGTTGCATATGGGATCCAAGTAATATCTTGAGGGTTGAAGCAAGAGTAGGCTTTGTTATCTCTATGGAGTTTCCCACTGACAATATTTAAATTGAAATGAAGCTTAGGAGAAATCAAATGGAATTTTTTGTACATCCTGATTGCATTGCTAAAGATCAGTGTTCACAGATCGTTGACCACTCATGGGACCCCAAGACCATATTTGAAGAGTCATTTGTAGAGGGTAGCCTTGGTTGCAATAAGAAAATTTGGAATGAAAATTTGGAATCCTTTTGATATTCAAAAATTTGTAACTAACTATATTATGTTGATGTGGACAACTAGCTATAATCAAGATGAAGGACTCGAGGCAGATGTGACATTGCAAACTTCTACCATTATGAAGGCAAGGCAATGGATGAGCCATTTTGATAACCAAGACAATAATGCTCAGAACATACAGGTTGGTTATTCATCCAGGTTGGTATGGGATCCAAGTAAGAAGATAAGAAAAATGAAGACTGAAATTTTTGATGGGCTAAATATCACACTTACCAAATCATCTCATAGCTCAAAACTATCAACTTTTAGTTGCATCAGAATAGTGCAATGGAAGCATGGTGGTGTCTCCCCAGCTTCTAGTTTTGCAAAAGAAGATGAATTCCTTGTTTGAAGTCGAAGATGACCCCTTGGAGCTATGCCCTACAGTTGGAGAAAAGATCATAGGTGAGGGTCAAATGGAGACAATCACATTGATATTTTTATTGAGGAAAGAAAAATGTTAGAAGGCTTCCATACTTGGGCCATGTCACTAGTACTCAATGCATACAGGAGGATGCAACACCAGAAGGTTTGAAAGGGATTTTCATATGTGATAGCACCAATCACCAACGTGACAAAGAAAGGAGCTCTTGCACAAATGGATGGTAAACAAAAGGAACTTTTCAAATATGATAAGGTAATCAGCTCATTTCTTACATCTCTTATTTCAAATTTCTCACAACCAGTTGTTGGTTAGTTAAAATTTTGAGAAGGTGTTCCACAGCAAGTGAGAGAAGAAAGTTGAAAGAACTAAAAGGGGAGTATTCAAGAATATCAGTAATTTTTCTAATATGGAAAACATGTTATTCCCACTATCATATTGGAGATTTTGTTGGGTGATCAGTTTATGCTTGTGAAAAGATATGGAAGGTGCACGGTCTCCTACCAAAATGAATTAATGATTGCATATTTAGCTTTTTGGAAATGGTGGTGCAAATGCTGCTGTTACATAATTCTATTTGCTGCCCCTCTACAGAATATTTTCTGTTAAAGATCAGCCAATGAAGATGAAGAGACCATCTCTCAAGTTGAGGTGAAGGATTGGTTAATTAATGTGTATTTTTGCAAGATGTATAAAGATTAACAAAATACTTGTTCCTAAAGAATGTATTGGCTATTATAGATGATTCTATCCACCATGTTGCAAAATCAGATTTCTGGCACAATAATAAGTTTCTAGTGTTTATGGTACAAATTGTCAAGTGCTAGTGCATGTATACACTTGGTGGGACGGAGAGCTATGAAGGAAAGAATATTAAATGTGAAGAAATGGAGCTTCTGTACAAATAAAATGATGGCATGGGTAAGATGTGCCTGAAGGATAATCGCATCAAATTCATTTAGTGCAGATCCACTACATTGAGAGTTCTCAGATTACTAGGCAAGAGAATGGCCAAGATTAAATTCAGTAAGTTATCAAGTCAATTTAATTGTTGGAACAAATGCACCAAAGAGTTTCCCATCCAAGGGCTCAGATTTCATGAATATTATTGTTGCACTCATGGCATTATCACACAAGAATATTTCCAGGTTTGCATTATGTCCACCAGTAAAGGTTGCTAGATCACATAGGAGCAAGATCAAGGTTTGGTATGCAATTGGTTATGACAAATCATTTTTGCATTTGGACCTTGGAGCTATTTATTTGTAATTGCTTGAGGACAAGAAAATTTGGAGGGAGGATTTGTCATGTCCCCTTTTTATTAAACTTAAATTTTGGCGAATAATAACCCATTTTATGTCTTTATGGGTTAATCAGAAAAGCATAGAATGGATAATTTATTTACTATTTATCACTGTCCATTCAATTTCATTAACAAAGGGACAAATAAATATCAAATAACATTTTTATTAAGCCAAATGGGACATTTGCAAATGTGTCCCTTCAGTTCTATAAGTGAAAAGTAAATTACAAGAAAAATAAGGTGTTGGAAAATGTGTCTTTTGGGTGGGAAATTTTAGAAAGCAAGTGAAAGGTCATGGGGGGTAGCTAAACAATTGGAAAATCGATAGTCATGCATCCCAATTGATAATGGATTTTGGATGGTTATAAATATGGTTGTTTAGGTCATTTGGAGGCATGTTGATTATTATCTCTTCTCTCATATTTGCAAATTTGCAAACAGATTCTTCAGGGGACAAAAACCCGTTGAAGTAGAAGGCTTGTGGACAAAAACCCATGAGCTTTGGGTGATCAAAGGATGAAAACCCTTTGATTTAAAGGTCATTCTCATCCAAAAATTGCATTTGGGGTAAAGGAAATTAGTAAGATTGTTTGTTGCTTCTTTTCAGGATTCAGTCACTCTTCATATGTTGTTTCTAGTGATCTTCAAGCATAATTGTGTTGAGTCTTGTGGATATGCTACAGCAGCATGCTGTTGTTATTGTTGTTGTAAGCAAATTGATATGTTGGTATCCCCATTTGCAATTCAAACAAAATCAGTTTGTGGTGTTTTGGGTGAATCGGGTGTAGTTTTATCACAGCTTTGTGGGTTTGGTGGAGATTTTAAAAATAAAAGACATATCATTTGCTGCTGTTGTAAATCAGGTTTCAGACCTGATAATTTGCTATAGAATATCAGAAAACACATTTCCATTGTGTTCTATAAGATTTCATTCAGTTGGGTGTTCCTTTCTGCAAGACTAGCTAACTAGTTTTGATGTTTTCAGTGAAATTTGGCATAATAATTTGGGAATCTATTTTTAGATTTGAAATTTTTCTAAATTTTTGGTTGAGGACATTACAGACTATTATGTTTTCCAACTGCTGATTCTGAGTGGGAGTCTAGTGACCTGAGTTGCAAAGAAAATTGCTCAGTGTCTAAAAATATTGCGAAACATTTTCTGAGTTTTGTTATCGATTCTTTCCCCTTTCAGAAACATATTGAACTTTAAAATTTGGGCAAGAACATAAAAGTTATGACTTTTTAAACACTGTCTTGTCTGCTGAAAATACTATGAAGAATATGGGTGTGTAATTTTTCTTTGGATTCTAGGGAAGAATTCTAGACTTGGAAATTATCAATAAGTAAGAACCTTGTTTCCTAAATCATCTAGTAGTGAGTGAATTTTGGGAACATATGGGTTATGGAGTAGTCTTCTTGGCGTACTATTCAATATATGCCATTACCATGAAATTATATTATTGAACTAATGTCAGTGTGGTCTTTGTCTTCTAATTACTGTTTATCCATCTTATAGAATGTCAAGCCATCATTGAGAGATGATTGAGATATATTATGCTATAAACATTGAATGTCATTGATTTTCATGCATAGGTGCATTAAGTCCTCTTCCATGATATATTAAGGATGGACAAGCATATTTGATATGTGATGCATGAGCATATAGGTATGCTAATTGTCAATACTCACATAGTGAATTGGATTCCATCATGCATGTTGGCCACATACTGCTATATCCTTTGTGATGGGCTGGACTTCTCTAGTGGAGTAGCACGGAGAAGCTAATGCTTTGTGGTAGGGTCGATATCACCTCAATGATACTCTCTCTTTTACTTCATGTTACGAAGGAAGGAGACGGAGGAGGGTTTGTAATGCAAGTGTTAATGTATTATCTATCTTGTGTCTTGCTGATTAATAGAGTAGATGACTGTTATAAGCTGCTGTAATGTCCCCTTTTTGAAATGAGATATAGTAAAAAATTAAAACATCAAAAAAAATATAATTAAATTTAATTATGTTTAATGAATGGTCAAAAGGCATTAAATGAAGAGTTGTAACTCCCTCAAACATGAGATACAAAAGGGAGATCATTTGAGAAGGACATCCTTAAATCATCAATGGGGAATGAAAAAAATCAATTTGGAAATTGATTATTATTCTTAAAGGCAGCAATAAAGGGTGGTGACTCAATTCTTGTGAATGGTGGTGACTCATACCTTGTGAAATGGGTATAAAGGGCAAATCAAACCTCCAAGCAAAGAAGGAATGATGAACGAAGGGAGAATCATCAATTCAGGAACTCGTCATCAAATATCAATCCTTTCAGCTATAAACAAGATCAGAAATCCATTCAACAATCAATTTATAAAATCATCTCATCAATCATCAAATCAATCAATCAATTAATCATACTAACATCGATCATTCAACAACCATTAATCAAACAAACAATTATACAAACCTCAATCATTCAACAACAATCAATCAATCAAACAATTATACAAACCTCAATAATTCAAATATCAAGCATTCAAACATGAAACATTCATGCATCAATCAAACAACATTTAAGCATCAACTCATCAATCCTTCAAGAAATGTCAATAAAGAGAGATCAAGCGATCAACAATAATCTAGCAAATACATCAAGATATCAATTTTGAATTCTAGTTAGTATTTGTGAACCAGATGGGATCTGGGCCCACGGAGTGGGCTAAGGTTCAGAAGGACAAGGTCTTTTCCTACCCTTTCACAAGCTAGGGACGGGGTCCTTGGTATTGTCTCCGAACGGGGTCTAAGCTCACAGGATGAGCTAGGGTTTGGAGGGTAATTTAACTACTAAATCTTTTCAAAGCAGTGTAAAGGTTGAGTAATTCTTGGCTCCCACTTTCCTATTGTTATTTTCTATTCTTAGCTGTCCATGTGCTCGTTTTTTGGGTCGCAACTGTCAATTTGAACAATTGATATTTTTGGGTTTGCTTTCTCCTTTTTGAGGGGAGTTTTTGGCCTTTTGAAGTTAATAGATACATAGGGTGTGAGGACTGGTTTTCTGGGAATGCGTAGAAGATACAGACTTTGGAAGCTACAGAATTTTTGCTTTTGAATATACAAGATTTCTCATTTTTTGTTGTCTCTGTATTCTTTCATGGTTTTCTTTTGTATTTAGATGACGATGATTATGGATTCTATTTTATATTTTTGGTTAGATTAGTCAGTTTATTTGTTTGTTCTCTCTCTAGCAGCAGGGTGTGCTATAGGGATTTTACACAGAAGCTGGGCAGTGTTACTTTTGGAGAATCACTTGTAGAGGACAGAGCTCTGATCTGCATCAGTTTTTGGTATTAGAGCAATCTGCAATGGCCCATGGGGAAGTCCGCATCAATTGGGGGAGAAGGGAAGGGAGGAATGCAGGCCCTCGAAGGAACACTTGTGAATTGCTTTGAAGATTAGAGACCCTTGAGGCAAGATTAAATAGGAAGAGTCTGAAGAGGAACAAGAGAATTTGGAGAATGCTACTAGGATATCAGATCCTATGGAGAGGCTTATTGAGGCATTGACAAAACAAAGTTCTAAGATAAAGGTTGATATTTCGGATCTTAAAGGTGAGCTCAAACCTGATGCATTTTTAGATTGGGCCAAGAATTGTAGTACTTAGAGATGGAAGAAATAGATGAAGATGATCCAAAAAGAGTAAAAATTGCTGCCTCCAAGTTGAAATTACCTGCAGCCCTATGGTGGGAAAATGTGTAGAGTTCAAGAAGAAGACAGAGGAAAGATAAAATTCATCTTTGGCCTAAGATGCTGAAACATATGAAAGCAGGTTTTTTGCCCTCAGATTACCAACAAAAATTGTTTAACGAATTTCAAATTTTAAAACAAATGGATCGATCAGTGCAAACTTATACTGAACAGTTTATGAGACTTCCAATTTGAACGAATATCCAACAAAGTGAAGGGCAAGCGGCAGCCCAGTATGTAAATGGACTCAAATTTCAACTTCAAGAAGAGCTTGCATTGGTGAAAGTTCCTATTGTAGATGAAGCATATGAATATGCCTTGAAGGCTAAGGAGAAACTAAACGGAAAAAATGAACAAGAGAGTAAAAAGGGCGAAAGCTATCAAACTAAAAGGAAAGAGGTTTCTAAAGAGCTAGAGGAAGGCAAGAATGTGAAGGTTGACTTTAGAGGAAGGGAAAGCTTTAGAGATAGAGGACATGGACAACTGCCATCGGGGGAGCGGAAGCACTTGAAGTGTTTTATTTGTGATGAAGCCCACAAGACTATAGATTGCCCTCAAAACTCTAAGAGGATGATGTTAGTCCAAGAAGAAGAAAAACCTTGGTCACAAGAAGTTAAGGATGAATTGGGGTAGAACCTTATGCTGACAAGAACCTTAATATCTAGGGGCAAAGGAAGCTCCAGAAGTTGATTGGAAGAGGAAAAGTATTTTTCGAACAAAATGCAAATATAAGGACAAGTTATGTAAGGTGATCATAGATGGTGGACCTACTGATAATTTGGTGAGTATAGAAATGGTTGACAAATTACAACTTGCTTGTGTTCCAAAAACTAACCCCTACAAGATTTCTTGGTTAAAGAAGAGGCATAGTGTTCTTGTGGACAAGTCTTGTCTTGTTACTTTCAAAATTGGTCCATATGAGGATGAAGTGCTCTATGATGTAGTGCCAATGGATACATGTTATTTGTTGTTGGATAGGCCATGGCAATATGACCAGAATGTTATCCATCGAGGTAGAGAGAATACTTATGAGGTTTAGCATGAAGGAAGGAGAAATATCTTAAAACTGTGGCAAGAGGAAGGAGCATTTAAAGTGGTAGCTTTGTCTCTTCTAACAGAGACTAGATTTGAGCTTGAAAAAAAAAAGTGAAAATCAGCCAAAAAGGAAATTGAACGAAAAATTTGGAGCAAAAGAGAGAAATTATTTGGAAACTGAAGTTCAATCAAAAATTGAGGTAGAGCTGTAACAAAATTCAACCAACACAATGACTGGTGAACCTCATAAGGCAGATGCTGAAATTTCAGTTGATTGTAAGGAATAGTGAATTGTGGGAATACGAGCATGATCATAAAAAATCTTCCTTGGATGTGATCAGAAATTTGGTGAAAAGTGACTATTTAACTCAGTATGACAGTAGTGATATGAAGTGTGATTAGAAAATGAAGGAAAAGATTTCAAGTCTATTAGTTATTTTTTTGAGCATTCTACTTTAGAGACTTTGCATAGTTTTATTGGTCCAACTGAATGGGGAATCAACACTGGAATCCTCTCCACAAGAAGTCAGGGATTGGAAATTTTGGTAATGACCCAAAATTGTGTCAGAAAATTCTTAGAGAAAACCTTGATGACAGACTGTTGACGTGTATTTTGTACACTATCAAACACAGAATAAAATACCTGAGGGTACCTTATCCTCTCTTGAGTAAAGTCTCCGAATGCTGAAGATATCGCGAAAAGGATCAATCGGGATGACTTCAAGGTTCTTCGCTGTAGGATCTCTACGTGTGGATAAGCTCTCTGTGGTATGATGTGATTTGCTGGAATCACAAGGGGACTTACACTTGATGACTGAACTTCTGATTTGCTTTGAATATTGCTGGAACACAGGATTTTACTGCCTTAGATTTGAAAAAAAGAAAAAAGACGAGGGCGAGGAAAGGATCTAATCCTAACACTAAGAATGTAAGAGCAATGAACGATCTTTGATGAAATTCTAACTAAGTCTTGTTTTGACATCCCAGGACCATCTCCACAAGGTTAGTGCGATCTTCGAAGGAAAGCTTTATGATGTTCAAATCATCACTACAGGCATAGACACCATCAAGCTGATGCATATCAATGAAGAAGCGACAATTGAAGTTAAGCTTAAGCTGAATGATTCCAGTTGACTACACAAGGCAAGTCTGCAATCAACAAACTGCTAGTAGTATGGATATACGAATTTCACCATCAATCAAGCACATTTCTTCCACTCATCTAATAACATGAAATCAAATATGAGAAGTGTAGAGACCATGCAAATTGTCGAATCGACCCATAAATTTCACCATTTCTTCAATGAAGTTTTAAAAGTCTCTTACAACAACATCTTGGCAACAATCTTTGCCTTCTCTCTCTACTCTACTCTAATTGCTATTCTATCAACTAGCTAATCACCTTCTAACTACTCTCTATCTATCTTCTATTAACTGCTTCTAACTCTTTCTATTGCCTTTACAAAATGAAGAGTCGGGGCTTATATAGTGCCCACAATACAATTCGATGGCTTAGATCAATTCGAGATCAATGGCCAAGATTCAATAATGAAAACCCTAATTAGGGTTTGTTACAACCATTACATAACATTTAATGCTTGACCAATGATAAAATTGTATCTTTAGGACACATGTCTTCTCTGGAAAAATCGACCAATGGATAGCTGGGGTAGGTACATCGAAGTTTGTGCCACCTCCCATAAGTTAGGTACATTGAATCTGGACATGTTGAGGTGGATCAATCCGACTGGAGGAGTGATGACTAGGATGCCACCTCGTCTGACACTTGTAACTTGGTAGATATTCGATTTGATGTTGTTGAGAAGCTAGCTTTAATTAATTCATCTAGAACTATCTGCTTCTTCAACGAACCCTTTGCTCTGACTTCTTTTGTCTCTGATGTGCAGGATGATGATGTACCTCGCCTTGGAATGCTGGATTAGAAGAGGTCGCCCTTATCCTGATGATGCTGGATCGAAGAAGGTCGTCCTTGTCGATGCTAGACTAGAGGAGGTCGCCCTTATCCTTACTTGATCTTCTTGGAGGAGACCGTCCTTGATCTGGCTTGATTTTCCAACTCCGAGATCTCCATTTGATGCCTACACAAAATATTAAAGTTAGTCTTTTGAGCATCAAACCTTAAAGCATGAAATTTAAGACCTTTCAAAGGTAAAACTTAAGATATTAATTTGAAAAAAGTCATGATAAATCAAGAATTACACATTTTCAAATTAATAATGAATGGAATTTGGATCTTCAAGACTTAGACTTTACAAAATTGCAATGGGATCACAATAAGTCTTGAATAAGAACTTCAAAAATGATTCTTCATACCTCCTCCTTTGAGTATTAAACTCTAAGAAATGATGCAAAAATAGATGAATTTCGCTAGGCAAAGTGTAGATCATAGCCTTCTCTTGAACAAATTGTGCCTCCTCTAGCTTGGAAAAGAATAAACTCCACCTTCCACTAGCCTCTTCAAAAATCTGGAAATTCGCCTTCAAATGTCTTCAAAAAATCTGGAAATTATCCTCCAAACTAGCAAGAAATACGCCTCTCCAATAGCCTTCAAGATGAATTTCGCCCTCCTTTCCAGCTAGATTTCGCACCTTCAATTAGCTCTCCAAATTCGATCTTGAAAGGATGATTGAATGATTTGAATTGTGAAACAAACCCCTTCAATATATAGAGCACTCACCCCTCTTCCCTCCAAGGCCGACTTGCCAACAAAAGGCTAAGAAAATAAATAAAATTGCAAAAAGGAGAGGCCGACTTGATAAAATAAATAAAAATAATACCTCAAGCACTCCATTTTTAATTTTAATTTCACAAAAATTAATTTTAAATGCCTTTATAATAAAAATTCAATTTTCTAAGGCTCAAAATTAATTTATTAAATACCAATGCGCCTTTTATTAAATGCCAATTTAATTTAAATTTTTCCAAATATTTTGAAGTTGGCAATTTTGGTATCTAATGCGATTTTAGAGGATATCAACGTTGAAATAAGGTAAAAATAAAGAATGCCAATAACCTCGCCTTGGTCCCTTGGAGAGGGACAGGAGCGAACTTGCAATTTAAACCTTGCATTCTTCATTTTTAATCGCCAAAACTTCATCTAGGCATCTAAAGTGGCATTTTCAATTGGAGTCTTGAGTTTAATTCACTTGATTTCTAGGAGGAAAGTGTATTAGGATATTTTCGCCCTGGACCCTGGGTGAGGGACAGGAGCGATTTTTCACTTTTGGCCTTAATCCTTCACCTTTTAATCGCCAACTCTCATTGTGGGGTAAGTAATGATCTCTTTCATCCATTCCATACACGTTTACTTTGCTTTTGCAAGGCAAAATAGGTGTTTTAAAGATTTTCGCCTTGGTCCTCCAGTGAGGGACAGGGGCGACTTTTGTGTTTTAGCCTAGGATTATCAAACTTTGAAGTCAAATCTTTGTTCACCATGCTTTAGAAGACCCTTTCCACCCTTGTACAACCTTGCCTTAACGTAATCTTGGAGGGAAGTTATTGATTTTGTAAAAATCGCCCTGGTCCTTCAGTGAGGGACAGGAGCGCTTTTCCCCATTGTCATCAAAATTTGTAATCTTTGCATCTCAATTCCACCTCAAGGCATTTTAAACCTCATTTCAAACTTATGTCAAGGCTTAGATTTGTCCAAACTTGAAGAGAAAGGGTGGATATTAGGTTTTTCGCCCTAGTCCCTTGGTGAGGGACAGGAGCGATTTTGCAAATTTAAGCTTATCCATCCTTTGTCGGCCTTCCAAATTATCTTCAACGGGTTAAACACGCCTTCTTCCATTCATTTCAATCACAAAACTTGCCTCGTCCTTGCAAGAAAATTGCACTTTTAGAAAATCGCTCTGGACCTTCAACAAGGGACAGGAGCGCCTTTTGTCATCTTGGTATATTTCCTTGCTTGTGGACCACTCAAATTATATTCAACGCACAAATCATGTTTTCCTTGATCTCTTCAAATCATAAAATCATTTTGATCTTGCAAAAATAGTGCAAATTTGAAATTCAAGCTCTAGTCCTTCAATGAGGGACAGGAACGAATTTTGTCTTCTAGGCCAAAATGCTTCATCTTTCATCATGAAATATCTTGGCTAGGGAAGATTTCATCTTGTTACATGCCATGAATAAGAGTTCAAGTCCAAGAAAGGTCTAAAAATGTGTATATAAAGAAAATCGCTCTGGTCCTTCAGTGAGGGACAGGAGCGAAATTACCCTTCTAGGCAAAACTCCATCATTTCATTGTCTTTAATCAAATCTGGATGCTTTATCACGTTCATTTCGTCCTCCACCATGCCTTTGATGTTCCAATTTGACCAAACAAGGTCAGGAATGATTCCAATAAGCTTTTTCGCCCTGGACCCTTGGTGAGGGACAAGAGCGATTCGCCTTGGACCTCCTGAGAGGGTCAGGAGCGAAATTCGCTCTAGATCCTCAGTGAAGGACAGGAGCGAAATTTGACTATTTGAACTCTATCAGGATAATTTTTATGGAATATAACATTTAAGTATAAGTGACATTTCCTTCTTATACTTTAAGTTATATTCCATATATACTTTCAGGATGTTTGAGAGTGGTTTCAGACCTCCAGGAGTTATATTGCAAAATCTAGTTTTTGGAGGTTTTTCAGTTTCCAGACTTAGTAAAATTTCAGGATTAGGACATTCCAGACTTAGCCAAATTTCAGGATCAGGACCTTCAGACTTAGCCAAATTTCAGGACCAGGACATCACCCAAGCAGGACCTACTATCCATGTGATCCCCTTGGCGACACTCAAAATGCAAAGGCTAACGGACAAAACCCAAAAAGACCTAGAAAACAAACCCTAAAAAGCAAAAAAGCAGGGGTCCCCATTTGCAATGGGGCGATGTGTGAAAACGTCACAACACAAACCTACTAAAAAGTTTGCACTCTCATATGCATGGCAACATAGTTCGATCCTTCTGAGCCAGGAGGTTCAAAACTTGTCAAAGATAGGGAAGATAATGTAACTGCCAAATCTTTTCAAGCCAGTGTAACTATTGAGTAATTATTGGCTCCCACTTTCCTTTTGTCATTTGCTATTCTTAGCTGCTTGTGTGCTCCCTTTTGAGATGGCAACTGTCAGTTTGGACAGTGGCTATTTTTGGGTTTGCTTTCTCCTTGTTGAAGGGAGTTTTTGGCCTTTTGGAGTTAGTAGATACGTAGGGTGTGAAGACTGGTTTTCTAGGAATGTGTAGAAGCTACAGTCTTTGAAAGCTACAGAATAATTTAAGTTTGAATATAAAACATTTCTCAATTTTTGTTACCTCTGTATTCTTTCATGATTTTCTTTTATGTGTTCAGATCATGATGATTATGGATTCTATTTTATATTTTTGGTTTAATTAGTCGGTTTAGCTGTTTGGTCTCTCTCTAGCAGCAGGGTGTGCTATGGGGATTTTACAGGAACTGAGCAGTGTTACTTTTGGGGACTTGCTTGCAGAGGACAGAGATCTGATCTGCATCAGAGGGACAGGGTCTTTTCCTACCTTTGACAAACTAGGGCCAGGGTCCTTGGTTTCGTCACTGTTGAGTTACGGACAAGGTCTTTTAACTCAGCAGATTTGCACAGTATTTATGGGGAATTCATGATTTGATCAATTGAGTATTGTGCTACGATTTATTGATCTGAGTATTGTTGATCTTTGGCAAGACAATTTAAAGGAGAATTATTGCAGAAAATCAAGATAAATTCTATGTTCAGAATTATTCATAAAATTATAATTAATTGAATATCATAATAAATTTTCATCATTTTTGACAAAGTTATATTTATAAATATAATGCAATTCTCATCTTTAGTTGGAATTATTGTTCAAGGGCAAAACTCAGGAATATCCAAAAAAGGGACATTACAGCTGCTTACTCTTCTCTTGCAAATTTTGAGTGTGGTTTTGTGATGTGTGTGTGTACCTGAAACGTAAAATGTTTACATTTTATAGTTATGCCAAAATATAGAAAACGGACTTGTACAAATTGTAATGATTGTAGTATCAATTGATATATGATAAGATAAAAACAATTAGTCCAATGTTTGACTCTTTTACCTCTAGTCACCATATGTTACTAGTGACTATGGGGTGGATGTTAACCACAGTCCAACCAACATGACCTGTGTTCACTATCAGTTTCTAATGTAATCCTCCGAGGGCAAAAAATAAGGGAGGGGAAAACATTTAACACATACATATTATGAGATGAATAGAATTTTAAGAATTGATACTTGCAAATAGTGAAAAAATATCACTTTCTCTACAAGTAATGTTTCTCCAGTGCAATGGTTCCCAAGGCACAACACTCGCTAAAGGTCTTGCAAATGGGTAACAAGCTAGGCAGGCTTAAGTTCGGTGGAAATTTTATGGCTGAGTTCTCTTGGGTCAGAGCTATAGAGGAATGGATACATGGAGAAATTTCAGTTCTTTACCCCTTTCAGCATCACTTAGATGTAATAAGTCCCATATGGTTCGTACAAGGCATGTGAAAAATGGGTTTTTGGGAACCCGCTACTCCTTGCCATTGTCAACCAGATTGACTCGAAAATATGCAGCTGAATCCTACAAAATCATAGAACATAACTTTATATACCATTTTACATGAAAACTTGTCTAGTGTTTTCTTCTCAAATTTTGGGAATTGACAAATCTAATTTTAGAAACCTTATGGAAACCGAATAACTATCTAACACATTTTGTCTAATTTCTTTGAAAGGATCTCATCGTGGTATCATTGATATCTAACAAACCAATTACAGTTTCATTGTCATCAAACAAACACCTTTCCACTAACTTGGCGTGGACTAAGGCAGACATCCCAATCCTGACTTTATTCCCTATTCAGAGCCATATGCACTCAATGCCCACATTGAAAGCTAATAAATTCATGCTTAATTCCTTAAAATTTATTACATTATAAGGAATATAGATACGAACACAACCATAAAATATACTCTATCTGCACTTTTCATGTACAGAGAAAAACACTTAAATAAACAAAACATACCTGTGATATCTCCTGTAATTAGCACTAAAGCAGGATTGATCATGGCCAAAGTTGAAGGCACAAGCTGTCTGAATGAGAGAGCCCGATCAGGGTGGTGTACGCTGAAGTGGAGATCAGAAAGCTGAACCACCCATACAACTCCATCGGGTCCCCCTTTCAACTCTATGATGTTTCTCGAGTTGGTATCCGCAGTAGCAGTTACCAGATTCGTTGAAGCAATTAACACTAAAATCATCCAAATTTCAGAGGGAGAACCCATCTTCTTCCTCTGGAAAACTGTTTGTAAACACTATAATGTTGGAAATAGGGTCTACTGGTAGAAAGTTTTCCTTCAATAGTAGCGTAAATGACTTCGCTGAAAAGTGGTCTCGAAAGATGTTAGATTCATCGATGGGATTATGATTAAAACACTTTTAAACATGATTTTAGAGGAAGAAAAGTGTATATTTTATAATTTTATTTTTTATTTTATGTTATTTTGTGTAGATAACATATGTATGTATGGTAGTATAGTTTAAGTATATAATTTATTTTTTTATTAGTTGATTTTAACTTTAAATTTATTATTTCTGACTATCGTTGATTTATTTAAGGTTTTTGACTTCTTAATCTAGGTTGCATCATAGTTTTGATTTAGAGATAAAATTATGTTTGTGGTCTATTTTCTATTTTCTAAGGATAACATGTTTGAAATATGAGTAGCACTTGTACCAAAAGAAGGTACAATGTGTATGTTGATAGTAAAATATGCATTGTAATATATTAGAGAGTTAAAATCAAAGAATTGAATAAGAGATGTGTTTGTTGTGCTACATCCCTCACTCCGCGCAATCGGGCAGCATCTACTTGGGCACATGTCAACTATGCCCTCAATCCGTCCAGCTCTGTATTCATATCCTGCATCCAGGCCACCATCTCCTTGCCCCTCGCTACCTGTAGGGCCTCCTTCGTCGCCTTTGTCTTTGTCTCGTAGGTGTCTCTCTCTCCTACTATCGCATCCAAAGCCACTTATACTTTGTCTTGCTCAACTTGTAAATTGCTAGCTTGAACCTGCTCTACGTCTGCCCCGGCCCTCTCCTAGCCAACCTCATCCTCTAGGCTCATTGTTTGAGCCCTCTCTGTGTCTCTCTCAGCCATAATATGATCAAGCATCGCCTAAGTGATCTATGGTTGTGGTTGTACTGGTGGTTGTGGTTGTGCTAATGGTTGTGGTTGTATTGGCACCTATACTTGTACATGTGGTGCCTATGCTCATGGAGGGGGCCTATCCCCTCCTACCCTTCCTGCTCGCCCTTGGCACCTGTTGTGCCCCCTATCCCCTATCTTCTCCTCTAGCTCTAGCCTCTGCCTTGAGGACATCTCTATCCCCTCCTTGATCCCCCTCACTGCCCGTTACCTGGTATGTTGTTGGCACAACCTCATCTGGCTCAGAGAACCCTAGGATACTCAACCTAACAGGCTTGTATGCATCCCAACATGCATTGTATGCCTTGGTCATACTAGCATCTGCAATGTATGCTCACAGATACCATGGCACCAACGTCATCGCATTGAAGCTACTCTAGGCGTGCTCTGGCTCAATAGCATCGCCCCAAGTGCTAGTCTAGTGGGTAATCTGCAAATGTGTCCTCTCCTCTCCTATGATGTCTTGTTGGACACCAAATTGGTGCATAACTTTGTGTGACAAATATTGGTCAATGACATAGACTGTCCAACCCATCAACCAACATTGAGTCTAAACGAAAGCAAAATAATGTCGATCCACATCCTAGGCCTCACATGTACGATAAGGCCTCTAAATAAAATCATGCATCTCGTCAATGCATCAACCCTAGAATCCCATCACTCCCATTCATGTATAGTGGAGGTTGTCATACCTGTCAATGTATGGATGCTTTGGTCGTCACTCTTTGACCCCTATCGGTCAACATATAGCAATGTGCTCAAATCCCAAAACATGTAGTAGAGTGACATCGGTACCTAAGCTCTTGTACCCCCGATATACACACGTGTGGATATTGTGGTACAAATATTCAAGCATGACGTATCCCCAAGTGTACTGTGTGCCCATCACTACCAACCTGTATAAACCTCTGGACCATCCAATCAAAAATCCATGAATGCTGGGATCGAGCATCATGTGTTTGCTAATGAGACCTGCAAAATATAGGACAAATCTTGGGATCCGTTGTCTCCTCTGCATCATTGGCTCTAATCGCATCCTAGTGTGATCCACAAGTAAATCATTTGTCCAACATGCGAGCTATAAATAGTACTCTTCATCTTCTAACTGGTATCGAGGAATCGCCCCTCAAATGGGTAATCACAAGATCCTCCAGACATCCTCGAGTGTGATGGAGGCCTCACCTATAGGAAGGTGAAAGGTGCATGTATCACTATGTCATCTCTCAATCAATGTTGAAATCATCGTGTTGTACAAATGCACACGTGGTCGCTTGAATGCATGATCAAGTCCTAGAACTACGAGCATCATCCACTCTACAAACTGCAATCTATGTCGCAGTGCCATGGTCGATGGCAAGTACTCACAAGACTCAATTGGAGCCAATATCTCCCGCATCCAACAAACACACGCCAGTCAACCCTTTTCTAATCATTTGCCCTCTTGTACTCATTGGGGCATCCCCTCACTTCCCATTTTCACATATCCCTTCTCCCTCCTTACCTGTTCAACTCTCCTAAGTGGAGACGTTGTTTGGCCCGGTGGAGATGCCAAAATAACAATGCATGCAATGTTTCACACGCACAAATGTCATTCTACAATTTCCCTTCGTGTCATGCCCAGCACAGACACCGATCACTAGACCGACGTCTGCATATGCACCCTCGCAAATAGTCCTTGTCTATGTAGACGTGACTCTCCAGGTGGAGACACTGTTGGAGGGGTGCAAATGTCAAACCCTTAATTTTGTACCCTAAACCCTAGCATTAAATGCACCATTAATGCACCTAAGCTACTAAATCATAGAGATGGGATATGCTAGTCACCGAGTCTCCATGCTCGGGTGGCCACTAGTGGTTCCATATGCACTCTCTTCACTACATATGGTGGGGAAGGATCAACATTTTTCTCTTAAGGCTCTCGCGCTTATGAACTAAGTGTGTGAAAGTGACCATCTATGGGCCCTGTGTGGCCTATATATGTCCTCCCTCCACCCTTCTAATCCTCGTTCTTTTATTCATTTTCCTTCTTCTTGGCATGTTCCCCTGCCCTATTCTTTCTTTTTCTCCTTTTTTTTTTTTCCTTCGTTATTCTCCTTTTTGAGAATTTTCTCGTAAAATTTAAATTTTTCGATTAAATTTTCGAGGGGGCATCCCTTACTTGCATCCCACCTACGATGATCCATTTTTCATGTTGGGGCACCTTTTTATTCTTTATCCCATCACCAACTTATTTCCACCACGTAAAAGAGGGACAAAATGTAGACACCTAAAATTAATTAAATTAATATTTAATGTATCCCTTCCTGCATAATTAATTGTATTAATTATGTTAGTCCCCATTCTTCTTGAAATTAATTAAATTATATTTAATTAATTTATCCCCTGACCATATATAAATATTTTAATTAATTATATAAATCCCTAATTCTTCTGAAATTCTAATTAATCCTTAACCTTAGCCAATTTCTTCAATATACCCTCTAATCTCAGTAATTGACTAAAATCTTGATTCCTACATATCCTTCATTTAATCCCCTTCATTAAGCCTAATTAACCCAAGCCTAATCATCATTAGCATTTTTCCCATCTTTAAATTCATCCCACCTACCTAGGTCCACATGTGAATCCCCCTCATAAATGAGCTTGCATACAAGGGTCACTTTCTCCTCCACCTCATCTTTGACCCAAGGGTTGTCACACATGTGTGAGAATGCTCTTCCCCATGAGAGCCACCCTACACTTTCCCTTTCCAGCCACATGTCATTCTCCTCAAACCTAAAACTCTTACACTTTGCCAAAATTGCTTCCACTTGTCATCTCCATGTTATTCCCAAGATGTGCTCACACATGTGTGAGCACACCTTGCCTTCTTCCCTATGCCAAGAGTTCTTCCCAAGACACTTCACCTTGTGACACTTGTCACAAGGCTAAGAGCGCAAGACACCTCACCTTCTCTCACTCAATCTTTGCCCTCCATTATCCTTCAATCTTAACTGTCCATTTTGTATTCTCAAGTCTATAATTTGGAGTCTCCTCCCTTCACCAAACCATCCAATTCATTAGTAATTTCATGTTGTTATTTTGCTTTCCTAATCATTCCTTTTGCATCCATATTATAGTCATTTTATCATCCAATCCTTCCATCTTGCCATCATAATTCCCAATTCACTAGCTTAGTCCATTTATTCCCTTTATCAATCCACCATTGTTGTGTAGCTTTTGAGAGCATTCCACATCAAAACATCAAAAGATAAAATCAAGTGGAGCTTGGGGTGCATCCACTTTTAGCTTAATCGGAGGAGCTTGGAAGGTAAAAGTTTAGTTGTCTTGAATGTTTCACATTGTTTTATGAATTTACATGTTCAATTAACCTTTTACATTTTCATTTCTTTCAGCTCCCCTTAGGTTGACTACTAGTAAGGCACAAAGGGCATTTCTGGGGACCATAATAGATATGAAGCTAGAGCAACTGATAAATATTGATAGTGACTTGGTTCTTGCTATAGTCAAATGGATTCGAGGGAATGTTTTTTAGTTAGCGAGGAATGATATCAAGTGAATTTTGATATTGCATCTTGCTTCATGGGTTCCTTGATTGATCTTGGGGCTCCCAAGGATATAATTACAAGGATGATATGGGGGTTATTTAGAAATGAGCTTGTTGGTGAGCTAGACTAGATTTTGGAGGTGGCATAATATGAGGTGGGTATACCTACTGCAACATACTTTAAGGCATATTTGGAGAAAGATGTGGCAGTGCTTTGGTGGCTCTTCATGGCCAATTTCAAGAGTTGTTCTCCTAAAGATCATCGAATGCACTATAGTCATGCCTTCAAATTCCTTAAGAAGGTGGCAGGAGAGGAGCCGAGATTTGATTGGGAGTGGTTTGAGGGCTTTCAGTTTTTAGTGGACAACTAGGATTTAGACAATGATGATGAAAGCAACATGCCCTGCAAGAGGGAGTTGATCCAAATAGATGAGGATGTTGATGAGGAGGACAATAGGGGAGATAGCCCCCAATCTTGATGAAGCTACCCTTCCCTGCCTGTGTCATCTTGGGAAAAAACCCATTTTGAAATTTTACAATGTATTGTAAAGGATTATGAGTGTATACAGACACTTATAAAAATTTACTTATATAAATGAATATAGATATATGTAGATTTTGATACTATGATTCCTTGCAAAAATTAACAATGAATGGGTGTTATTCTTCTCTTTTTGTAAATATTTTCTTTCAACCTAATCTTAATTAACTCAAATCTATAATGCACAAATGAGTATAATTAATCAGACAAAGAGACGACATTATTTTGAATAAATGTGAAAATTAACTCTTCTTTTTTAAATTATGCTTTTGATTTTTTGAGGCCAAGGACCCAAAACACCATATACAACAAACAATGATGGGTAGAGTATACCTAATATTCGAAACATGCATAATGATAAGTTGAAGCACTTATGCTTGAACCTTAGTATGTTTTGTTCTTACATGAGGGCAGTTATGAGCGCAAGGTTTTGTATTTTTCCATTCATTGATAGGACACATACTGATTTTTTATGTTCCTCATATTTAGCTAACAATTTCATAACCTTAACCAGAGTAGACCAAGGGTCACACACTTTCGCAAAAACAAGAAAAATCAAGGCTAAACGAAGCAACCCCCAAAAGGAGGCAAATGTGTAGTAGCACTTCTTGGAAATGAAAAAGCAACTAACTAATCCTATTCTAACATAATCTACTACAAGAATTGATGTTAAATAAAAGCATTAACTAGATTTTTGAAATAATTTCCCTTCCTACCTAATTTATTACACTTCGACTTCAGGTTTTGCAAGTCCTCTTTTGTATCTTGCCCCAAGAGCAATTAGCCTTGGTTTGCAAGTCTGGAGTAGTGATCTCTTTTTATTGTAATTTGATATACATAGTGGATATTTTTGTGGGCAAGTGCTCATCATGGTTTTTCCCTATTTGAGTTTTCCATGTAGAAAATCTTGGTGTTCAATTGTTGGATGGTTGTTGATTAATTATGTATTTGCTACATTAATTTATGTCTGGATTGATTCACCCCCCCTCTTAATCCTACTTTGGGTTCAACAAAAGGTAGCAAAGCAAGGTTCCTCTTGAGTAAGCTTAACCACTTGAGGTAGATCCGGTATGGCACAAGACGTGCATTATAAAGATCCTATTGGCATTATGGATGAATTGATTATGTGTTACATTGATGTTTTGTCATTGATGTCAACACTAGTTGTTATGGTTGGTTACCGACAGACAGGTTTTGGTTACCAGTAGAAGATCTAGTGTTACCAGTAGAAGAGACTATCTATTGGACACTTCCGACATGTTTGGATCAGTGAAGTATATTTGATTTTATCTGTTACATGTTCCTTGAGCATGTTTTGGTCAGTTGGTATTGACTTGGTAATTGGATGCTATCATACACTCTTGTAAACCCTTACTGGCATTGGTTTAAGGTTTAACCGGCATAGCTCTCACTAAGGAATCTTGACAGGATGCATAATTGGTTTTGGTGTGGCTTCTAGATGGATTTTAGGATGTTGAAGATGTTCTTTGATCATGCTTCAAATGCTTGAAGACATTTCTTTGGCGTGGTGGACCCAGAATAGGTCCAGTGCCTATCTAGGTTATGGACTGATATCATGTTAACGTGTACTCTACACATTACCGGGATGTTTCAGGATGATTTATGGATTTGTTATTGTTGTTTTGGTCTTAAGCCGACATGGCATATCATTGTAATATGGATTTATGTAATGATCTTATTTTAATATCTTTTAGGTGGCCGACCTGATTAGTTTAGGCCTTACGATTGGTATAAAATGATGTAAGATCTTATTGTAATAAGTGTTCGTGGTCTTGGAATGCAATATCATATGCGAAGGAGATATGGTCGATCATAGGTGATCCAATTGGGATTAAGGAAGAGGTCAAAGGCCTCCGGTATTGAGCTTAATCGAGACTGTAATCAGGCATGGTAGATGCTATCTCTGGCAATTCATTATTTTGGAATGTTGTCCATATATCTTGAGGTGGTTTTAACCTTTGTAGTCAGTGAGACTCTTTTGTAATGAGCAGTACACTCTAGGCAGTGTGTCTTCCTGCATGTGCAGGCCCCTCATTGTATCACATACTTTCTTTAGAAGTATTATTTGACTCTAGGTAGGATTCCGAGCGTGGTTTTTCCCTTTCCGGGTTTTCCATGTACAGATCATGGTGTTATGTGGTATGGTTGCTTTACATTGATTATATGTTTAATTGTTAAGTTGCATTGTTTACCGGTATTTGTTTTTGCTTTACCGGTACTTAATTTGGTTAAAGGTTATTAAATGGATTAAATGTTATAATCTGTTAACAACTTATTCACCTCCCCCCCCCCCCCCCCTCTCAGTTATTCACCAGTTATCCTAATAATTGTTATTAGAGCTTTGGTCCTCTTTTGCAGAAGCTTAACCGCTTGAGGTAGATCCTATGGCAGCTAACACTTCAAATCCACCGACAACTATTTTCAGAAGAGAAATCCCTAAGCTTGATGGAATAAATTATGGGATATGAAAAATTTGAATGGAGACTCATCTTAGATGTCTTGGCAAGGATATTTGGGAGATCACTGAGAAAGGATATACACCTTATGATCTCGCATCTAGTGATCCTGCTCCTGCAGATTTGGACAAGAATATTGAAAATGATTGCAGAGCTAGAGAAGCCCTCTTGTGTGCACTTACTCATCAGCATATAATGGGATTAATTGATAAATCATCAACAAAGCTTATGTGGGATAAATTGCAAACTCTGAATGAAGGTGATCCTATTGTCAAAATTGCTAAACTTGATGGGTACCGAGTAAGATATGAAAACTTGAATATGGAAGATAATGAAAGAATTGTTGTGTTTATGAAAATAGTAAATGAGATTGTTGTGGGAATTCAATGTTGTGGAGGATTTTTGAGTGAAGATGAAATAGTTTCCAAAGTCTTGAGAGCCCTTCCACTGACTTACAAGATGAAGGCAACTGCAATTAATGAGTTGAGAACAATGACAAACTCTTCAGTTAACAGAGACATTTTGATTGGGAAATTATCTACTTTTGAGCTTGAAGAATTTGGATCTTCTAGAGCTGTAAAGTCTGAACCTGCTTTCCATGCATCATCATCATCATCTATCGGCAAAATTGATTGGAAAGTGTTATATGCGAAAGAATTGGAAGACATGAGGAAATAAGATGAAGAATTTGAGCAACTTGAAGCCTTATTGGCTAGAAGAGTACCTAAAGGTCCAACAAGAAGTAAGTATGAAGGAAAAGCACCTTTTAAATGTTTTGCATGTAATAAGATTGATCATTTTGCATCTAGATGTCCTAAAAGGAATGAAAGGTTTGAGGAAAGAGTTAAGAAATCATTTAAGCCCAACCAGAATAGATATAGATTCAAGAAAAGTAAACAATACTACATAGCGGATGAGGAAGCAGTAACTGATGACTCCGGAGATGAACCGACAGAAGACTCTGCTAGTGGATCCGACAATGGAAAGGAATGGGTGTTCTATGCTTTAAAAGAAAATGAACTGGAACCAGCTATCAAAAATGAAGAAAAGGCCATGGCAACAAAAGTTGAAGATAAGGATGAATGGGTAATTGATAGTGGATGCTCACATCATAGGACTGGAGATAAAGGAAAATTTGTGTCCCTACAAGAATACAATGGCGGTCAAGTCAGATTTGGAGATGACAAAGCATGTATGATTAGAGGTAGAGGTATTATTTCCTTGGATGGCAAGCATAACACTGATAATGTCTATTATGTAGAAGGTTTAAAGCATAATCTTTTGAGTGTTGGTCAATTGGTGGATAAGGGTTTCCAACTTTAGTTTAAAGATAGAAAATGCAAAATCATTAACAAGACTAGTTTGGAGATTGCAACCGGTATTCAGACTGGAGGTAATATCTTTCACTTGAACACTGGTAATAAGAGATGTTTGATTGCTCATATTGATGAGAGTTGGTTATTGCATAAGAGGTTGTGTCATGTTAATTTTCATTGTATTGTTAAGATCAGTTCAACTAAGGCAGTTAGAGATATACCTAAGATTACGAAGCCTCATAATTCGGTATGTAAGGAATGTCAATTGCGAAAACAAGTTAGAAGTTATTTTAAGAGCATACATGATAAATCTAATGATGTACTTGATTTTATTCATACTGACGTATGTGGTCCACCAAGGACTAGAAGCTTTCAAGGTGATAGGTATTTCATGTTGATTATTGATGACTATTCTAGGATGACATGGATGACTTTTCTTAGGGAGAAGTCTGAAGCCTTTGAGAAATTCAAGATCTTTAAAGCAAAGGTTGAAACAAAAACTGGATTGAAAATCAAATGTCTAAGATCAAATCATGGCGGTGAGTTCACTTCTCATGAATTTAACAGTTATTGTGATACAAATGGAATCAAAAGACAGTTATCTGCACCTAGGACTCCTCAGCAAAATGGAGTAGTGGAAAGAAAGAACAAAACCATTTTGGATGAAACAAGATTTATGATGATGGAAGCCAAATTGCCTCATATCTACTAGAGAGAAGTAGTGAGTACAACAGTCTACACATTCAACAGAGTTCACATCAAAGGTGAAACTGATAAGATCCCTTATGAATTATAGTTTGGACATACACCTATTGTTAAATATTTCAAAAATTTTGGAAGTAAATGCTATATCAAAAGAGATGATTCAATTGGAAAGTTTGATCCTGT
Organism: Cryptomeria japonica; assembly: GCF_030272615.1. Lineage (NCBI taxonomy): Eukaryota > Viridiplantae > Streptophyta > Pinopsida > Cupressales > Cupressaceae > Cryptomeria > Cryptomeria japonica. Next base: position 420,765,675 of record NC_081413.1, on the reverse strand, counting down.
ATGTGATGAAGGGATATTTCTTGGTTATTCAATTCAAAGCAAAGCATATAGATGTTATAACAAAATATTGCAAAAAATTGTGGAGAGTTCTAATGTGAAAGTGGATGAGCAATACATAAACTATTCTATATCATATGACAAGGAACCGACAATGGAGATGATCATAATTGAATCGGTAATGCCTCAACTGGTACAGGACACTGAAACTAAGACAATTACATCGGTACAATTAGAAAATTTAACTGTAATTGATGAGCAGAGCAGTGAACCTGAAGTTCAGAAGACACCAAGGTATGTAAGATTAAATCATTGTGAAGATCAAATCATTGGAGATAGGAACAAGGGAGTTATGACAAGAAGAAGACTAGCAAATGAAGAGGTATGTCTTATTTCTCTAATTGAACCGACATCTATTATTGAAGCTTGTAAGGATAAACATTGGTTAAAAGATATGGAAGATGAATTAAATAAGATAGAGAAGAATGAGACTTGGTCTTTAGTTCCCCGGTCTAAAAATAAAATATTATTGGAACTAAATGGGTTTTTAGGAATAAACTAAATGAGAATGGTCAATTTGTAAGAAATAAGGTTAGATTGGTTTGTAAAGGATATTCTCAAACGGAAGGAATTGATTATGGTGAGACATTTGCACCTATAGCTAGAATTGAAGCTGTTAGACTATTTCTTGTCTATGCAGCTTATAAGAACTATAAGGTTTATCAAATGGATGTTAAATGTGCATTTTTGAATGGTGAATTTGAGGAAGAAGTGTAGACACCTAAAATTGTCTTGTCTAATTAAATAAATATCTTTATTTATTTAATTATTTTAGCCTAATTTTTCTATTAATTAAATAAATCTTTATTTATTTAATTAATTCATTTATCCTCTTCTAGCCTTATTTCTCATTTAAATAAATACATTTATTTATTTAAATTATCCTTTTCTAAATTAAATAAATATTTTTATTTATTTAATTGATCCCACTTCTATTAATTAAATAAATCTTTATTTATTTAATTAATTCATGAACCTTTTCTACCCATGACACATGTCATTCATCTCTTAATTCCTACACTACCTACCCTCTCATTATTTTCTTATTTTCTCTACCTACCCTCTAATCATAGCTGGCCATTTATCTTTTACAACTCTCAATCTTATCCATCCATTTCTTATAGTGTCTTCTATATAAGGAGATGCTTCCTTCATCATCAACCCCCAACTACACTTTCGAATTTTTACATGCAATCAAGCCTACTTGCAACCAAATTTTTGTTCTTTGTTGAGCTCTTGTGCACACATAAAATCTGAGAGAAAATATATCAAGCAAGATCAATGGAGATAGGAAGAATAGAGATCCAAACCCTATTGGACATGTGATGGTATAATCTTTCTGGTTTTATTTGATTTGCATTGTCTTAGGTAATCTTCATATGTTATGGTGGATCTTTGTTGTTGTTGTTAGGCTAGGGTTTTGTGGTTGAATCTATTCAGTCTTTCAATATTTTTGTTTCCATTTTCACCATAACATTTTGGCACACCCTGTGGGACATGGATTTTTCTTAGATCTGTGTTTTTTGCAGGTTTTTATAACCCTATATTGCAGGTTTTGGACACAAAATCAAGATCTTGGAGAGATTTGATCTGATCTCACAAACGGCTTATAATTTGTGCACCAAATTTTGTTGGCAGGTTGGAGACGGTATCAAGAGATCTCAATCCAAAATTCAGAATTTTTGGAGCACATTTGCATTTTTCATGAATATTTTATGAATTTTCATAAAAAATTAATTTTGAGAGAAAATGAGAGAATTTTTTGGATTTTCTTAAACTTTTTGAAATCTCTTAGAATTATACACAGGATATGTTCTTTGTGATTTTAATTTTGATGCAAAATATTTCCTAAAAAATTGGATCTTTAAAAATTAGGGTTTTTTCATTATTTTGATTAGATCTCACAAAAAGATTTTCATTTTGGCATCAATTTGTTTTTTGTAGGCCAAGAACATTATCAGAGGTGCTTAGTAAAAAAATCAGATTTTTTGGGGCATATTTGAATTTTCTATGAATTATTTATGCATTTTCATAAAAAAATAATTTTTGAGAGCAAATGAGCGAATTTTTTGGATTTTCTTACATTTTTGGAAATATCTCAGAATTATACATAGGATATGTTCTTTGGGATTTTAATTTTGATGCAAAATAATTCCTTAAAAATCGGATCTTTAAAAGTTAGGGTTTTGCATTATTTTGATCATATTGCACAAACTGCTTGGAATTTTTGAAGAAATTTTTTTTGCAGGTTTGGAATGCTAGCAGGAGTTTCTAGTAAAAAAATTCAGATTTTTTGGATCAATTTTGCATTTTCTATGAATTGTTTATGATTTTTCATAAAAAAATAATTTTTGGAGCAAATTAGCAAATGTTTTGGATTTTATTACATTTCTGAAAATATCTTGAAATTTTATAGGTGTTATATTTTTTATGATGCAAAATATCTCATGGAAAATTAGATCTTTGAATCTATAAAAAAAATGCATTGTCGAAGGCCCTTTTTCACAAAGTCTTTTGGATCTAAAATTTACCTAACTTGTGTGCTTGCAGGAGGGATATTATTTTAAAACTACTAACAAATCTTTGTTGCAAAATTTTGGCAAGGGTTTTCTTTTGATCTTTATTGTGTGGCTTGTTTTCATAGGTTACCAAACACTTCAATTGGTGCACTAAAAACTGAATCAGTGTCTTTTGTGTCTTGAGCAATAGGCTCTTTTTGTTTAATCTCTAGAGGGTCTGTCTCCCCGTGTGGTCATTAGGACTACTAGTGAGGAGAGGATGACCCAAGTGGTAGTGAGGAAAAGCCATCCTCTTCCGAACCACTATAAACAACTGTATCCATGGTGAAAGCCATGGGTAACGTGTGTTGATTAGTTCATACCGACACTATGTCTCCCCATAAACCCATTTGATCAAATTTATTTGATCAGTTGAAGGGCGTAACCCCTACCGGTTGGGAGCCTTCTGTATTTACAGAGCTGAAAGTGTAGCATGGGATGCCCTTACTAGCACCTCTTTGTTTTAGAAAGCCAAAATCCTTTTAGTTGTTGGGGCAGGAGGTCGGACCTCTGGAGCGGCCCACACACATACGGTTCTTAGTAGAGAAACAAAGTTCGCCACGGGGAGTTTTCGTGGGGACTGGTGCTTGGCTGCCCCAGAGAAGTGAGTGTCGAGGGTGGAGCCAGTGGGATCAAGCATCTATGTATCCGCTCTGAAAAGCGTAGCCTCGGGGGAAACCCCATGTGGGATCAACAACTATTGTCTTGGCCAGCCATAAGAATTGTGCTTGTCTTATTTTGAACTTTCAAACATTCAAGATCAAACATCAAAACATTGTGTCTTTTGTGTCTTCAAGTGTATGCAAAACATTTTTTTTACATCAAACAACACACTTTCTTTGAGTCATTTTGAGTCTAAACACTTACAAACACTGAGTCTTCAGCAACATTGTGTCCTCTTGTCATGAAAAACAGTCACAAATTCAGATTTGGTCACAACAAACAACTTTACAAATTGGAAAAATTGCACTTAGTTTTCAGAAACGCGTTTGTGTCTGATAGAATCACATATGTGGTATTTAGCCGTGTCTAGGAAGGGCAAAAATGCGTCTGTGTTCTCTTAAGCAAAATTGCATTCACAAAAAATATCAGAAACGCGTTTGTGCAGTATAGAACCACGTCTGTGTCATTTAACCGCATCTGTGAAGTATACAGGCACATTTGTGTTCAAAATTGGAAAAATTTACAGTCCAGCAAACAAGAGCAGTCAGTTTCAGAATTATTAAGCTTCCTAGGTTATCTCTCCGGGTTTTCATCTATAATTCAGCCTATTTCTGGGTCTCACAAAGTCCATCATTGCTTTACATCTTGCATTACATTCACATTTGTCTAAACTTGAGTCAAAATGTCACTTGCTTGTCCTCATCTTAATTTGTCAACACACTACATACAACAACATTTTGCTAAGTGGTCCCTCATCAAGGTCTATCACCTTTGGGTCTCATTTGGTCTTACTTAGAGTCAAGGTCAACTTACCTCATCAAGAGAAACTATCATCTCTTTGGAAGCCACACCTACTCTACTACATACATACTTGGTCTTACACTTTGGACATTGCAAGTACACCTTAGATTCATTTACATTCCATCCAACTCTTGGTCTTCCATACTCCTTTCCATTTTCATCTAGTCTCACACATCTTGGTCAATACCTAGTTCATGGTTGAAACTCATTCCCAAAAATCTAGGAGAGAAGCTAAAGAGGATCAAGAGTCCGCAAACATGAGTACCTATGAGTATGACAATGATGTCTTCTTCAATTCTGATCATACCACATTACCTGACATGGATGCTTATAGAAACATTCTAAATGTTGAGAACATGGGCACTACAAACAACAATGATACACACAATGACAATATGGACAACTTTTCTATGCATTCAGCAGAATTTGAAGACTACATTATGGATCCCCATTTTAATCGATTGGTTGAGGAAATAATAAGGAGAGATAGACAATATTTCTTACAAGTGATGGCACAAAGTGGAGCCAAGATCCCTCATGATTTTGACATGTCTCAAATAATGGAAAATTGACCTATGCAAGAAAGTCAACTCAACATGGATCAAAGGAGACCTAATAGTGGAGGTACTAGAGGACCACGGTTCGTGCCTGAGTCTCCATCATCTTTGTTTCAAAAACCTGGGGTCCCACATACACATGGTCAAGCATATGACACTCACCTTCGCAGACCATTATGGAAGTCTTATACAAAAAAATATACTCAATCACATACCAATGCTAAGGACCAACCACCAAAGCAATTGGATATTCAAAGGCATGCTCAAAATTTGGACACGAGGAAACCTCGTGTCAAATTTGGGGCAACACACTAGAAAAAACTCATGACATTCCTGTAGAATATGATATACATGGACAAATTAGATATTCCATTCCTCATTGTGACTCTATACCAAGTGGTTCCTATACGCAACATCATTATAGACCTCCTCCATATGAACATGTGTATGATCAATACCATCCATATATGCAACATGCTCCTCCTCCACCCGGTGGTTCAAGCATGGGGTATGGTCCAAGAAGTCGGTCTCCACCTAAGAACAATTTGGAACAACAAATTAAGGACTTACAAAAGAAAATGGAGGACATAAATACACCGAAACCAACTTATACAATGAGAGACATATGTCCCTATCCACTTGACAAAAGCATTCCAATGCCTCCATTTCCTACACACTTTGTGACACCTAAGTTTGATAAGTACAGAGGAAAAGGGGATCCTAAGGCACATATAAGACAGTTTTTCACAACTTGCATTGAGTTAGCAGCAGAAGAGACATATTTGATGAGATTATTCCCACAGAGCTTAGGTGATCAAGCTATGGAATGGTTCTCCCAACTCCCACCTAGAATTAAGTCATGGGGTGACTTAGCAGAGGCTTTTATCCAACATTTCTCATACAACATAGAGACAAACATATCAGTCACTACTTTGTGCAGCACCAAACAAAGGGATGGAGAGTCTTTTTCATCATTTTTACAAAGATGGAGGAATCTAGCCAGCAGATGCTCTTATGAAATTCCACAAAAATAAATGGTATAGATGTTCACCCAAAATGTTAACAAAGAAATTGGTTATGACCTGGGAAAAGCTTGTTTGTCCACCTTCAAGGATGTCATTGAAAAAGGCTTAGCAATAGAGAAGGTCCTAATTGAGCAAGGCATCGTTAAAATATTCAAAGAAAACAAAGAGGACTTTAAAGGAAAAGACAAGCCAAGATTTTGGAATAAAAACAAAAAGACAATCAATGATGGTGTTGTTGATGCCAATGCAGTACGACCCAAAATCATTTTTTCTGGATCAAGCTCTACAAACAATCAGGTGAATACTCAAACAACTTCAAAATCATGAAGGAAGTATACCCCATTGGGAGAACCACTTGAGTCGGCTTTCAAGAAGCTAGTAGCAAACAAGATAATCACAATTCTAGATTTGCCTCCATATGAGCCAAAGGTCAAACCAAATTGGTGGAATGACGATGAATACTATGAATATCACAAGAGCAAGGGTCATAAAATAGGAAACTATCATCGACTGAAGAACATCATACAAGATCTTATTGATAGAGGTCACATTGAGATCGAGGGACACTCATCCAATCAAGAACATGAAATGTTTAAAGAACCATTCCCAAAACATGACAAGGGAAAAGCTAAAGCCACAGATGACCAGACCAACTATACCAGAGCATCCTATAACTATGATTCAACTGTCAATCACATTTCAATGGACAATTACGTCTCTATCATTATTATAAAAGACAAAACGCCTGAAAATTCTACCCAAAGACCCAAGGTTGTCCTAAAAGGAATTGGATCTTCTTTCGAACCTACCTCTGAATGTAATATCATAATTTGTCGAGGTAAATTCACTTTGAAAGGTGCTCCAGCTAAAAACACCTCATCAACTAAACCTGAGTATGACCTTGTAGAACAGTTAGGGAAGACACCCGCGCTTATCTTAATCCTTGAGCTTTTATGCATATCCCCTGCAGATAAATCCATTCTTGACAAAACTTTGAGAGACACTTCCGTCCCCACTGATCTGAACGTGGACCAGTTTAAAGCCATGGTGGGATACCTTTCCGTTCCACATTCCCTTACATTCACAGAAGCTGTTGACGCCTCTGTAAGTCAACCACACAATGCACCTTTACACATTGAAGCCTTCCTACACAAGCATTGAATAAAACGATTCTTGATAGATGGAGGAGTTGGTCTCAATATATGTACTTTGCACACAATAATACAATTGGGATATTCAGACAAAGTTGTGAACACTACAAATAAAATTACCATAAAAGCATATGATGATTAAGAGCATTCATCCAAGGGCACAGTCACCTTGCCCCTCAGAGTTGGGCAAGTTACAAAGGATGTGGTTTGTCAAGTCCTAGACCTAGATCTCACATACAACATATTGGTAGGATGTCCTTAGATTCATGAGATGAGGGCAGCCCCATCTACATACCACCAATGCATTAAGTTTCCTCACAATGGAGTTAAAGTAATAGTTAATGGTGATCCTAATCCATTTATATACTGCAATAACTTGAGACCAAAAACTGAGACAATCATTCCAAGTAATAGAGAAGCTATCCCTTCTTCTGCATACATTGACCTTGAATCATTAAAACCTTCAACATCAAAGCAAGGTGAGCTTAAAGGGAAATATCAGGACAAAGGAATGGGTGAATACACCTTGAATCAAACCATCTGCTTACAACAAGTTATGAGTTCACCAAAAGAATATGGACAACCACATCCTTCTCAATAGGTATCTATCATTACACTCAAATGGGATCCTACTATCTTCCAAAAGTGGGGTGAAATGGAAGAAGACAACTTATACAAAATACTTTACAAAGACCCTGAAGATGGTACACAAGATCACATCACCATACCATGTGAAAAATATGGCAAAGGATTCAAGATCCTACAAAAGTTTGGGTATGATGGTAAAAGTCCTCTCGACTTAAGAAAGGAAGGTATCATCCAACCTTTGCAACCATAATTGACATTTAAAAAAGAGCGCTCGAAAGGGATTGGTTTCATATCTTCCAGGGTAAATGCTCGAAAGGCAAAAGAAGCATTACAAATCAAGGCTTCTAAAGATCAACAAGAGAACTACTATTCCACAGACTCTAATGAATGGGAATGGGGTTTAGATAAATCCTCTAGTGACTATGAACTCACCGAAACATTCAGAGAACTAGGTGAACCCACAGAAGAGGAGGAATTTTATTAAAAAATCAAAGTTGGTCAAGAAACAACCCCTGAGGACCCCACACAGTCTTTGCCTCTAGGTTCTAGGTCGAAATCATGAAGGATGAGGACACCCGTCCCCGAATGCACTTTTAGTGATGACAAGTTGAACTCATTCACGATCGAGACAGATGAGGAGAGTGCAAACAATGACCTCGACAACTACCTCGACATACTTCACCCTTAGTCCAGTTGACTTTGAAAACATTGAAGGCCTTCCCCTTCTTCACCACCAACTTATTGACTAGGACCATGAAGGACTTGTACAGCTCGACACATTCCAAAATGATGAAGCCTTTATTAACTATCTAAGCATACAAGATGATCTTCCACTTGGGGACCATAAGGCAGGATACACTATAGAACTCAACAACGTGGCATATTTTGGTGAGGGTGTTGGGTCTTCTACTCGCAAAAATATAAAAATAAAAACAAATCATGGGTCTTATGGTGAAAACCACATTGTGGCACTGTCTGACCCCAAAAAAGTAAAAAGAAAGGACGTATCTGAGGTTGAAAACCTCTCTGAGGCACCCAAAGATGGAAGGCTCGATATTCTCTTGGCATCGTATGAAGAAAAATCATCTATGTTAGTAGAAGAGACCATCAAAACAAACATTGGTACAAAAGAAATTCCACATAACATATTTCGAGCACAATATCTGACAGAGACAGAGAGACCAAAGTTCATAAGTTTCTTCACAGAGTGACAAATAAATTTTGCATGGTCATATATTGATATGGTTGGATTGGGTTTGAATTTAGTAATGCATCATTTGATAGTTAAACCGGGGGCAAAACCAGTAAAACAGAAATTAAGAAAGATGCATCCACAAGTGGCATTATTAGTCAAGGCAGAGCTTGAAAAATTATTGGATGTCGGATTCATATGCCCAATTGATTATCCTGAATGGATCTCCAACTTAGTACCAGTCAGTAAGCCAGATTGTAGCATTAGAATATGCACAGATTTCAGAGACATCAACAAAGCTTGTCCTAAGGATGATTTTCCATTACCAAATGTCAACTTGATCGTAGATCTTACAACAGGTTATGTGATGTTATCTTTGATGGATGGATTCTCTGGCTATAATCAAATAAAAATCGCATCTGAGGATCAACACAAAACAACATTTACTTGTCCCTAGGGAACTTTCTATTGTAATGTCATGCCCTTCGAGCTAAAGAATGCAGGCGCTACATATCAAAGAGCCATGACTACTATCTTTCATGATCTCATGCACGTAACTGTAGAAGACTATGTTGATGACCTCTTGGGAAAATCAATAGATAGAGCTACACATTTGGACATACTTTTAGTCATTTTTGATCAGTTGGAAAAATACAAAGTAAGATTAAACCCCAAGAAATGTGTCTTTGGAGTAACCTCCGGGAAGCTCCTGGGATTCCTTGTCTCAAAAAGAGGAATTAAAACTGATCCAACAAAAGTCAAGGCAATCCTAGAGATTCCACCACCGAGAAATATCAGTCAACTTTGATCTTTGCAAGGAAGACTCCAGTCCATACGAAGATTCATAGCACAACTTGCACATAAATGTCATCCTTTTCAGCAATTGCTACACAAAAATATCAAATTCAAATGGGATGATAACTGTCAACAGGCTTTTCAGATACTCAAATATTATCTTTTGAATCCACCAGTCTTGATGCCACCAATTCCATATTAACCCCTATTACTCTACATATCAACTACATCCCCAGGGGGCACTCTTAGCACAACAAGATGCTAAGGGCAAAGAAAAGGCAGTCTACTACATCTGTCGTACTTTAGTAGGCTATGAGCTAAACTACACACCAATTGAGCATGCGTGTCTCGCTATGGTCTTTGCTTTGCAAAAATTATGACACTACATGCTAACTCATAAAACTAAGTTGGTCGCAAGGATCGATCCATTGAAGTACCTTGTCAATAAAGCAACGCTTACTGGTCGACTAGCCAAATGGGTGATGCTCTTGAGTGAGTTCGACATTGAGTATGTAGACAAAAAAGCAATAAAAGGACAAGCTATTGTAGATCAATTAGCAGATGCTCCCATGATAAATGATGCTCCTATAACTTCAAAATTTCCAGATGAATCCATCTTGATGGTATCACACATGAAGCCTTGGCAACTGTACATTGATGGCTCATACACACAACACGATGCAGGCGTTGGCATCCTTTTCATCACACCTCAAGGAGATTCCATTCCAAAATTATATCAATTATCATTTCCTTGCACTAATAGCATAGCATAATACGAGGCATTAACAACTGGACTACAGATTTTAGTTCAATGGAAGATCCAGGAACTTTAGGTTTTTGGGGACTCTCAACTTGTAATTCGTCAAGCAACTGATGACTACCAAACAAAGGATGAAAAATTAATGCCTTACAAAAAAATGGTGGATGACCTGAAACAACATTTCACGAAGTTAACCTTTGAAAAGATACCAAGAGAGCAGAATCGAGCCACAGATGCCCTAGCTGCTATTGCTTCACTGATAGATCTACCATAGAATGAAACCCACTATGAATTCTTGGTGGATAACCTTTTGGTTCCCTCGTATGAGATTATTCCTATTGAGATGATATGTGTCATTGGCCCTGATTCTCAGTTATACGGTTTTATTTTCACATATCTTCATAATAACACCCTTCCTCCCGACTTATCCAACAACCAACGTCACACTTTCATTTGCCAATCTTCCCGATACGTCATTTTGGCCGATATCCTATACCATCGAGGTCTATATGGAACTCTTCTTAGATGTTTAGAAAGGGACGAAGTTCAGATTGCGTTACATGAAGTTCATGAAGGGATATGTGGTCCACATTCTAGTGGTCCCACCTTAGCCAAGAAACTCATCAGGACTGGATATTACTGGCCCAATATGGAAAAAGACTCATATCAGTTTGTCAATAAATGCAAGCAATGTGAAATTCATGGAGACCTTATTCATGTGCTAGCACAAGAACTTCAACCGATTGCGACTCCTTGGCCCTTTTTCCAGTGGGGAATCGATCGCATAGGCAATATTCACCCTCCTTCCAATGGCCACAAATTCATTATCACTGCCACAAAGTATTTCACAAAATGGATAGAAGTCGTGCCTCTTACACAAGTCACTGGAAAAAAGATTGCTACATTCATTCTCAACTACATCATTTGTCGGTACGATATTCCTATTTCCATAATCACCGATAATGGACGTCCCTTCAAAAATCAGGATGTTCGTTAACTTTGTGATCACTTCCATATTACCCATTGTTTCTCCATTCCCTATTACCCCCAAGGTAACAGTCAAGCTGAGGCGTCTAATAAAACCATTCTTAAAATCCTAAAAAAAATAGTCGATGATGCTAGCCGCAATTGGCATATCCAACTTAATACTGCACTTTGGGCTTATCACACAAGTGTTCGCACACCTATAGGAGCCACACCTTATTCACTAGTCTATGACATTGAAGCTATCTTGCCTATTGAGGTCGAGTTACCATCTTTACGGGTCTCTTTGCAAAACATTATCAATGATGAGGACTATAGGGTCTCTCACTTGCAAGAACTAGAACTATTGGATGAACGAAGACAAACTACTTTTAATCATCTCAAGGCTTATCAACAATGAATGAGTCGCAGTTACAATCATAAAGTGAAGCCTCGTACATTTGAGGTAGGTGATTTAGTTCTCAAAGAAAATCCTAAAAATTAGCAAGACAGAGAGAAGAGGGGCAAGTTCGAACCAAATTGGCTTGGTCCTTACATCATTACAGCAGCCTATGGATTCGGTGCATATCAGCTCTCAACATCAGAGGGCGAACCTTTGGAGGATCCTATCAACAACATGCACCTTCACAGGTTTTACACATATCTCCTCAGAGTATCCTAATTCAAAAATACAAAAAATAAAAAATAAAAAATAAAAAAAAAAAATCATAAAAAAAAAAATGTTACTTGGTGAAAACCTAGCAAACAGGCGCCTTGTGACACAAAAAAATTGAAAAATAAAAAAAAGTAAACAGAAAAACATTTCGTCCAATGGTGAAAACCACTTCGGTGGCGCCCTGGGCAAGTACCATGGTGAAAACCAGGTCACCAGTGCCATGTGTAGAGACATTGGTCCTCCCTCCTTCAGAATTCACTTTCATCCTTCACTTTGCACACACTCACAAACTTTCCATTCATAATAAATCAGCTCCTATATGTGGCTAAGACAAATCCTACGTCTAGTGATGGGTGTGGAACTGAGAGTATCACACATTTCGAGCAATACATTTTCTTCCAGTTTTCTTCAGTCTATTCGTGCACAATCCACAATAAAGCAACACTTGCATCATGAATCCACAATAAAGTTTTGTCTTCTCCGCAATAAAGTATCAGTTTCATGGATTCAGTCAGTTTCAGATGAGACACAACATCAACAATGGGCTTCAACAAATCAAATCTTTCAACAGACTCGGACAACATATGGTTCAGTGCTATCTATCCTTTTGTGAAAGTAAACATTGTGACCACAATCAAATAAGACTTATACAAGTGACAAGAGACACTAAAATTGAGGACTACAATGGATGTTGGTGTTGAGTCTTGGTTTTCTTTTGATTTTATCTTTTTGGAGACATGTCTTTTAGCTTTTCCAGGATGTCTCTGACTAGAGATTTTATCTCCAAGATGTCTTTGACTAGAGATTTTATCTCCAAGATGTCTTTGACTAGAAAGGCGAGGATGGGGTATCATCACCTATTTTTCTTTGTTGTTTGTGGATTGTCTCTTAGTAATGCTATGACTTGTCCAAGGATATGAGGACACTGTGAGTCTAGTATGAACTAGGGCATTCCTTGTTTGTAATTGTCTGATCTCCATGCAAATAGGTACAATGACTTTCTGGGTCGAACATATATCCGGATTGTCATAACCTATTTGCCATAATAAAGCTCAATGATGATAATGCACAAGAAGCTCTTTCACTTCCATATCTTCTATCTTTCATCCCCCTTTCTTGATTGACCTCAATCGTCCTTCCCAAGTCTGTGTAGCCTGTTATCACACGACTGAGTATAATGACACACCAGAAATATTTGCATTTCATGTAGTTTGCACCTGCATTACCATATATTAGCATTTCATACATACATATAGATATCACAATTACATCACATCCTACACACAACTCATGTTAGCACATTTTACATCCTCATCATATTCATCTGCATTGCATACATTCATATTTGCATTATGCATAAACATATAAAACATAAAAGAACAAAAATATTGCATTTCATCATATACATATTTGCATCCATATCATAAGCATCACATAGAAACATACATCACATAGGTACACATGCATATAGCTGCTGCAAAAATGAATCATCTCATACATATATATCAAAATCATAAATGTCATGATACAATGATGTCAAAATCATATGGCTACAATCACCCGAAGGTGTCTACATCATCATAAAATATAGTAAAAAATTGATACATAGGGAGCCCTCTAAGGTTATGATGAACTCCCTCCCTCGGAGCTGGCTGGCCTCGATGGAGTCTAAGCCCTGGAAGGACCCACCCCAGGATCATCTCTCCTGTCCCTTCTATCTAATGGTGGTGGAGGACCCATAACCCCACCGCTAGATGCCTGTCTCCTGTCTCTCCCTCCAATACTTGTCGCAATCCGCGATAGTCTACAGAAGCTCCTAGCTTGCTGATCTGGTGGCACCGCTCCATAGTATAGGTCTCTCCAGTAGCCTATCTCCTCCCCTACCCATAGAACATAGGGGTATCTGGCCCCTGTGTCCTCTGCTTCCTGCCTCCCTGCCCTTAGTGTTGTCTCAGCCTCTATGTAACACTGAATAGACCGACCCTCTCCTGCTTAGTATCCCTTAGTTGTCTCTTGAGCCTAGTTGTCTCCCTCTCCAAATCTTGGATCTCATCTACTTGTCCCTAGCATATCTCCCTCAAGGATAGTAACCCATCCTCCTCTCCCCCCTGACCCTGTCTCTGTGGCTGCTCCTGACCCTATCCCTGTGGCCGCTCTTGTGGCTACTCCTGTCCCTGTACCTGTCTGGGAACCTATGCTGCTAACACCTATAATGACAATCCACCTCTGCCTCTCACTACATGAGCCTGTCTCTCCTCTCTGCCCTCTCTCCTCGAATCCACTCTCCTCTCTACCACTACGCTCTTCCTTCGTCGTCGGCCTCTACCTCCACCATCTCCACTATCATCTCCATCACCTCCACCGTCTCCATCTATCGGCTCCCCTAGATCCATCAGTCGTGGAAATGGATGCTCTCCCCAATATGCAGTGTACTCTGCATCCATCCTTGCATCCTCTATATCTACCCACATATCCCAAGGCAAGGGAATCATCTCTACTAGCCGTGTCACAACTTGATCATAAGATAATAATGGACCCAAGTGCACCTGATCTCTCACCGTTCGTGCATACATCCCTGACTCCCATGGCATCCGTTGTATCCTGCCAAACTGCCTGCCCACCCTATCTACCAACTGCCTCTAAATAACATAGGGTGTCCAACCAATCAGATATATGCTCCTGAATACATATGACAGCTCCACTGCATCATCCTCCCACTCCTCACAATCCCGGTATGGCCTCCATACCACAATGTCTATCTCGTCAATCACTCTGCACTAATACTCCAGTCTCCCAATTTGTGGCTAAGACGTAATCATATCATATAAGTGAACATACCTGTGCCCATGTCCTCTACCTCTGAAATGTATCAATTGTGTCACTGACAGATTCTCATATGCCCATACCTGTAGCAGTTTCACTCTGCATCCCAATCTAGCCAACCCATGATATACAAACTGATGTAACTCATAATACAAGTGTGCCAGTAGACATGGTCCCCATGCAAACCTGGTGTGCTTTGTTACCAATGTCTCTAATGTCCCTCCCCATACCACTACCAACCCTCGTGGTGCCCTATCCTGACACAGGAACCTACTAATCACTACTGCCAACACCACTGGTAGCGCCAATCCGATCCGTGTCATGGTATCCCAAGCCACATGTCCAGCCCTCATCTCCAGTCCTAGATCCTGAAACACTTGTCTCAGTGCATCCTTGTCTCCGTCTCGATCGTAAGTAACCAACTACCCATCGATCGGTATCCTCAATATCCTATATACATCCTCTAAGGTGACTATCATCTCACCCATCGGCAAATGAAAAGTGCAAGTCTCTGAGTGCCATCTCTCAGCTAAAGTAGTCAGCAACCCCATGTTTGCCCAAAACTTAGGCACATACAGAATATGTCACAGGCCCATAGCCTGAACTGCTGCTCTCTCCTCGAGTGTCAGATCTGTTCGCAAACTCTGAGTCGATGAGAATCTCTCTCGTGATTCCAGCATCGATAGGTCCTCCCACAGTCAAGCAAATCAACTGTGTCAATCCTAGTAGTACTCTCTGTTCATCACAAAGTGTTGTTTTTTTATCCTAGTGCTTATATATATCATATGGAACTCTATCCTAGTGGTACTCCCTTTTCATCACAAAGTACTGCTTTCTATCCTAGTAGCATTCCTTGTTCATCACAAAGTGCTGCTCTTTGTTCATCACAAAGTACTGCTTCTTAGCCTAGTAGCATTCCCTGTTCATCACAAAGTGCTGCTCTTTTTAGTACTCCCTATTCATCACAAAGTACTTTTTCTTTTTATCCTAGTAGCATTCCCTGTTCATCACAAAGTGCTGCTTTGATCCTATCCTAGGGCCCCTGCTTGAGTGTATCCTCTTGAGTAGTTTCCTAAATGACAATGTATGTTCTATCACATAATTGTCAATCCTAGCCCTATATGCTATTCTAGTCTTCCTTAGAGGACTTGCTTGAGTGTATCCTCTCAGCAACTTATCCAATCGACAACGTATGTCCATCACAAAACTGTCAATTTGGCCTTGATGACACAAATGCACTTACATACTGCGCATATGCGCCTGCTCTACATAGACATGCCTGAATCACACAAATGTGCCTCTGATCTACCTAGACATGCCTATCCTACATAAACATGTCTGCAAGACACAAATGCGCTCACATTGAACATACAAACTGTTATAATCATAGACGCGCCTGGCACAAACATGGACGTGCCTATCCTACCCAGACGCGCCTGGCACCAACGCAGGCGTGCCTTAGCATTTTTTCCCCCCCGCTTGACATATCTAAAGCACATTTATTGCCCTACCTAGCATGCATTAATGACAACAATTAATGCGACAAAGTACAAGGAGGTTTTGTGGTACTTACCGGCTGTCCTACATCTACTGGCCTCTAAAATCGATGAACACGATCAAATCTGTGCACCAATCCCATCGCTGCTGACTGCTCTCTTCTCTCTCTACACTCTGATCTCTTAGGTGTGTGGATGACAATGAGGATGTTTTCCCCTCGTAGTCTATCTTATAGACTTTCCTAGCCCTAATCTCTCGAGTCAGTCTTCTTTATCTCGTGACTCTGTCACTCTATCCTATTCGGTCAGTCCATTCTAACCTTTCTTTCTTATCAAGATATTGTCTGCAATCTTTTCAGACATTTTCATCTAATCTCTCGAGGGGGCATATCATTCCCACCTTGGGGCAACTTTGTATCAGTTCATCTTATCTTCTTTGAAACAACGCGACAAGCTGCATTGTCTCAAAGAGGGGCAAAATGTAGACACCTAAAATTGTCTTGTCTAATTAAATAAATATCTTTATTTATTTAATTATTTTAGCCTAATTCTTCTATTAATTAAATAAATATTTATTTATTTAATTAATTCATTTATCCTCTTCTAGCCTTATTTCTCATTTAGATAAATACATTTATTTATTTGAATTATCCTTTTCTAAATTAAATAAATACTTTTATTTATTTAATTGATCCCACTTCTTCTATTAATTAAATAATCCTTTATTTATTTAATTAATTCATTAACCTTTTCTACCCATGACACATGTCATTCATCTCTTAATTCCTACACTACCTACCCTCTCATTATTTTCTTATTTTCTCTACCTACCCTCTAATCATAGCTGGCCATTTATCTTTTACACCTCTCAATCTTATCCCTCCATTTCTTATAGTGTCTTCTATATAAGGAGATGCTTCCTTCATTATCAACCTCCAACTATGCTTTCGAATTTTCACATGCAATCAAGCCTACTTGCAACCACATTTTCGTTCTTTGTTGAGCTCTTGTGCACACATAAAATCTGAGAGCAAATATATCAAGCAAGATCAATGGAGATAGGAAGAATGGAGATTCAAACCCTATTGGACATGTGATGGTATAATCTTTGTGATTTTATTTGATTTGCATTGTCTTAGGTAATCTTCATATGTTATGGTGGATCTTTGTTGTTGTTAGGATAGGGTTTTGTGGTTGAATCTATTCAGTCTTTCACTATTGTTGTTTCCATTTTTACCATAAACAAGAAGTATACATTGAGAAACCTAATGGATTTTCACTTACAGATGATAAATATATGGTTTACAGATTGAAAAAAGCTTTATATGGTTTGAAACAGGCTCCTAGAGCTTGGTATGCAAGGTTGGATAAATATCTTTTGAAGCTTGGTTTTACTAAAGGAAATGTTGAATGTAATTTATATTATAAGATCATTGATGATGATATTCTGATTATTGAAGTATTTGTTGATGATATCAATTTTGGAGGAGAAGATAAGTTGTGCATGGAATTTGGTAACAATATGAAGAATGAATTTGAAATTTCCATGATTGGTGAAATGAGATTTTTCTTATGTTTGCAGATTACTCAAACTGACAAAGGCATTTTTATCTGTCAAACTAAGTATCTGCGGGAATTGTTGAAGAAGTTTAGTATGGATAATTCCAAACCGGTAAGTACTCCTATGGTGACAAGTGAGAAATTATCTATCAAGGATACTTCTACACCGGTAAATCTGACAAGGTATAAGTCTATGATTGGTGGTCTATTATATTTAACTCAGACTAGACCGAATATTATGAATGCAGTAAGTATTGTTTCAAGATATCAAAGTAATCCTAAAGAAAATAATGAATGTGCAGTAAAGAGGATATTCTGGTATTTGCAGGGAACAAAAGAATATGGTTTATGGTATTCTAAAAATAGTGATTTCACTTTATGTGCATATACTAACTCAGATTGGGCAGGAGATACTGATGACATGAAGAGAACCTCTGGTGGAGCTTTCTTTCTTGGAAATAAACTAGTTTCATGGATCAACAAAAACAATCATGCATTTCTTTATCTACTGCAGAAGCTGAGTATGTTGCAACAACAACTAATTGCACTCAAGTCTTGTGGATGAAGCAAATGTTGAAGGATATCAGGGTAAATTGTAGTGAACTGGTAGTTATCTACTGTGATAACTCTGCAACTATTGACATGTCTAAGAATTTGGTTATATCACTCTAATACTAAGCATATATCAATAAAGTATAACTTTCTGAAGGACAAGGTAGAAGCAAAGGAAGTCAAATTGGTTTATGTGAACACTAAAGAACAAATTGCAGATATATTCACTAAACCGTTGTCTAAGGAATCATTTGAGTATTTGAGAAACAAGTTAGGGGTTTCTGCCCCTCCGACAGAGACTTGATTGATGCAGTTTGTCATCAGTCCGACATGCATTATCAAAGATACTATTCATTCTGGCACTGATGAGTGGTGCTACTACTCAAGGGGAGTAGTCAGCTTTGAGATTCAAAGGTTTATATTCTTGCTTTGATATTTTTGTTATATTTCTGGCATTGATGTCAAAGGGGGAGTGATATTGATGTGAAAAAAATAAATTCAGAGCTTTACAAAGATATTATTCACAGGGGGAGAGTTACTGATATTGTTGGTTGTCTTCCACAGGGGCAAACTTGTTTGTCATTTTTTGGTACTTAGATGTTTTTCACATCTAGTGTTGCCATCAATGCCAAAGGGGGAGATTGTTGGCATTATGGATGAATTGATTATGTGTTACATTGATGTTTTGTCATTGATTTCAACACTAGTTGTTAAGGTTGGTTACCAACAGACAGGTTTTGGTTACCGGTAGAAGATCTAGTGTTACCGACAGAAGAGACTATCTGTTGGACACTTCCGACATGTTTGGATCAGTGAAGTATGTTTGATTTTATGTGTTACGTGTTACTTGAGCATGTTTTGGTTAGTTGGTATTGACTTGGTAATCGGATGCTATCATACAGTCTTGTAAACCCTTACTGACATTCGTTTAAGTTTTAACTAGCAGAGCTCTCACTGATGAATCTTGACAGTATGCATAATTAGTGTTGGTGCGGCTTCTAGATGGATTTCAGGATGCTGAAGATGTTCTTTGATCATGCTTCAACTGATTGAAGATATTCCTTTGGCGTGGTGGACCCATAATAGGTCTAGTGCCTATCTAGGTTATGGACCGGTATCATGTTAACGTGTACTCTACACATTACCGGGATGTTTCAGGATTTGTTATTGTTGTTTTGGTCTTAAGCCGACATGGCATATCATTGTAATATGGATTTATGTAATGATCTTATTATAATATCTTTTAGGTGGTTGACCTAATTGGTTTAGGACTTAGGGTTGGTATAAAATGATGTAAGATCTCATTGTAATAAGTGTTTGTGGTCTTAGAATGCAATATCATATGCGAAGGAGATTTGGTCGATCATAGGTGATCGAATTGGGATTAAGGAAGAGGTCAAAGGCCTCTAGTATTGAGCTTAACCGAGATTGTAATCAGGCATGGTAGATGCTATCTCTATCAGTTCATTATTCTGGATTGTTGTCCATATATCTTGAGGTGGTTTTAACCTTTGTAGTCAGTGAGACTCTTTTGTAATGAGCAGTATGCTCTAGGCAGTGTGCCTTCCTGTATGTGTAGGGCCCTCATTGTATCACATACTTTCTACATAAGTATTATCTGACTCTAGGTAGGCTTTCCATAGTTGTTTTTCCCTTTCTGGGTTTTCCACGTTCAAATCATGGTGTTATGTGGTATGGTTGCTTTGCATTGATTATCTGTTTAATTGTTAAGTTGCATTGTTTACCAGTATCTGTTTTTGCTTTACCGCTACTTAATCTGGTTAATGGTTATTAAGTGGATTAAATGTTATAATCTGTTAACAACTGATTCATCCCCCCCTCTCAGTTGTTCACCGGTTATCCTAACAGTTCCAATCTTTGATGGTACAAACTTTCTGTACCTGGAAAGAGAAAATGAAGTCGCATTTAGAGACATTGAAAAATAGAATTTCAGAAATCATTCAGACCGGATATACACCCCCATTGGGTGGTCGTCAGACTCTGGATGAGATAAAGCTAAAGGAGACTAATGTGAAGGCTAGAGTTATAATCTTCAGTTGTACAAGTGATTCAATGTTTGAAAGAGTAAAATGATTGAAAGAAGCTAAAGTTATATGGAACAAGTTGTGTTTGGCATATGAAGGAAATCCGAAGACAAAGAAGTCTGGGCTGATGAATCTAAAAAAAGAAGTATGAGTATCTAATAATGCTTGACGATGAAGGTGTTGAGAACTATATTCATAGAGTGACTAATCTTGTTCACCGCATTAGAGCTGCCGGTGGACGTTTGGATGAATGTTATGTTATTCATAAGATCTTGCTAAATTTGCCTAAATCCTACAAACCAATAAGGTGTGTCATACAAGAAAGCAATGATTTGAATAAGTATACCATTGATTAACTTATTGGTACTTTAGGAACCTTTAAAATTTTAAAAATGGAGGAAGAGAAAAGAGAAAAGAAAGAAACAACATTTAATGTGTCAAGACATGATAATCTAGAATGCAATGGAGATGTAGATGAAGCTGAAGCAAACTTTATGAGATGATTGTAGTGAGGCATTGGAAAGTACAATGGTAAGTTACCTCTAAAATATTTCTCTTGTGGTAGAATTGGACATTGTGCTTCCAATTGTACTTAAGGAGAAGACTATAAGAGATTGGATAAAATAAATTTAGAAAATGCAATTTTAATAAAAGAGAGAAGAAGGGCCTGTGTTCTACTGAGGAACATACATCTGAAGATGAAGTTGATGATGAATTGAATAAAAAATCCTTGTTTCTAGCAATTGAAGAAAAGGAGAATGTCCTGAAGAAATTGGAAGAAGAGAGAATGGTCAAGACTGCATTGCATGCTAAGATGGAATTGAATATATGGATTATAGACTCTGGATGTTCAAACCATATGACTGATGATAAAGATAGGTTTATTAATCTCAAAAAATATGATGGTGGATCAGTAAAATTTGCTAGAGAAGATGGAGAAACTATTAGAGTTATTGGAAGTGTTTATATTGATGGTAAGCATAAAAATGATGATGTTTATTATGTTGAAGGATTGAGACATACTTTGTTAAGTGTTAGTCAAATGTGTAGAAAAGGTTATGAATTTTTGTTCAGTAGCACCGAATGTGTGATTAGAAAAGAGAAGACCTGTAAAAGAGTTGTAGAAGGAGTTAGAATAGGTGGAAATGTGTACTACATCAAGGACATAAAGGAGATTAAATGTTTTCTAACACATAGTAATGAATGTTGGTTGTGGCACAAAGAATGGGACATGTCAATTTTGATAATATGATAAAAGATTTGTAGATCTGAAGCAATTAGATATTTACTTAGACATGTGAAGCCTTCTGATATTGTGTGTAGAGAATGTCAATTGGGAAAGCAAACAAAGAGGAGATTCAAGAATAAGGAGTATTCTACTATAAAACCACATGGGCTAATTCATACAGATTTGTGTGGACCTACAAGGACAAGATGATTAAACGGAGAAAGGTATTTCATGTTACTTATTGATGATTTTTATAGAATGACGGGTTACATTTCTAAAGGATAAATTTTGAGGCTTTTGAAAGATTTAAAGTTTTCAAATCCATGATCGAGAATCAAGTAGATGCTAAATTAAGTGCTTAAGATTAGATAGAGGAGGAGAATTCACTTCATGGGAGTTTGATAACTTTTGTGAAATTCATGGGATTATAAGGCAATTTTCTACTCAGAGAACTCCTCAATAGAATGGTGTTGTGGAGAAGAATAATAGTAATGTTGTTGAAATGGCTAGGACTTTGTTAAAAGATGTTAATCTGGCTAATACGTATTGGAAAGAAGCAGTACATACTACTATGTATTTTCTTAACAGGGTGCAGATTAGAGTGAATCATACCAAAACGCTCTATGAGTTGTGGAATGGAAGATCGCCTACTATGAAATACTTCTAAATCTTTGGAAGCAAATGCTATATTAGAAGATATGAGGACAATCTTGGGAAGTTTGACTCTAGAGAAAATGAAGAGATCTTTTTAGGATATGCGACAAATAGAAAGGCTTACCAGTGTTTCTACAAAAGGTTGAACATAATAGTGGAAAGCACAAATGTGAAGGTATGTGAAGAATGGAATTAGATTGAACCTAACACTAAGATCTGGGTTGAGATTGTTCCACTAATTATAGAGAAGACAAGTGATCCAAAATAGGAAAAAGAGAAGGAAACAAATGATGAAGAAGAAGAAGATGAAGACTCGACAAAAGTTTCTACTAAGTATGTTCAAAAGCATCATTTAGAAAATCAGATAATTGGAGACGAGACAAAAGATTTTCAGACAAGAAGGAATATTGTAGAAGCTCAAGGACAAGCCAATTATTGTTTTCTATCAATGACTGAGCCGAAGACTTATGAGGAAGCAAGTAAAGATGAAAGTTGGTTAAAAGCAATGGAAGAAGAACTAAATCAAATCCAGAAGAACAAGACATGGGAGTTGGTACCTAGACCGGTGGACAATAATGTAATAGGAACTAAATGGGTATCCAGAAATAAGCTTAATGAGAAAGGACAAGTTACAAGGAATAAAGCAAGACTGGTATGTAAAGGATATTCTCAGGTGGAAGGCATAGACTTTGAAGAAAATTTTGCTCTGGTAGCAAGTATGGAAGCTATTCGTATGTCTCTTGCATTTTCTACTTACAAGAAATTTAGAGTTTATCAGATGGATGTCAAATTAGAATTTTTGAATGGAGATCTAGAAGAAGTATACATTAAGAAACCAAATGGATTCAAATTGACAAAAGAACTAGACATGGTATACAAATTGAAAGGCACTTAGAGTCCGGTATGCAAGATTAGATAGGTATTTATTTCAACAGAATTTTAGGAAATGTACAACAAATAATAATCTTTATTTCAATATTAATGGAGATAAGTTTTTAATTGTTATAGTTTATGTTGATGATATCATATATGGAGGAAATGATAGTTTATGTAAAGAGTTTGCTAAAGTGATGCAAAAATAATTTAAGATGTCAATGATTGGTGAGTTGTCTTTCTTTCGTGGGTTGCAAGTTATTCAATCTAAACGTGGAATTTTTATCTCAAAGCAAGTATGTGAAAGAGATATTATAGAAATTTGGTTTTGATGATTACAAACTGGTTACAACTCCTTTAACCATTAGGTGTAAGTTGAGAAAAGATGGTAAGTCTCTGAAGGCTGAACAAAAGAATTATAGGTTGATGATTGGTGGATTGTTGTATTTGACTGCGTTTAGACCAGATATCATACTTGGGTTGTGTGTTTGGTGGCTAGATTTTAGGCAAATCCAAAGGTGACACACGAGCAAACTGTGAAAAGAATTTTTAGATATTTTAAAGGTACTGTGCACTTTGGACTTTGGTACAAAAAAGGTGGAGATTTCATGTTGAAAGCTTATACTAATGTATATTGGGTTGGAAGTGTTGATGATCGATAAGTACTAGTGGTGGTGCTTTCTTTTTAGAGGATAGATTGTTCTCCTGGTTCAGTAAGAAACAAGATTTAGTTTACCCATCTACTGCTGAAGTAGATTATATTGCAATGACATCTTGTTGTGCTCAGGTGATGTGGATGAGACTGACTCTTAAAGATATCAAGGTAACATATGATGAAGGAATTCCTATTATGTGTGACATTATAAGTGCAATAAACATTTCGAAGAATCCAGTTATGCATTCAAGAACAAAACACATTTCAATTAGATATCATTACTTAAGAGAGAAAGTTGTTGAGAAGGAAGTTTGATTGGAGTATATTTCTACAAAAGAGAAGGTTGCAAATACTTTCACTAAGGCATTGGCAAAAGATGTATTTGAGTTTCTTCAAGAGAAGCTCGGGGTTATTTCTCCTCCTTCTTCTAGCTAGGTACATTATGGAGATGCATCTTTACAGGGGGAGCTTCCATACCCATTTCTTTTCTTGCATTGATGTTGTGGCTGCTCTCAGGGGGAGCAATGGTGTGCGTAGTGTTGTTGTGGCCTTTGTCTTTGATGGAAAATGGGGAGAGATTGAGCATTTTTTAGATACTTCTGATAGGGGGAGAGACTGAGTAGTGGAGAGATTCAGTTTTGGAGATATATTGAGCAATATTGTTTTGCGGATTGATCAAGTTTTGGTTGCAAATTGAGTTTAGTGTTATCAAGTGTTTCCATCAATGACAAAATGGGGAGATTGTTTGAAGTGTGTATTGTTGTGGTTGTCATTTATGTCAAAATTGCTTTGGATTGGTGTTGGTCCAAAAAGTTTGTAGTGTAGAGATATATTGTTGTCTTGGTGTTGCAGTTACATTCTATTGGATGTTTCGAAAGTGTTCATGTCTGAAAAGTGTTGTTGATGTTCTTTATTTTTTATTAATAAAGCAGTGAGAACAAGGGCACTAACCCTTTACATAGCATAACTATTAAAAACCATAGTGCAGAAACAACACTATAACAACATTAACAACAACTAACAACAAAAAGAGACCAAGTCTTTAGAAATCAGAAACAACAATAGAAAACACAAAAACAAACTACAGGGGTGCCTTGCGCACCTCAGTGGCAACCATGGCATTGTTCCATTCATTGGACAAGAACTTGTAAAGGTCCCTAGCCTCCTTCTTATCCTCCTTCATGTCCACAGTACGTTCCATCAATAGAGAGAGGGTGAGCACTGAGCTGTATAAAACTTGCAAATGAAATTTGTTAAGGCCTGCCATTTGAGCATCCCAGGCCTCCATCTTGCTCTTGAGCCGGTTGACATTGTTCATGATAGTCTGCAATTAAAGCATGGGGCCTAGGTTCTCAATCCTCTGCGTGATGTCCAACACATTTGTGCACATCTTTTCCATTTGCTGCAGAGTAGGGACACCCTGGGGGTTCACAGAAGCCATGTCATCCATAGTCTTTTCCATCTCCTTGGGCACATCTCCTCCAGGGGAGCTGTCAATGTCATTACCTAGGCCCATCAGGTGGAGAGATTGCATCACCTCTTCTGCCATCTTTAAATTTGGGTCCAAGTTACCAGAGTCTAGGGCTTTGTTATCAGAAATTTCCTCGCCCATGACACTCTCAGTGCCCATGTTCATAGGGGCTATATCCTTAACATCAATAGGGTCTTGGGTTTGCATCTCATAATTACCCGTGTTAGTGACACCAACAGTGGTCAGAACCATGGGGTCCCTAGTCATATCCACATCCACAACATCCCCATCAGGGGCCCCCATATGGTATTAGGGTCCTCTCCCTCCTTGTCCCTAATGGGGTCCTCCTCTGAGTCAATATTTTCGATCACTGGGGTCTTCTTCTTGCAGATTTTTGAAGCCAGTATGGAGGATATCCTTTTAACCTCAGAATCAAGGGAAGGATTGTCATTCTCAACATCCTTAGAGGAAGAATTGTCATCAAAGATAATAGGTTTGTGTTTAACATGGGTTTTGCCTTTTCCCTTAGACAGGGAGCGAGAAGCATTGGGAGAGGTTGATAGAGTCAAATTGGGGGAGACCGCAGATAAGGAAACAATAGAGGCATAAGCAGGAAGAGATATGGTGGCCGTAGCAAAGCCTTCATAAGGATACTGGAAAAATCTGGTGAAGACCATAGATAGAGCGGCAAGCTGCTGAAGAATAGGCATGGGGGGCTGAGAGAGAGAGAGGTTCTGGGGGGGCAAAGGGCCTCATGGAATTTATATAGCATGTAAATGAGGCCCTGGTGAAGGAGGTAGGGCGGCTTATCCCCATTCTTGGGATCCATGGTGTCTTTAACAGAGCTTTCAATAGAGTACAGTAAATAAAAGGGTAGACATAGCAAATCATTATTGCGGAAATGATTGAGAAGGGGCAAATGATAGTAGTAGAATACCTTGTGCCTGCCCTCAAGAATGAAGTAATTCATGATCATAAGGCAAATCATGTTCCATGGGTGTTTGATCTCCTCCCGAGCAAACCCACCTTATATCTTAACAGGTTCTTCGCGGTTGTGGAAAAATCATTTCAAACCTTCGTTATTGGCAACATGGTCGGTACGCTTCTAGTGTCGGCTGTCAAGGGTCAGCTTCGTAGCCTAGGAAATAGTCTCCTCAGAGACATCAAAGGAAATGCCGCCCACCAAGACACACTTCCCACACTAGGAGGAGGCAAAAGCAACCGAGAGCTTCTCATCGTGGCCCTTCAGACATCCAAAAAATCGGCAATCCCTCCTTCAACGCAGAAATTCCAGACTAGGGGGTCATTTTTGAAATCATCTGAATTATCCGGTTCATATCTAAATCTATCACCCCCCATATCCTCCGCCAACATAGCTTCTTTAGTCATGAAAAAATTATCACAGAGAAAGTTATAGAGACCCTTCAAGAAGCAAGCCGAGAAAAGATAATGGGAAGTGTGCAAGCCCGACCTTAATAAATGAGACATGAAGATGGGCGCATGGGAAAAATTGAAGTCACTTTTAGAAATGATTTATTGGTTACGAGGCATGAAGAGATAGCAAATACTGGTGGCAACCAACACGTTACCAATCCAATCGTACCTCATCATGACATTGTAAGCCCAAAGGAATTGCCAACATAGCAACACGTCCATCGCTGCCAGTCAGGCCGAACGAGTCACGACCATATTAGAAAAGATTGAAGGGATATTCCCAAATTTTTTTATGAAACCAACAACTCCAAACTACCCCAAGGGAAGAGAGGAGAGTAAGGAAAACACTTGGCAACAACTCAATCATTAGTAAAATTTTTGGATTTCTCTTCCTGAAGAAGGAAGTTAACAAGGTCTGGGAGGGAACATCTCAAGCCTGAGAGATTTAGTCCAATGGCCACCAGGGCATTCACCACTCTATTGCCTTCCTTGAAGACATGCATAATTTTAAATGAGGCAAGCCCAAAGATGAGCCTTAGGGTGTCCCTGATGGTTCCCTCAATGGTCCAATTAAGCTTATTCCGCCCTTTGACAACATCAATGAGCTTGGAGTCACCCTCAATGTCCATAATCCTAATTCCCAGGGTGAGGGTGAGATGAATTCCCTAGGCTAAGGCCATAGCTTCAGCCTGATTAGAGGAATGTACATTCAGGTTACCTGCATAAGCAACAACAAGGGCCCCCAAATGGGATCTGATAACCCCTCCACTAGCAGCTAGGCCCCCCTGGTAGCCCCATTAAAATTGAGTTTGAAATGTGTAGGTTGAGGGGACCAGATTGTGCTTTGCCTTAGGAGTCTCTTAGAGCAGTCAACAAGAGAGAATGAAGGGGGAATGTTCCAACATCTAGCAATTTCCTAGTCCCAGGTAGAGGGGGGCTTGGATGCCATCTGAGTTTTAGAAACATAGATATTCTCAATAATCAACTTAAGGAATTGAGAAAACACAGTTTCCACAGAGGCCTCTTTGTCTCTGAATATCTTGTCATTCCTTTCCTTCTAGATACTCCAGCTCACATGAGGGGGGATTTGTTTCCACAGTTGCTGGATAAGGGGGTTGGAAGAGGGCCCTCAAAACTCCTGGGACAAATTAAACAAATTATCATTCATAATCCAACAAATATTGAGCTTGTTGTAGACTATCCCCCAAAGCTCCCAAGTAAAGGCACAGTGGAGGAAGAGATGAGCAGGACTTTCCTCATCATTTTTGTAGAGGATGAATCTGTTAGGGAATTGGAATCCCCTCTTGACCAAATTTTCTTGGGTCAAAATTTTGTTGAGGAGAGCAGTCCACCAAAAGAAATTAACTTTGGGGATGAGTTGGGGGTTCCAGACCTCTTTCCAGATAGAGGTGTAAATAGGTTCTCTTAGCAAGCTGGTGTAGGCAGTTCTGACAGAGAAGTCACCAGAAGGGTCCCATTTCCAAATGAATCTATCCTCCCTAGGAAAAAAGGGGGAGGAACGTGCCAAAAGCTTCTGGAGCTCTCTAGCAACAGGGAGGAGGAAGGGGTGATCAATGCAGCAGTCCTCCAAGGCCCTCCAAGTGCGGTTGTTGAAATAATCACTAACCCTTTCTCTAAAGAAGCTTTTGGTAGCATCCTGGAGCCTTCTAAGGGAGGGGGAAGAAGCAAGGGGTCTCTCCCAACCAACAATCCTCCCAGAAGAGAATATTCCTACCATTTCCAATAAGCCACCTCAAGCCATGAAATAAAGGGTCCCTACAGCTCAAGATGTTATTCCAAATTCTGGAACCCCTGGGAAGGCCCTCCTCTTTCAGAACAAAGGAAAAGTCCCCATTACCCAAGTACTTGGTCCTGATGATCTTGCTCCAATCTGTATCCTTATTTAGAAGCTTCCAAGAAATTTTGGTCATAAGGGCCTTATTGAACCTTGAGATCTTGCGAGTTCCCAACCCACCCATGACCTTCGGAAGACAAACTTTGTCCCAACCCACCAAGGCGAGCCTCTTCTTTTATTCCATTACCGTCCAGAGGAAAGTCTTTTGGATATTTTCAAGCTTAGCAGCCATAGCCGCAAAAATCTTAAAAAGGGAGAGGAAGTACATAGGGATCCCTTGGAGGGAGGAGGAGAGCAACTGCAATTTCCCAACACTGCTGAGGAATCTACCTTTCCAACCAGCCATCTTCTTTTGCATTCTTTCGAGGATAGAGATCTAGAAGGAATTAGAGACATCTTTAATAGCCAAGGGGAGGCCCAGGTAGGTGCTAGGGAGGGAGGCCCTATGACAACCAAAGATTCTACAGACTTTATCTTGGAGTTGGACATGAGTATGAAAGAATTAAATGTTGCTCTTCTCATAATTAATGTGTTGGCCATAGCCTTGAGCATAGGAGTTGAGAAAGGATTTCCAATCCTTAGCTTCCCACATAGAGGAGATACCAAAAAAAATATTGTCGTCAATGAACTGTTGTAGAACATTAGGAGGCGTTGTAGAGGCAGGTTTGATGCCTAGTAGAGCTCCCCTGCAAACCATGGAGTTCAAGTTAGAAGCGAACACTTCAACAAGGATGATGAAAAGGTAAGGGGAGAGAGGATCCCCTTGTCACAGACCTCTGGAGGCCCTAACCTTCTCTTGGGGGATCCCATTGAGAAACACAACGTAGGTGACTGTAGATATGCATTCCCCAATAAGTTTGACGAGTTTATCTCCAAAACCCATAGCTTTGAGAACTTTGAGAAGGAAGTTCCAGCTGACTCTATCATAAGCCTTGGACATGTCAAGATTGAGCACCATCCCCAGCTGATGACACTTATCCATGGAGTGAGTAATCTCATGAGTAGAGATGATTGCATCAAGAATCTATCTACATGGGACAAAATCCTTCTGGGAAGGGATACTCAGAGGATCCAAGAAAGGTTTGAGCCTATTAACAAGAACTTTTCTAAAGATTTTATAAATAGTGTTGCAGAGACTGATAGGGCGGAAGTCCTTGAGACTAGATGCCTCCTAAGTTTTAGGGACAAGCGCAATGAAGGTGTAATTGAGCTTGTTGAGGAGCCTTCCAGATCTAAAAAAATCCCTACTGGCCAGAACAACTTCAGGGCCCACCACATCCCATAAATCTTGGAAAAAATCTGGGGGGAAACCATCAGGCCCCGGGGCTTTGAAGGAACCTATAGAAAAATCAACGGACTTGACTTCCTCTTCGAAAACAGGGGCCAAAATGAGGTTGTTATCTTCCATCGAGAGGGGTGCTAGGAGGCAGTTGAGAAGATCCTCCCCAGCAGGTGCCCCCAAGTCACCATCTTCCCTAAACAAAGTGGAAAAATAGTTGGTGTTCAGTCTGCTCAAACTATCCTCATCCTTAACCTCTTGATTATTATCATCCAAGAGGGAGGAGATGTGGTTTATACACCTGTGAATAATAGCAGATCTGTGAAAGAAAGTCGTATTCTTGTCACCCTCTTTGAGCCATTGAACCCTAGATTTATGTTTCTAGTAGAGTTCTTCTTTGTGAGAGTTTTCCTTCCATTTTCTATGGAGAGAGGCCTCCTCCATATGGTTATCTTCAAGGGAGTCACCTTGATCAATGTGCTCTTGGATAACAGTCAGTTTACTATTGAGCTCCTTTTTTTGTCTAAAGATATCCCCGAAGGTGTATTTATTCCAACCCCAGACATTTCTTTTGACCAAGTCGATCTTCTGGGCAATCCATAACATAGGTGTGCCAGGGATGCAGGTGCTCCACCATCTTTTAACGCAATTCTTGAACTCTGGATGAGAGTTCCACATAATTTCATACTAAAAGGGATGATTTTTCCTTACAACATTTGTGGTATTCCAGAGGAGCAGGAGGTTGTGGTCAGAGACTGTTATGGGGAGGGCAGTGAGCATCAAGGAGGGACCAATTCCCCAATTGCCTGAGATGAGAAATCTGTTAAGTCAAACTTGAATAAGATCCTTTCCCTTCCTAAGATTGGACCAAGTGAATTTTTGCCTTGTTAGTTCCACATCCATCAACCCATTCCTACCCGTGAAGTTGACAAGATTAGTCATGCTATCAGAGTACTCTGGAAGGCCTCCCAACTTCTCAGAGGGGGTCAAAGGAGAGTTGAAATCACCCACAATCAACCAGTGGGCATTGACATTATTTTGTATTAGAGCAACTATGTCATTCCAAAGATTTAGTCTACCTGATCTGACATTGGGGGCATAAACATTAACGAGAAGGCAGGAGTCCATCGGGGAAGAGAGTTCAGAGACCAAACGGTTGGCCGAGGAGGAGAGAAGACTGCTAATAAAATGGGAGGGGTCCCACATGGTAACCAAGCCACCGGAGGCTCCAGTAGCATCACTAATAACAAACTTAGCACCAGGCCAAATTTTCCCAGCAATAAGGGAAAATGAAGACACAGACATCTTAACTTATTGGAGAAGAAGGACCATAATTTTATTTTCAAAAATACACTTTTTAAGAGCACATTGCTTTTGGGGGTTGTTGAGGCTCCTTATGTTCTATGAGAGGACCTTCATTTCTTACCTTTTTTGGATGTCTCCAAGGTCTGCTGCCTACCATTGGCAATATCACTTGCTGCTTCCTTTTGTCTTGATAGTCTCTATGATGGCTGACCTGCTTTAAGGTTTGTCCCCACATCAGGGTTTGCGTTCCTGGTCTTGCATCTTTGAGTAATCCAACCCTCATCAACATGAGTCATGCAACCATTGGATAATGCACTAGGAGCACTAGGGGAGAGGATACCCTAGTTCGGAGTGGGAAACACCATCAGGGAGCGAGTTGTCTCCGGGGCGAGAGTGGGATTCCTCGCAATCTTGCCATCTTCCAGTTGATCAACCAGTGAAACCGAGATAGCCGTTAGGGAGATGCACTGTTCCTTCAGGGCCAATTTAGAGGCTTCATCCACATGATTTGCAGGAGATTTGAGAAGGTTGATAATACTCTCAGCAAAGGGGTATTCTTCCATAACTGGGTCCTCAACTGTAGGGGGAGGCAGGTCTGGGCCAGGAGTAGGAGTCACAACAAGCCCCACAACCAGGTCTTGATGAATAAGAGGAGCATTTGGCACAAGGTCTTCAACCGGGACCAAGCCCTTAAGCTTAAGAGGCAAGGGAGTCAAAGCTTTACATTGGGAAATAATATGCCCAGGTTTGCGACATTTTTGGCAGAAGAGGGTGGCATTTTCATAAACCAGGGCTTGAGTCCAGCTACCAAGCCTGGATTTGAGGGTTATAAAGTTGGGGAGATTCATGCTCATAGTATCTTGAACATAGAAATGAGCATAGACTAGGCATGATTTGGTTTTGGTGATTTCATCAACACCAACAAAATGACCAAAGGAATTCCCAATCCATTTAAAGATGGACTCATCCCAATATTCAAGGGGGAGCCTCGGGAGCCAAACCCATATCGGAGCAGTTTTTTGTAAGTCAGTTGCTGGGTCAAAGCCAACCTTCCAATGAAAGAGGGAAATATTGTTTCGACCATAGGACCAGAATCCAGAGAGGACAAGAGCGACATCCTCCTTAGAAGTGAATTTGAAGAGGAAGAGGGCTCCAAGCATGGCACTAACAAAAACACTCCCTTTCAATTTCCATTTGTCCTTGACCCATTTTCTGACCATCTCTACTGTGGGGCGCAGGGAGAAGAATTTTCCCACTAGAGTATTAGACATGTTTTGCAAAATATGGTCCAAAACAACGTCACAGAGCTCTAAAGACATTCCCTCCTCAATTTGCGAGTAGACGGGGATGATGTTGGGGTCCACAATCTCAATGTTTCCAACCAACTTATTTTTCTAGGCTTTGAGATTCATGTTAACAACGGGAGGTTTCGTGATATTTTGTTTATCATGAACAACCAAAATATCACGGAACAACCGACATGTCGGGTATAGGATCAGAAACCATGGGTGCGGCTAGAGAGCTCTCCGAAGAAGAACCGTCAAGCTGAATCACAGCCGAACCAGAGGGAGGATCCACCATGGGACAAGGAGAGGATATGACAGATAGTGTTAACATCGCAGAGTCCAAAACAAGGTCCATAGGCGGTGGGGGAAGATCCCCACCAGCAAAGTTCACCACGAATGGTAGGGGTTTGAATTTTGATGTTGTTTGTTATTGTTATATATTCTTTGGATATATTTTTGGTATCATGGATATGATAGTTTTGTGGTTCAGAATTATTGGTGTGTTCTCAGGATGTTGCGGCATCGTGTCATAGCTAGTTATGATACTCTATTTCAAACCTATCTTTGGGTCTGTATATGATTTGTGGAAGGCAATTAGATGCGTTATGGGTCTCAATGTAGAGTGTGGAGATCCATATTTGAGTTATGTACATTGGAGGATATGTTTTGATCGTTAATTCCTTTTATTGATGCATAGCATGTTGATATGTTGTTCATTATGTTTCAGTGAATTGATCTTTGGAAAATGTGTTTCGGTCTCTTATTTCTCCTAGAGTGGATCAACGCATGTGTTTTTGGTCCAGAAGGTATATATTTTTTCAGGCCAACTTGGTTCAAGCTTTGATGATCTATATTATATATAAGGAATATGTACTTGATTGAGTTGAGTGTGGAAGGTGAGTAGAATTGTGAGACTAGGAAGAGAAGTGTAAAGTATGCAAGAGGAAGTGTGTGAAATTCAGTAAAGAGTAGAGAAGAAGAGTTGTGTTTGAATGATATGTAAGTTGTGTTGAGACTGTGGCAGAGATATGAGATAGAGTGTTGATAGTTGAGGTCCGAGTTGCGTGTGTTGATGCTGGTTGCTTGATGCAGAGTTTAAGGACAACTTCATGATCAAGAGATCCTTCTGTTTAGATATTTTTAATATCTTTCCCTATTGCAGTTAGCTTTAGGTTGTGCAAGTCCTCTTTTGTATCTTGCCCCACGAGTAGTTAGCCTTGGTTTGCAAGTCTGGAGCAGTGAGCTCTTTTTATTGTAATCTGATATACATAGTGGATATTTTTGTGGGCAAGTGCTCACTAGTTTTTCCCTGTTTGGGTTTTCCACGTAGAAAGTCTTGGTGTTCAATTGTTATGTAGTGTCCACCCTTGATTTGACTTATTTTGACTAGAATGACTTTTATATTATGCTTGATAGACTTATCTAGACTATATTTTGATGATTTGGATGATGATTACTCATGTTCTTCGGTGACTTATGATTGATGTTAGACAATATTGGACATATGCTATTTTGATTATCTATATGGATGTTGGTACTATCATGATTGATCATGTGATTTGATGATATATGGACTCAATGGATTTTATATGCTCACTATGTGATGGATTATTGATAGATTAGATTTATCATGGTTTTGATGATGATTGTGATTACACTAACCCTACTTCATGATTTTATATGATGAGATGTTTATGATATGTGTTTGAATCTTGTTTGACTGTCTTCATGATAGAGACAATTCCACATCACTCATTGTGAGCGGGATGTGTCATCGCGATTCTCTATCACTTGCTTGTTCTATATATGTATATGTATGTTGTATTGTCGTTTTGTGGTTGCATGATTTTGCAGGTACCAGACATCTACTCCACCCGACTTCACAGGTCTGAGCGTGTCTTAGTTCCAATGGCTTATGTGGTTCGGAGATGGCATGAGTTTCCCCTCACATACTCTAGGTCTAAGTTGTTCACTATGTGTAGTCAACGTCTTGGCATAATTCGCCATGTCAGTTAGTAAACTTGGTCCTTTGGTATTGTGAGTCCATTTTATGCCAGTTGATTTACTTGATGATGTTAGAGTAATTATGGGTAGTTTTCTATTTGGAAATGTTTATTTTTAAGTTTTGAATATTTAATTATTTGATATTTATATTTATTTGATAATTAACATTTATTGATTTTATGATTATTTTAATATTTGATAAGCTTTATTGTTGTTTAATATTTATTTAATATTTGCGATTTAATCTTTAATGGTATTTGACTATTTAATTATTTATTTGACTTTCTATGGTTTAACATTTATTTGATATCTTTTATCTACTTTGTTCTTTAATTTATTTTATTAGCTTTTGGTTTATTTGATTTTAATTCCCTTTTGGATTAAATTTATTTTCATCTTATATTTATTTAATAGTTTGACTTTTTATTTCTAAGTGGGGTGTATGAGCACAATAAATTAAATAAAGAAATAAAAACAATCCCACTTGAATAAGTATATTTTATTTACTTTACCTACCCTTTACTCTCATTGGTTAAATTCAAAATGGGTGAATAGATTATATTATATGATGGGTTGGTAAAATATATTCCAAAATGGGATATTTTGATTGGCCGAAATTGAGGCTAGGGTTTTTGGATTATTGTTGCTTTTAATTTTCATTCCCGTGAGGTTTTTCGGTTGTTTTTCCTCTCTAGAAAATTTTCTCCAACAAGTTTTCTTCTTGGTTTTGTTTTTTCTTCTCTCTTGGATTTTAGCTGGAGCTTGGGTTGGATTTGGTTTGGCTAGTGGAATCTCTTCTTTAGCTTCTTCCATAACACGAGTTGCAGGTTGGAGATGTATTCTACCTTTTTATATTTTATTTTATAGTTTTCCTATATGCTCTGTGTCTGTAGATTGAATGTGTGAGCTTGGGGAAATGAATCTAAAATTTGTATAGTGAGGAAGGAAATATATGAAGGCATAAATTTGTTGTAAGGTTTTATTCTATAGTTTGTGGGAAATATTTGTATTTCTGGGTTTGCTGAAAACCTTCGATGTCTTTCTGAGTCTGTGTCATGCATGGAGTTTCGATTTAATATTGGCCTTCAAGTGTTTATTGAAGTGAATTTTATTTATTGGGTTTAATTTATTTTACCTACCCTTGGATTTGATTGGCTAGAAGTTTATGGTAGGTAGAAAATATATTTTATTTTCTTGAACTTTGGGAAGGTAGGTATGGAGTATAATATTTTCGAAATATTTTGATTGGAGCATGGTTTTGCTTGGTTTTGTTTTGTTTTGTTTTATTTTTGATAAATAGGCCTTCCTGTGCATTCACGGGGGTTGGCATCTTTGGTGAATGAATTTCTGAGATTAATTTGGAGATTTCTGGTTGTTGGATTTAAATTGGTTTAAAGGCTTGGATTGGTGTTTTTTTTAGATTCTTCCATTTTCCAGGTTGGTGGTTTTACTGGCACTTCACATTGTTTTTTTAAAAAGATTGTCTGAAAGATTGTTCGGGGATTTAGAAAAGAATTTTAAATTGATTCTTATTTTCAGAAATCAGATTTGGATGGGATTATTTTATTCTTCTTGTTTTTTTGAGAAATCAAGTTAGAATGTGAGAAATGGTTTTCTGCAGTTTTTCCTGTAATTCTTCCTGCAGTTTTTTTCCTATAGGTTAATTTGCTAGTTGCTTGATTGTGTGGCACTTTCCGGATTAATTCTTGTACCAGAGGCACTGTTAGGGTGTTGGTGAGTTTTCTAGTTTTTTATCTGATTTTATTTGATGTATTTTGTTGGTTTCAAGCATATTTACCTTCCTATGTTATTGGGGAAAGAATTGTGCTTTCATCCATATTGATGTGTTATGATTGGTGAGTTGGAAGTGTTGCTGTTTTGGGGCAGCAAGTGAGTTGGCCTTGCTGTGGTTTTACTTTCATTAATGACAGCAAATTTAATGGTTTTATATGCCTAAGTTTATTGTTGGCCAAGAGCCTCATTTTTTTTATGTTGTTGTAGCTTTGACTGTGTCAAGTTTCCTTGTCATAAGGCTTTATGAATATGAGTTTGGTTGTTGTTCTATTTTTTAGTTTTGTCTCAGATTTAAATCAGAATTGAATTAAAAGGTTTTTATGATATTTATGATGTTTTTCATTGATGGTTAATTATAGCTTTTGATGTGGTATTGCCAAGAGGTTCATTGTGTTTCTGGCTACTTGAATATCCTTGTTTTGGGGAGTAAGCCATTGGATGCATATGAGTGTTATGCTACAGATTTGTATTTTGTTTTAGAGCCTCTTGTGATTTATTGTTGGGCCATGTTAGGAGGAGTGGGCTTCCTTGTGATGACCGGGGTCATGAGAGATAGGCTGGCATGAGGTTCCTTGTAAGGATGCATGAAGTCTAGACCACCAGGGCACATTGGAGTTTTCCATGATTTGTAAGCAAGTGATAACATTGATAATGAATTAATTGGGATGGTAAAATTATAACTCACTTAAACAAGATAATGAATAGTTTTGAGCCTCATGACTTATGTCTTAAGGAGGATGTTTTAGGAAAAGCATGAGAAGGCCATGAGGACGGTAAGCTAATCTCGCTTGGTCTCTCATAGGTTGAGATGGCTCCACATGCCCATCAGGCTAGTGCCTTGTGTTATTATGTTATTGTGTTATGAGGATGGCATGTGATGACACTCCACTCCTACATGTGTTTCCCCTTTATGATTTATGATTATTCTTATTGGATGTATTTATGTTTTAATGAGTTTTATGCCTCTGGGAGTTCAGTCTTGTTGTATTGTGTAAGTTCTTGCTTGAGAGTCCTTGCATAGTATTCTCCTTGGTTATAGGTGTCAGCTTAGGTTTGGAGTATGTATTGGGACCTTGTGTCATCTCCTAGCATGGGGGGTGGTTCCTTTGGTTCCACATGGTCGGGAGGTTGGTGCTTTTTAGCCATTGGGATGTTCTTTTGGATTCTTCTTACGTGGATGTGGATTCTTCTTCATGATGTACTATGGATGTACCTTATAGTAGATTTATTTAATGGATAAGATAAAATGTATGTAATGTAATACTTTTATTTATCATAGATGGAATCTTGTAGTAGAAAGAGCTATGCTCATGATGTATTTAGTGTACTTATATTTGTAGATGAATTGTAGTTGGAAATTGGAATTAAGGCCTAGTTGTATTGTACTATTGTAGAGAGGTGATCTTATGAGTCATGGAAATGAATGGATTATAGTTGAAATAGAATGGAATTGCATTATGGATCAGTTGTATTATCTCATGGGATGATTAGAGGCTAGTTAGAATGTTAAATAATCTTGAAAGAGGAATTTTCATGGAGTAATAAATGAATATGTTATAGGATGTTAAATGGATTTAGTAAACATGAATGATTCATATAGATGCATTGGTAGAAGGAAAATTATTCATGTCATCGGAAGTAAGTAATGTTGTAGGTTGCATATCTCATGAGTAGATAATTATATTATGATGCATTAATGAAGGTGAAATATACCTTTCACGTGCGTAGTATGCTATTCTGGAAATGAATTTAAGTAATTGTAGCGTCCTAAAATTGCGACACTTGCAATTTTGACTGCATTTGGGTCTTCACTATGGCGATGCAACACGAAATCTGAATGGAGACCCCGAAACTTGTTCATGACATCAAAAACTGCATTTTTCAGCACCCTGGCCTGATCCTCCTTGCACCCTGCTGTCCCTGGAGGTGGGACCATGGCGCCCGGCGCCCTGGTCCTTCAGGACTAGGGTGCCCAGCGCCCTGGTCCCCCAGGACCATGGCGCCCAGCACCCTGGTCCCTGGCCCTATTTTTGGGCCCGGTCTCTTTTGGGTCTCGGGTCTTTATGTTTGCAAATTGGAAAATAACATTTCCTAGTCAGCCTAAGGTCGGGAAAATCAGTCTTTCAACCCTAATTGACAAGTATATAAACTACATTTCCTCTCCCATTTGGTAGATGGAAAAAAAGGCGGAAACGATATTCAAACATTCAAGCATTCAAGCATTCCTTCAAGCAATTGAGCATTCTAAGTCTCCATTCAAGGCTAAGTGTTGCATTCAAGACAAGGATTCAACCATTGAAGAGGAGATCACTTACAACACATTACATACAACATACATTACACCTTCGCATGTAAGAATACAAACATTCTTACAACAAGGTATCAGTACTTGTTTACATTACAAACATTTACATTTACATCATTCTCATTTCTTGGTTAATTCCAAAACCGGGGTTTGACCTAAAGGAAAACCCCTCATCCCTAACCCCCCAATCGTCCTCTCTTTTCTATATGTAGGTTGCAGGTACGCGGCTGTAATTGAAGATCTGGAATCCTTGTGTAGAGACGAACAGATCCACCTTCGTTTCGCGGATTTTTCGGAGGACCGTGTGCACGCCGGGCTCCATCATCCCGTTAACTTTCGCTCAAATTTGCAGAACAGCACCGTCTCGACATTTTACTGCTAATTCCAGGTCCGCAGCTTCATCCCATATTCCTATCTCTGTTTATAAGCGAATCTTTCCTACTTTACATGCATTCCTAGTTCAATCAATCTTTCTACATTCTTTACAAAAGAGGGTATCCTTGATGTCTTACCCCTTGAAACTCATTTAGAATCCAATCTTGCATTGCGTGGGATTGGATCTTGTGGGTTTCAACCCCTCTTTTGAATGTAAAGTCCTTCCTAAGTGAAAACCATCAACCCTAGTGACTCTCCCTTCTCTCTCCTTGG
Source organism: Cryptomeria japonica (assembly GCF_030272615.1). NCBI lineage: Eukaryota > Viridiplantae > Streptophyta > Pinopsida > Cupressales > Cupressaceae > Cryptomeria > Cryptomeria japonica. Next base: position 420,726,622 of record NC_081413.1, on the reverse strand, counting down.
AGTTGGGGAGGGGAGAACGACTAGGGTTCGATTTTTCCGCTTTACATTTTGGTGAACTCGACGTGAACATCCTCATTCTGATTATTCATGGTTAGATCTGAAAATTTTGCTTTCCTCAATTTCCATGTTTGATCTTTTGCAAATTTTAGAGGTTGATTGCATAAAAACCCTAAAATTTTCTTTTTTGTAATTAAGCTTGTGAAATGTTTAATTGTTAATGCTTGTTTCAGATCTACCCTTCTATTGCAAATTATCAATTCATATTTGTGCTTTAATTCTGAAAATTAAGTGGTTAAATGTCAAAACCCTAATTTTTAAAACCTTCTTGATTCAACCTTTGACTGATAATTTCACTGATCAAAACACCTCCAAATCGGCTGTAACTTTGGATTCTGCAATAAAATCACAATATCTTTCATCCCTGAAAATTTGGAAAAAAGTTGCGAGGACCGTGTGCACCCCGAGCGCCATCGTCCCCGACATTTTTTCCGAAATTTCGGGAGCTAGATCTTACTGTATTTTTCTGCTAAAATCCAGAATTTTGGCTGATTTTATCAATTTTAGCACCTTCAAAATTAAAGTCAAAGTTGGTCTAGCGATTGCTTGGATTGAGGCTTCTAATCATTCAAAAATCGTTGAAATTAAAATTCCTGTCAAAATTGTGTTTCTTACAGTCCTAAATCTGAAAAGTGTGTCAACATTCATTTGAAATTTCAGTGCTTTATTCAAATTTGTGCAGTTTGTGACTTTTGAAATTAAGTGTTTAATTGCAACAACCTTGATTTCCACTTTCAAATTCGAATTTTGCATGAAATCGAGTCAACTTTTAAATTTCAAAACTTGCATTGCTTTCAGTATTCCCTCTAAAATCATAAAATTCAAAATTTCAGCTTCCCTCTCTTTTTCAAAATTCAAATTTTACATTTTTCAACAATCTTGGTAGGGTTCAATTTTGAGATTGCAACTTTAATTTGGCCTATCTACAGATCGTAAAATCACTCAATTTTTTCAGATTAGCTTTAAAATCATCATAACTTTCATCCCTGAAAATTTCGAAAAAAGTTGCGAGGACCGTGTGTACTCCGTTCGCCACGGTCCCGGACATTTTTTCCGAAATTTCGGGAGATTGTCCTGATTGCATTTAACAGCTTAAATCTAGGAGATTGGCTGATTTTATTGAAATTTGCTACCTCTAAAATTCAAAATCTTCTCTCTTTCTTTAGTGCATGGGTTTTACAACAATAAGCCCTACTTACACTATTCCCATTAGACGAAGCCTTAGAATTAAGTCCTTCCAAGGTGTAATTACCGAGGAGATGGAACCTAATTTGAATGGCCTTTTTAACGAGGACATGGGTAATTCCTCTAATCCTCTTAATGATGATGAAGCTCTCCATGAGGTTTCTGTAGAACAACTTTCAAAATTGGATAACCAATTTGATGATTTTCGACAATGGATGTCTCAAGAATACCCCGATAGTCAAGCTCTTTCATTAATTGAGGGTCTAAAACGTATGGTTCAAAGTGATAAGAATGGAATTGATATTTTGCATGGTATTGCACACATTGTGGATTCGAATGTGATGCCTATGAAGAGTTGTGCCGAAACTTTGGGTTATACACAACCTCCTACTCAAGTTAATCATTCTATTCCTTTGACGACTCCTATTGCTAGTATACCTACTTTTACATCAAACATAATGACTACTTCAACACAAGACATTCCCCCTATGATCACCAGTCATGGGGGCAATCCCTCTTCTTCAATCAACCCTCTTCCTTCATTCAATCCGACTTCTTCATTCATTCCTTCAATAAGTGTTCCTATCATATCTCCACAAATGAACATGACGCAAGGGGGCAATTCGTTTTCCATTCCTCCTTGTAGTGTTCCTCCTGTCCAATCATCTCTTATGACTAACTATCATAGTGTCCCACCACCTTACTCTCTACCTTCTTTCAATAACATAACACCTCCATCACAATCTAACACGTCTAATATGAACTCTTCGACTGAAGCGACCATTAACAATCTTGCACAAACTGTCTCTTCTTTACAGCAACAAATTGCTTCTATGAATCAATCTAAGTTTAGTGTGCCCACATTTGATGTTGCGAGCCCACTTTCTCTTGACATTGTTCGAGCTATCCCCCCTAAACATGTTGAAATTTCGCATTTGGAGCTTTATAATGGTAAGGGTGATCCTCTAACACATGTTAAGACCTTTCAAACAATATGTACTAATTTTGCTTATGACCAAAGGTTGCTTGCAAAACTGTTCACTAGAACATTAAGAGACAAAGCCCTACAATGGTATTGCTCGTTGCCTTCCTATTCTATTACTTCTTTCGAACAACTTGCAAATGCTTTCATTCAACAATTTCAAAACAATATAAGTCCTAAACTTACTTTGATTGATTTAATGCATTGCAAACAAGGTGTTAAAGAAAAAGTGACTGATTTCATTGGTAGATATAAGCATTTGTATGCTCAAATTTCTTTTCCAGTGCCTGACAATGATATTCAAAGAATCTTTATTTCTAATTTACAAAAAGATATTAGAGAAAAACTCCTGTTTTCTGAGTTTACTTCTTTCCAACAGTTGTGCGCAACTCTTCACCATTATCAACTGACTGTGAGTCAAATGGAACAAGCAAATCCTATGGCTCCGAGTGATAAGGGTGATAGTAGTCAACAACCATTTGGGAAGTTTAAACCGAACAGAGAGTCCATTAAATTCAATGAAAACATCATCAACAACAATGTGAATGCAGCATCAGATGTGCCTCCTATTTCTAAATTTTTCAAGAAAGAAAGAAAGTTTACTCCTTTGAATGAATCATTGCATAGTATTATGAATAAGTTATTGGAACAAAATGTGCTTACTCTTCCTCCTATAAGGCAAATAGATCCTACAAATATTAATTCACCCTATTTTGATAACAAATCTTTTTGTCAATTTCATCGTCATCCTGGGCATGATACTGAAAAATGTTTTGCTTTAAAGGGTAAAATTCAAGATTTGATTGATAATGATACTATCTCTGTTTTTGGAGTGAACGATAAAGGCAACACATCTGTAGCTCCTCCTAACCAAAATCTTCAGATTTTTACTGATCCATTGCCTTCTCATACCTCTAATGCGATTGATACTACTGATTCCTCTGTCTCACCTGATGATCTCGTGTCTATGACTCCGAATGTGATTAACTTTGTGGAGCAGCAGAAAATCCCTAAAGAACCTTCCATCACATTTGATTCCAGTGAAACTATCAGGGCACCTGATGGTCCTTTATATATAGTTGCAAAAGTCAAGAATACACCTTGCCGTGGAGTGCTTATTGATCCTTCTTGTATGGTTAATGTCATTACTGAAGAATTTCTTTTTACTTTGCAATTGAATCAAGTGATCTATGACGAAACAAATGTGGTTGTGAAACTATTTGATGCATTTTCTTCTCCTGCAATTGGTTCTATTACATTACCTATTGAGGTTCATAACAAATCCCTTGATGTGGACTTTGCTATTATTCCATCATCCGAACAATTTCGTGTGAAGCTAGGCTATCCTTGGCTATCTTCCATGAAAGCTATTGCTTCTCCTATTCACAAGTGTTTGAAATTTCCCCATAATGGTGAAGTTGTTACTGTTAATCATAGTCTCTTTAAACCAGCTGAAAGAACTCCTAGCGCTCCTATTGATTACTTTTGGCCTAAACAATTTCAATCTCTTTCTCCGCGAAGTGATCATCTTTTCAAATCTTATCAAAAGTGGAAAAAAGATATGATCCTATCTCTAAGTGAACCTAGAACACCCAAACTTGATATTCCTATCGTTCTTGAGAAGGAAGTTCTTCCTTTGAAAGATAACACTAATGTCTTTCCTCAAGAAGATTCCCAACCCATCCCTATGAATGTGACTATGTCTATACCTAATAAACTTTCTAAAAGTAGACCTATACCTCCTCGTCATGATGGACTTGGTCTCCTTCCTAAACCAAATATTCCTCCTTTATATAGAGCAGTTCCTCCTCCTTCCTCTTATGGAGAGAAGAGACCTTCCTCTTCTCGTAGTATTCAACCTAAGAGACCACAACCTAAACACCCAAGTGATAAGGATGAGAACATTCCTCCTCCTCAATCTTCTCAACTTCCTACTAAGACTAGACGAAATCGTTCTGCATGTGAACGTCGACGAAAGCGTCGTCTTAGAGCTCAAGCAGCTGCTTCTCAAACTTTGCAATCTCCAAAAACACCTTCAGCCAATATTATTCCATTTTCTCCTCAGCCGACGATTGAGCCGAAATCTCCTAAATATAAGATGCATGATGGCCTTGATCCTGTGCGAGTTAAAGACCCTATTTTTATAAATCTTGATGATGATATAGATGAAAATGTTATTCATGATGAAAATGTTACTCCTGTTCATTCTGATAGTGAATATGAATATGTTGATGTTGATAACCATTTATCTAACGCATTTTCTAAAGCACTTATCCTAGCTCCTAGACAAGAACACCGTGGCTTGGGGTATGAACATAGCCCTTGTTTGGATCTTGTGATAGCTCCATCTGCTGTGTTGGATGTTCCTCCTCTAGCGTGTTTCCTACCTTCTCGAAATATTGATCAGCAAGATCGGGGGGTAGATGACGTGCTAGACTAGTTCATTAGCATAGCAGACTCTCTCCTCCTCTCTTTTGTTACTTCTTCTATGTGTTATTCTCATTCTTCTATTTGTTGTCCTTAGTGTTGTCTACTTGAGGACGATGCAAAGCATTGAGATCTCTTTTGGTCTCTCTCATGTTGACTCAAAAGACACATGTGTTCCCTTCTTCTAGGTGACCTTCCTTGATTGGGGAATAAAGAACAATTATGCATACATACATATGATATACATGAATTATCATACAACATACTGACCCCGAGGAAAGCGAAGTCACCTTGTGCTTTGTGTTTTGTGTCTATTATCCTTGGGCTTATCTCACACTTGGGGGCTAAATCCTTGTGATAATGTGCTCCTTTCACATTTCTTATATGTATCACTACCTTAAAGCAATCACCCCCGGTGAGGCGTGTGCGATCGCTTTAACGTAGGGGGGCATACATCCCGTTCATATCTTTTCAAGATACTTCAAAATTTCTTGACAAATTTAGCTTTGCCTTGAAATTTTTTGATATCTTTCTTACATGACTCATAGTGAGGGAACCTTACTACTGACAGTCATGGCTCTCCCTTGTGATCTTACCTTTTACTTTGTCAATCGAAGTCGTAAGATCCTTAGTCCACTGGGGGCTTGGTGTATCTTGCCTCCTTGATGTGGTGAAAGTTTTTCAATGTTGTTTCCTTGTACTTTACCAGAAGTATGAGCGTACGCTTATACTCCCGCTAAAGTGGGGGCTAAATGTAGTGTCCTAAAATTGCGACACTTGCAATTTTGACTGCATTTGGGTCTTCACGATGGCGATGCAACACGGAACCTGAATGGAGACCCCGAAACTTGTTCATGACATCAAAAACTGCATTTTTCAGCACCCTGGCCTGATCCTCCTTGCACCTTGCTGTCCCTGGAGGTAGGACCATGGCGCCCGACGCCCTGGTCCTTCAAGACTAGGGCACCCAGCTCCTTGGTCCCCCAGGACCATGGCGCCCAGCGCCCTGGTCCCTGGCCCTATTTTTGAGCCCGGTCTCTTTTGGGTCTCGGGTCTTTATGTTTGCAAATTGGAAAATAACATTTCCTGGTCGGCCTAAGGTCGGGAAAATCAGTCTTTCAACCCTAATTGACAAGTATATAAACTACATTTCCTCTCCCATTTGGTAGATGGAAAAAAAGGCGGAAACGATATTCAAACATTCAAGCATTCAAGCATTCCTTCAAGCAATTGAGCATTCTAAGTCTCCATTCAAGGCTAAGTGTTGCATTCAAGACAAGGATTCAACCATTGAAGAGGAGATCACTTACAACACATTACATACAACATACATTACACCTTCACATGTAAGAATACAAACATTCTTACAACAAGGTATTAGTACTTGTTTACATTACAAACATTTACATTTACAGCATTCTCATTTCTTGGTTAATTCCAAAACCGGGGTTTGACCTAAAGGCAAACCCCTCATCCCTAACCCCCCAATCATCCTCTCTTTTTTGTGTGTAGGTTGCAGGTACGCGGCTGTAATTGAAGATCTGGAATCCTTGTGCAGAGACGAACAGATCCACCTTCATTTCGTGGATTTTTCGGAGGACCGTGTGCACGCCGGGCGCCATCGTCCCGTCAACTTTCGCTCAAATTTGCAGAACAGCACCGTCTCGACATTTTACTGCTAATTCCAGGTCTGCAGCTTCATCCCATATTCCTATCTCTGTTTATAAGCGAATCTTTCCTACTTTACATGCATTCCTAGTTCAATCAATCTTTCTACATTCTTTACAAAAGAGGGTATCCTTGATGTCTTACCCCTTGAAACTCATTTAGAATCCAATCTTGCATTGCGTGGGATTGGATCTTGTGGGTTTCAACCCCTCTTTTGAATGTAAAGTCCTTCCTAAGTGAAAACCATCAACCCTAGTGACTCTCCCTTCTCTCTCCTTGGAGTTGGGGAGGGGAGAACGACTAGGGTTCGATTTTTCCGCTTTACAGTAATGATGCTAAAGTACCCTAGGGAAAGATTAATGATGTTATGATATTTCTGCTTGTGTTAATTCATGAAACAAGTAATGATATATGCTTATATTGGTTAATTGATGAACGAATGTAAATAGATGGAGATGTTATGTGTTGCATTAGTTGTTATTAGATGTTAATTAATTTTTTTTTTAATTTCCATTTGTATATTATTGTTTAGTTTCTTTTGGGTATTTTGAAGGGCATTACAACTTGGTATCAGAGCCCATGTTCAACACTGGGTACTCTGGTTTCGATCGAGCCCATTGTGCATTTTAGCATTTGGCATGGGTTAGCCCAACGGTTTTATCCCTACTATTTATTTTCTTGTTATAGTTTTCTTAGATGTTTAGCTTATAGTCTCCTTTGCATTTTTTTCTTAGATAAGATGCCTATTAGGGGTAGAGATCATCGTCGTGCCGGTCGCATGGGTACTCATAGGAACCCTCACCTCGAGGTTTCTGAAGAGTCACACCATGAGGATCAGGAGTAGGAACAACCTAGAGATGATCCGATCCCACAGTTGGTGAACGTGCTTCAGGAGATTCTTGGTCGCCTAGGACCGAGACAGGAGGAGAACCATCAGGAGGTATCTCGTCATTCAGAGCATCGGGAGAGAGAGCGTTCACGTTCTCCTAGGAGGAGAATTGAGGTGGATCAGGAGGTGCTTGCATCTAGTGACATCAGAGATCTGAATAGGACTCATCCTCCTACGTTTTATGGCTTAGGCAGTGGCATGGAGGCAGAGACTTGGTTATTGGACTTAGGTAGGTGTTTTGCTATGCACCAGTGTAGCAGTAACACCAAGGCGAGATGTGCAATTTTGCATCTTCGCGATTTTGTGACGACATGGTGGCACATGGAGGAACAAAAGTTGCATTTGGACATAGCGACCATATCATGGGAGTTATTCTTGGAGCGGTTTCATGCTAGATTTCTTTCAGATCATTGGAGGCAGAGGAAGGCCGATGAGTTCCATGATTTGAGGCAGCAGAGGATGACTGTGGAGCAGTATGAGTGCAAATTCTTTGAGCTTAGACAGTATGCAGGATATGCAGATGATGAGCCGATGTTGATTCAGCACTTTGTGAGAGGTCTTAATGATTGTATTGGTGGAGAGGTTCGGATGCATGGACCTAAGACTTTGCAAGCAGCCATGGAGAAGGCGAGACTAGTAGAGGAGAATCTTTCATTAGCATCAGGAGGAGTGATTGGAGTATAGACAGTTAGTGCACCTGTTACAGGATTTGCAGAGAGAGGACCACAACATCAGTCTGCAGGATATGCTAGGAGCCATCCTTCTTCTTTTCGTAGTGGTCAACGGTTTAAGAAGAGGTTTTCTCAGGGATAGAGCTTTGCTCGAGGTGCTAGATTTCAGGTTGATAGGAGTCACAATCATCAGCGTGACAGGAGACCTACTCCTTCTCAGCCAATGTAGAGTTCGCAGCCAGCTTCTAGTATAGGCAGTGTTCAACAGTTGAGTACAGCACCAGGTAGCAGAGTGTTTGTCAGGAGAGATTGCTTCACATGTGGGCAGCCAAGTCACATTGCCATTCACTATCCTCAATGTACTTCTTAGATGTCAGGGCAGCAGAAGCCAGCTACTTCTGAGCCTACAGTTGGATATGTAGGCAGGTCTCATCATGTTTTTGCGGCGGTTGATAACCGTCAGGCTGAGCATCAAGCCACCGTTGTAGAGACATCAGGTGTGATAGGTGGTATCTCTTGTTCTGTGTTATTTGACTCTGGAGCATCAAACTCTTTTATTTCTCCTTTTCTAGTAGAGTGATGCAGGCTTGCTATGACAAAGTAGGACGATAGGTGGTAGGTAGAGTTAGCTACAGGGTCCAAAGTGGTAGTGGATTCCCTTGTGCTCAATTGTCCTTTAGTATTAGGAGATTGCCAAACTTCTGTGGATCTTCGTGTTATGTATTTGTGATCTTGTGATGTGGTTCTTGGTATGGATTGGCTTGGATCTCACCAAGTGCAGATAGATTGTAGAGGTAAGAGAGTGCAGTGGAAGGATGATAGTGGGAAGAGTGTGGAGATTGTAGGTATTCAGAGACTTATCTCTCTTCGCATGATTTTTGCTATGCAGATGAAGAGGTGTGTGCGTAAGGGTTGCCAGTTGCTTGCAGTTAGAGTGAAGGATGTGGATGGGGAAGTTAGCTCAAAGGATTTATTGTAGCAGCATCCCATTCTTCAGGAGTTTGTAGATGTTTTTCCTAGTGAGATTCCAGGGATGCCCCCTTGTCGAGATATAGATTTCAGGATTGATTTGGTGCCAGGAGCTGAGCCTATTTCTAAAGCTCCCTATCGGATGACCACACAGGAGTTGGATGAGTTGAGGGTTCAGTTGGAGGAGTTGTTGGCGAAGGGATTTATTCATCCTAGTGTGTCCCCTTGGGGTGCACCTGTGTTATTTGTGAAGAAGGACGGATCTCGTCAATTATGAATTGATTACAGACAGCTTAATAAGGTGATGGTGAAGAACCGATATCCCTTGCCTCGGATAGATGATTTATTTGACCAGATTAAGGATGCCAAAATCTTCTCTAAGATTGACCTTAATTCCGGATATCACCAGTTGAGGATTCAGGAGGCAGACATTCATCGCACAACTTTTCGTACTAGATATGGTCATTATGAGTTCACAGTGGTACCTTTTGGTCTCACGAATGCACCTTCGGTTTTCATGAGCTTGATGAATGGTGTATTCAGGTTGTATTTGGATAGATTTTTATTAGTATTTCTGGATGATATTCTGATTTATTCGAGATCGGTTGAGGAGCATGAGGATCATGTGAGGCAGGTTTTGCAGTGTCTTAGGGAGAATCAATTATACGCCAATTTGGCAAAGTGTGATTTCTTCCAGATCGAGGTGAGGTATCTTGGTCATGTGATTTCTGGAGAGGGTACCGCAGTTGATCCCTCAAAGATTTAGGCGATTGTTTATTGGCCAACACCCACTAATGTGGGAGAGGTGCGTAGTTTCATGGGTTTAGCAGGATATTATCGCAGATATGTTCAGGATTTCTCCAGGATAGCTCATCCTATCACTTCTCTTCAGAGAAAAGGGAAGAAGTTTGTTTGGACAGAGTAGTGTGAGACAACATTTCAGGTCCTTAAGGAGCATTTGACCAGTGCACCTATTTTAGCAGTACCAGATCCTTTGGGAAATTTTGTGGTGTGCACAAATGCTTCTTTGGAGGGTCTAGGAGTAGTATTGATGCAGGATGGTCGTGTGATTGCATATGAGTCGCGTAAACTTAAGAATCATGAGCAGAACTATCCCACCCATGATCTTGAGTTAGCGGCAGTGGTTCATGCTTTGGTTAAGTGGAGGCACTTCCTTCTTGGACACAAATTCGAGTTACACAGTGATCATCGCAGTTTACAGTATATCTTCACGCAGTCGAATTTGAATGCTAGACAGAGGTGTTGGATGGAGTTCATATGTGAGTATGACTTTGAGGTGAGATATATTCAGGGTAAGGAGAATGTGGTAGCAGATGCATTGAGTCACAGGAGGCATGAGATTTTAGCAATGTCTCTTAGTGTGGATTTGAGGAGCCATATTCTTAGTGCCCTTTCTTCGGATGTATGGTATCAGGAGATTATTGTAGAGGTTGCCACAGGTAGAGCTCTTGAGGGCAGATATGTTGGTTACTCAGTAGAATTAGATGGACTTCTTAGGCATTTGGGACGCATTTATGTTCCACCATCAGATGGTCTTCGAGTTCTGATCATGTCGGAGGCACATCGTGCACCTTACTCGGCACATCCAGGTGTCAAGAAGATGCACACAGATTTGAGACAAATATATCATTGGTCTGGTATGAGGAGAGATATTGCAGATTTTATGGCATATTGCCTAGAGTGTCAGTGAGTGAAGGCAGAGCATCAGCATCCCGCAGGATTATTACAGTCACATTTGGTTCCAGGATGGAAATGGGATATTATATCTATGGATTTTATAGTTGGATTGCCCATGTCTTCACATCATCATGATGCTATTATGGTCATTGTAGATAGATTGACCAAAGTAGCGCACTTTTCTCCGATCAGGTCTTCATATACAACAACGATAGTAGCTCAAGTTTTCTTGGAAGGAGTTGTGAGGTTGCATGGTATTCCTCGACGGATAATATCTGATTGCGATCCAGTGTTCACATTAGCATTTTGACAACTCTTCAGCATGATTTGGGTACGCAGTTGAACTTTAGTTCATCTTATCACCCCGAGACAGATGGGCAGACAGAGAGGGTGAAATAGGTATTGGAGGATATGTTGAGGATGTACGTAATGGATCAGCAGTCTTGTTGGGAGGACTATCTCTATTTGGTTGAGTTTGCATACAATAATGGTTACCATAGCTCTATAGGTATGTCTCCTTATCAGGCATTATATGGTAGACCATGTCACACACCCTTGAGTTGGGATCATTTAGAGGATAGAGTGCGTATTGGATCAGAGATGTTGCAGGATATGGAGGATCAGGTGGCTCGCATCAAAGAGAATTTATTGGCCGCTCAAGATAGACAGAAGAAATATGTGGATGCTCATCGAGTGGAAAGACAATTCTCTGTTGGTGACAGGGTATTTTTGAGAGTTCACAGATGAAAGAGTCCGATCCATTATGAGAAAGGCTCTATGTTGGCGCCTCGGTTTGTTGGACCTTTTGAGATTCTGGAGTAGATTGGTCTTGTGGCTTATCGCCTTGCCTTGCCGCCTAGCTTGTCTCGCATCCATGATGTCTTTCATGTTTCAGTTTTGAGGTTATATCATCCTGATATTTCGCAAGTGTTGGATTGGAATGCTTTGCAGGTCAAGGACGAGCAACTTTCTATGGAGCCCGTGCGCATTCTTCAGCATAGAGAAATGCCACTTAGAGGCCGGAGTGTAGAGCAGGTAAGGGTCCAGTGGGATCCGATTGATGATTCTTCAGCTACATGGGAGGATGCAGTGCGAATGAGAGAGCTATATCCCTATTTGTTCTCAGGCTTTCAAGAGTAAGCCTCAGCAAAGGGGGGGGAGGGTGTAGTGTCCACCCTTGATTTGACTTCTTTTGACTAGAGTGACTTTTATATTATGCTTGATAGACTTATCTAGACTATATTTTGATGATTTGGATGATGATTACTCATGTTCTTTGGTGACTTATGATTGATGTTAGACAATATTGGACATATGCTATTTTGATTATCTATATGGATGTTGGTACTATCATGATTGATCATGTGATTTGATGATATATGGACTCAATGGATTTTATATGCTCACTATGTGATGGATTATTGATAGATTAGATTTATCATGGTTTTGATGATGATTGTGATTACACTAACCCTACTTCATGATTTCATATGATGAGATGTTTATGATATGTGTTTGACTCTTGTTTGACTATCTTCGTGATAGAGACGATTCCACATCACTCATTGCGAGCGGGATGCGTCATCGCGATTCTCTATCACTTGCTTGTTCTATATATGTATATGTATGTTGTATTGTCGTTTTGTGGTTGCATGATTTTGCAGGTACTAGACATCGAGTCCACCCGGCTTCACAGGTCTGAGCGTGTCTTAGTTCCAATGGCTTATGTGGTTCGGAGATGGCATGAGTTTCCCCTCACATACTCTAGGTCTAAGTTGTTCACTATGTGTAGTCAGCGTCTTGGCATAATTCGCCATGTCAGTTAGTAAACTTGATCCTTTGGTATTGTGAGTCCAGTTTATGCCGGTTGATTTACTTGATGATGTTAGAGTAATTTTGGGTAGTTTTCTATTTGGAATGTTTATTTTTAAGTTTTGAATATTTAAGTATTTGATATTTATATTTATTTGATAATTAACATTTATTGATTTTATGATTATTTTAACATTTGATAAGCTTTATTGTTGTTTAATATTTATTTAATATTTGCGATTTAATCTTTAATGGTATTTGACTATTTAATTATTTATTTGGCTTTCTATGGTTTAACATTTATTTGATATCTTTTATCTATTTTGTTCTTTAATTTATTTTATTAGCTTTTGGTTTATTTGATTTTAATTCCCTTTTGGATTAAATTTATTTTCATCTTATATTTATTTAATAGTTTGACTTTTTATTTCTAAGTGGGGTGTATGAGCACAATAAATTAAATAAAGAAATAAAAACAATCCCACTTAGTTGAATAAGTATATTTTATTTACTTTACCTACCCTTTACTCTTATTGGTTAAATTCAAAATGGGTGAATAGATTATATTATATGGTGGGTTGGTAAAATATATTCCAAAATGGAATATTTTGATTGGCCGAAATTGAGGCTAGGGTTTTTGGATTATTGTTGCTTTTAATTTTCATTCCCGTGAGGTTTTTCGGTTGTTTTTTCTCTCTGGAAAATTTTCTCCAACAAGTTTTCTTCTTGGTTTTGTTTTTTCTTCTCTCTTGGATTTTGGCTGGAGCTTGGGTTGGATTTGGTTTGGCTGGTGGAATCTCTTCTTTAGCTTCTTCCATAACGCGGTTTGCAGGTTGGTGATGTATTCTACCTTTTTATATTTTATTTTACAGTTTTCCTGTATGCTCCGTGTCTGTAGATTGAATCTGTGAGTTTGGGGAAATAAATCTAAAATTTGTATAGTGAGGAAGGAAATATATGAAGGCATAAATTTGTTGTAAGGTTTTATTCTATAGTTTGTGGGAAATATTTGTATTTCTGGGTTTGCTGAAAGCCTTTGGTGTCTTTCTGAGTCTGTGTCATGCATGGAGTTTTGATTTAATATTGGAATTCAAGTGTTTATTGAAGTGAATTTTATTTATTGGGTAATATTATTTTACCCATTAAGTAATTAAAGGAGGGTAATTTGTATTCTTTTATTTAAAGGTTATTTTCACCCCAGGTCTATGGTTTAATTTATTTTACCTACCTTTGGATTTGATTGGCTGGAAGTTTATGGTAGGTAGAAAATATATTTTATTTTTTTGAACTTTGGGAAGGTAGGTATGGAATATAATATTCTTGAAATATTTTCTTGAACTTTTGGTTTTGTTTTGTTTTGTTTTATTTTTGATAAATAGGCCTTCCCGTGCATTCACGGGGGTTGGCATCTTTGGTGAATGAATTTCTAAGATTAATTTGGAGATTTCTGGTGGTTGGATTTAAATTGGTTTAAAGGCTTGGACTGGTGTTTTTTTGGATTCTTCCATTTTCCAGGTTGGTGGTTTTATGGGCACTTCACATTGTTTTTTTAAAAAGATTCTCTGAAAGATTGTTCGGGGATTTAGAAAAGAATTTTAAATTGATTCTTATATTCAGAAATCAGATTTGGAAGGGATTATTTTATTCTTCTTGTTTTTTTGAGAAATCAAGTTAGAATGTGAGAAATGATTTCCTATAGTTTTTCCTGTAATTCTTCCTGTAGTTTTTTTTCCTGTAGGTTGATTTGCTAGTTGCTTGATTGTGTGGCACTTTCCGGATTAATTCTTGTACCAGAGGCATTGTTAGGGTGTTGGTGAGTTTTCTAGTTTTATATCTAATTTTATTTGATGTATTTTGTTGGTTTCAAGCATATTTACCTTCCTATGTTATTGGGGAAAGAATTGTGCTTTCATCCATATTGATGTGTTATGATTGGTGAGCTGGAAGTGTTGCTATTTTGGGGCAGCAAGTGAGCTAGTCTTGCTGTGGTTTTACTTTCATTAATGACAGAAAATTTAATGGCTTTATATGCCTATGTTTATTGTTGGCTAAGAGGATCATTTTTTTTATGTTGTTGTAGCTTTGACTGTGTCAAGTTTCCTTGTCATAAGGCTTTATGAATATGAGTTTGGTTGTTGTTCTGTTTTCAGTTTTGTCTCAGATTTAAATCAGAATTGAATTAAAAGGTTTTTATGATATTTATGATGTTTTTCATTGATGGTTAATTATAGCTTTTGATGTGGTATTGCCAAGAGGTTCATTGTGTTTCTGGCTACTTGAATATCCTTGTTTTGGGGTGTAAGCCATTGGATGCATATGAGTGTTATGCTGCAGATTTGTATTTTGTTTTAGAGCCTCTTGTGATTTATTGTTGGGCCATGTTAGGAGGAGTGGGCTTCCTTGTGATGACCGGGGTCATGAGAGATAGGTTGGCATGAGGGTCCTTGTAAGGATGAATGAAGTCTAGACCACCAGGGCACATTGGAGTTTTCCATGATTTGTAAGCAAGTGATAACATTGATAATGAATTAATTGGGATGGTAAAATTATAACTCACTTAAACAAGATAATGAATAGTTTTGAGCCTCATGATTTATGTCTTAGGGAGGATGTTTTAGGATAAGTATGAGAAGGCCGTGAAGACGGTAAGCTAATCTCCCTTGGTCTCTCATAGGTTGAGATGACTCC
The DNA here is from genome assembly GCF_030272615.1 of Cryptomeria japonica. Classification (NCBI taxonomy): domain Eukaryota; kingdom Viridiplantae; phylum Streptophyta; class Pinopsida; order Cupressales; family Cupressaceae; genus Cryptomeria; species Cryptomeria japonica. The sequence goes on along the minus strand of NC_081413.1, from coordinate 420,711,576 downwards.
ACATGGCCATCAGGCTTGTGCCTTATGTTATTATGTTATTGTGTTATGAGGATGGCATGTGATGACACTCCACTCCTACATGTGTTTCCCCTTTATGATTTATGATTATTCTTATTGGATGTATTTATGTTTTGATGAGTTTTATGCCTCTGGGAGTTCAGTCTTGTTGTATTGTGTAAGTTCTTGCTTGAGAGTCCTTGTGTGGTTAGTCTCCTTGGTTATTGGTGTTAGCTTAGGTTTGGAGTATGTATTGGGACCTTGTGTCATCTCCTAGCATGGAGGGTGGTTCCTTTGGTTCCACATGGTCGGGAGGTTGGTGCTTTTTAGCCATTGGGATGTTCTTTTGGATTCTTCTTGCGTGGATGTGGATTCTTCTTCATGATGTACTATGGATGTACCTTATAGTAGATTTATGTAATGGATAAGATAAAATGTATGTAATGTAATACTTTTGTATATCATAGATGGAATCTTGTAGTAGAAAGAGCTATGCTCATGATGTATTTAATGTACTTATATTTATAGATTAATTGTAGTTGGAAATTGGAATTAAGACCTAGTTGTACTGTACTATTGTAGAGAGGTGATCTTATGAGTCATGGAAATGAATGGATTATAGTTGGAATAGAATGGAATTACATTATGGATCAGTTGTAATATCTCATGGGATGATTAGAGGCTAGTTAGAATGTTAAATAATCTTGAAAGAGGAATGTTCATGGAGTAATAAATGAATATGTTATAGGATGTTAAATTGATTTAGTAAACATGAATGATTCATATAGATGCATTAGTAGAAGGAAAATCATGCATATCATGGGAAGTAAGTAATGTTGTAGGTTGCATATCTCATGAGTAGATAATTATATTATGATGCATTAATGAAGGTGAAATATACCTTTCACGTGCGTAGTATGCTTTTCTAGAAATGAATTTAAGTAATGATGCTAAAGTACCCTAGGGAAAGATTAATGATGTTGTGATATTTTCGCTTGCGTTAATTCATGAAATGAGTAATGATATATGCTCATATTGGTTAATTGATGAGCGAATGTAAATAGATGGAGATGTTATGTGTTGCATTAGTTGTTATTAGATGTTAATTAAATTTTTTTTATCTCCATTTGTATATTATTGTTTAGTTTCTTTAGGGTATTTTGGTGGGCATTACATGTTAAATGTGTTGTTGATTAATTGTTATGTGCTGCATTAATTTCTATTTGGACTTATTCACCCCCCGCTCTTAGTCTTGCCTTGGGTTCAACAAAATGAATGTAAAGAAATTCCTCATGTTATGCTTAGCAGATGTCTACACCTTATTTCAAAGCTCCCATTTTGGCATGGGAAGGGGGATATTGGTGGGGAATTTGGCTTTACGCCATCAATTCCATTAGTTTGGAGGCTTGTAAAACGTTACCAACAAATACATTTTTTGCATATCCTGCAATCATTGCAATCCATAATATTTCTAAGAGGCATTCAATCAAACAATTCACTACTTTGTCTATGCTTCCACAATTTGCATACACATTTATTAGGGCAGCTGCAATTGCAACATATGATAAAATTCTTTATGATGTCCATGTTCTGTTCTAAAGCTCCCACTTCACACACTAACACAAATAAAGTAGAGGATATATTTTGACTTTCTTATCATAGTTTAACATAGAGATGCTAGCCAAAACTAAAAACAAATGAAAATTGCGAAAGCAAACAAATTGGAGAAAATAAAAATGGTGGTGCTAATCACGAATGCACCTGGATGCTCTTGCACTAGACATGCCGGGTAAGTGAAATGTTCCCTGAGTTGGTAAAATCAGGAACATTAGAAGGTGCATGGGATGGTGATCATATGTTTATTTATAATACACTTTTTATCCTTTTTCCACCAAAGCCTTCCCTCTTTTATTCTTTGTTCTTCATCAAATTCAACACACAATCCACCTCTCTAACCATTACATTCATTTGGACTGATATTCTCTCTTCCTTTATGACACTACTGCAACAAATCAGAATAGAATTTTCCTCTTTAAATATGCGCTTTGAATGTTTGCAAATTATTGTCCTTAACCCTCTCCTTTCCCTCTATTCCCTGCTTCCCATCACTACAACAAACAATGGAGCTTGATTCTTTTTCTTGGCTCTCTTCCTTCTCCCTTAGATGATTCAATTTATACTTTTGACCATCTTTCTGGATGGTGTAAACATTCTTACAACCATCATGAATGGCCTCTTTTTTCAAATTGCCATTACCTACCCAACAACACATAACAAGCACTCATAGACATCACATCACATAACATCTCATCTTTATAAGAGAAAATTTGAAAATTCACAAAAATTGCTCTCACCATCATCTCACATCCGTCTTGTAACTAGGAAAATTTGTACAGACTAGGGTGCTTACACCTTTTCAACTCTAGCTTGTTTACCATCTTCTCTGAAACTAGATTATCTGTACTACCACTATCTACTATAACTTTGAAACACTTACCTCCAACCTTACACATAGTTTGAAAGAGACTCCTCCTTTGGGCTGGTTCCTCTTCAGTTGCATTGGGATTCACCAATACTCTCCTCATCATGATAGATTCACCTCCTTTGAGGTCTTCTACTTTTGTTGATGCATCACTTTTTTCATCCTCTTTTCCCAAAGGGTTTCTCGTTGCGCTCTTCTTAGTACTTTCTTGTATTTGAGTAGACTCAAAAGCACGATGACCATCTTCTTTGTATTGGAAACATTTACCTTGGAACCCTCTTCTGCTAATACGATGTCCTCTTAATGAGAACTCCTTTTCCTTTGTGGTTTGGCCCACTTCCTTGCTCCATTTGGGCTTGGATTCTTCGTCAATCTGGTTTCCTTTTCTATTTCTTGCCTTTCCTTTCTTTGATGCAAATCTTCCACAACTTTTGGTATTGTTTATTTTCCTTCTCATTAAATTTTCCCCAACCTTCAATGCATATTAATATGCTTCCTCCATAGTGTTATTCTACAACATAGTCATTTCATCTTGAATATTGAATTTTAAGCTATTCACATACCTAGATACCTTTTCCGTATCAATCTCATGCCTTCCTAATTATAGCCAACTTGTAGAACTCTTCCATGTATTCCTTTACACTCATATCCTTCTCTTTTAGATTTTACAGCTTCTTGAACAACTTCATTTTGTAGTTTCTGGGAGTAAATTTTCTCTTTAGTTGCTTAACAATTTGATTCCATCTTGTTATCCTGGGGTCTCCATTCATTACCCATTCTTGCTGCAGCTCTTTCCATCATAATGAAGAATGACTTCTCAACTTCATTTGAGCCAAGTTTACCCTTTGTGGATCTTTGATTTCCTCCACTTCGAAGTATTATTCTAGCTCCCTTATCTAATCAATCAATTCATTTGGATTTAATGTTCCTGGAAAATATTTCCACATCCATTTTGTTACTTTACGTGATTCTCGAAAGAGCCCTAAAAAAAACTTTCTTCTCCAGCATCTATAGGTTGTTCTTCTTCTCTTCATGTTCTTGTTCTTCCAATTCACTTCCTTCTTCACTTATATGATCTCTTGCATTTCCTATAGCTAATCTCACCTTATTTCAGATATCATCTATGGTATCTTTCGAATTATCTCTCAAAATTTCTCCAACACCTCAATTCTAGCCATTTCTCTTTGAGGCAACATCTTGATCACCCTTCTAATCAACGACTTCTAGCTCCTATTGTTTAGGACTTCTCTTTCACCTACAATAGTTCTTTCGAGATCTTCTTACCATACTTCCTCTATCTACCCACTAGTCCTAGAATAGGCTACCTCACATTTGATGCTCACTATAAAACTCAAAAACACATAACTAAAACATAAACTCACTATTCTCAATTTGATCTTTCATACAATACTATATTGCAGCAGACAACTTCAATTCTATAAATTTTTTTTTTACAAATGGGTTTACAATTCAGGCCTTCACATGGTCTCTCTTCTCACAGCATTTTTGGGTTCCTCTATGTTACTCTCTTCTTTCTATTACCATTTTGATTTCCTACGTGTGTACTCTTTTCTTCTTCCTACGCATCAAGCTTTCTTTCCCGCACAACACCACCAATTCCATTCGTTTGAAGACTTATAAAACCTTATCAATAAATACATTTTGTGCATATTCGACAATTATTACAATCCATAACATTGCTACGAGGCATTCAGTCAAACAATTAACTTCTTTGTCCATGCTTCCACAATTTGCATACATGTTTACTAGGGTAGCTGCAATTTGCATACATATCTGATAAAATTATTTATGATGTCCATTTTCTTTTCTAAAGCTCCCACTTCACAAGATAACAAAAAGAGAGTAGAGGCAATATTTTAACTTGCTTATTATAGTTGAACATGGAGATGCTAACCAAAACTAAAAACAAATCAAAATTTTGGAAGCAAACAAATTGGAAACAAATTATTTTTTTTGGTGGTTCTGATCGTGGATGGACCCTGGTGCTCCTACACCATCTCATGGCTGGGAATTTTTTTTAGAATTTTGTTAAAGAGAAACTTAATATTTGAAACAAAATATTTAGGTTTCTAAAATTTTGGTGGTGAGCCTTATGGAGGTAGTGAGGGGATATGCCCTTAAGATTAATGCAGTGACTAAGTGTTGATTGGTCAAAGTCTGATCCTCTTCAAGGTTTGTCCTTGAGGACCATGATAATTCAATAAAAAACCTTTACCAAGGTTTTCCTTTAAACCTTCATGATTGAGTTTAGGTTGTTGCTTTGTTTAGGTTCTATTATTTTCTTGGGGCCTCTTTAGTTCTTTTTCTATTTATGTTGTTCTATATTTCTATTTCTATTTTCATGTTGTTGTTGCTTGTTCTTATTGTACAAGGTTTTGGATCCCTTTCTAAATCCTCTTTCGATTCATATCCATGGTCAAAAGTGCTTATCTAATAAAAAATAATATAACAATAACCCAAGTTAGAATTACATGAGCATAAACAAGATAATCTTATCCTACATATATAGTCAAAGAAAACATTGTACAAAATAACATATTGACTCCAAACTATAGTATGCAACTTTTAGAATCCTCTAGTATATTGAACTGCAACACACCTTCTAGAATACAATGCAATTTTTGGACACTTATCATCTTCAACTCACTTTTGAAATTTTAAGTCACTTTTGAGATTTTATGTTTTTTTTTTTTTTTTAAATTTAAAAAAATAAAAAATCTAAAAGTTTTAGGACTAAAATGCACTTATTAGACTATGAAAAACTTGTAGGACTATAGTGTTTTGTTTCTAGATTCAACTATGTGTAATTTGTTTGAATCAACATTTCAAATAACACTCCATGATCCATTCTCTAGATGAGAGAGCTATTGAGAGAAAAATCAACAACTACATAAAAAATATAGACCTTTCTAAAGATTTTTTAAGACAAAGTTTATTTATTTATTTAATAAGATATGATCATTTAATGCCCAAATTAAGACTAGGCTAAACATAAAATATATTTAAAAAAAAGACTAATACTAAGATGCTCATAATAATGGATTATGAGGGGCAAGATATGCTAATGTAATCCCCTCCCACAAACACTTGTTACTAAGATCATCATCTTATTAAAATTTAAAGAATGCTTAGATATAGAAGATTAATTATTATATTCCAATATATTGGTCTTTGTTGGCAACAACAATGAAGGAAAATTGAGAGGGGGGAGTGAATCAATTTTCACCAGATTAACAAACTTAACCTCAAATACAAATCTGATTAACTACAACAACAATCAAGATAAGCAAATTGATACCACAACACACAACACCAAGATTTTGATGTAGAAAATCCGGTTAAGGGAAAAACTATGATGGGAACCTACCCACAATAAGATGATACTCTCAGTAGTTTGTGAAAATAATTACAATGGGGAATGCACATGCATTCAAACTTACTGCCTAGAGCTCACTGCTCAAAATACAATAACCCGGAAGGGTACAACTCTCAGGGAAGGTTCACTACCTTACAAGGAAGTCACACTGACTTACAAAATATTCGGACAACAATATTGAATCAAATGAACTAAAAGAATAGCATCTGCAAATGCTTGATGACAGTTCTGGTTGAGCACATATGTCTTCCCCGTAACACTTCAATCTCTACTCAATCACAATGTCAAAGTATGTATTTTTTTGTTCGCACCTTTACCATTCTCTGATAATGCAGACACAACTCTAATACCAAATTTTCATGACTATATCACCTATTTATACAATTCATCAACCTTGACTACAAGGTCAACCAAACTCTCAACTCACAGTTACAAAATTACATCACACGATACAAAGATCGACCACTAGACCAATATCATGATATACATGACATAACATGGACCTAAACCAAATACCCAAACATGCAACACCACCATAAATCACACCAAGATCAATCGCAACACGCTACACCACCAAATAGGTCTCATATAGCATGAACAACACCATAGGATAAACAAAACACCAAAACCATTCACAACGATCAATGTAGATAATCAAAACAAATAGAACACAATTAGGAAACACTAACACGAACATTAGAATCATTTGTAACAGATGCACCAACACCACTTATCAAATCTTCATCGATCAACATTTGAAACTTAAGAACACTCAAACAGTAGCAACTGCCACGAGGAAAGATGACTTGTGGAGCACCAAATCATGATCCATCTGAAATGAAGACACACAAGAACATCCCAAACAATCTCCCAAAATATCAACTCAAGATCTGATCACACTGAAATATACCGGAGGAAATACCGAACTCTGCAAAGCACTGATTAGAAGAACCAAACTATAAACCGGATCATATGATATGATCAATTAAGCTCCAAAATAATTAAAACCAATATAGAAAGATATAATGATACAAGAAATATTTCATATACCAAACCATGATCCCAATAAACCAATCTGCAACCACCAGAGCAATAAATCACATGAATATGTTGACATCAATGACAACAACATATCTTAGCAGCAACAATGTCCAATAGTCTTTGCCAACTAACTAATGCAAATGACTTATTACTACCATCCAACTAATGATAGACCTTTAATTGACACTCACTATTTCCTAACATTATTTCATGGTTGTTATTAATATTAATAGCTTATGCAATGCTTGGAAAATTTTTACTATAAAAAATTGACACACAAAATTTAGCACAAGAAAACTTGATTAATTATTATTATTATGATTATTTTGGTATCACCTTAACACCATTGGCCATGTGACACCACATTCACCATATTACTCTATTGCACGCATCCAATGTTGAGGTCCCAAATTAACACCTACTATATATCGCTAAAAGAAATGACAAGAACTCGATATTATGTGCATAATCTTTCATGTGCACCTCCTTAGGTAAGGTGAACCTTGATTTTCCTAATGATCTTAAGCAAGGCTCCCATGAGGGCGTCTTAAGCTCTATTTTTAAGGAAGAGGCGGTCCCATGAAGACATTACTTTTTTGCTACAAGATTTGTCTGGAATCTTTTCCTAAAAAATAGGAGCCCCTACTTTTTAAGACTATAAATTTAAGTAGGTGAAAATGGGGTGTGGCTAGAAATTCCCCCACCAGCTTAGGAATATTTTTGGCCACTAGTCAATCATCTGAATTTTAGAGGGAATTAAATTTATTTAACACTAGTTTTCTTAAATTTAGGAGTTTAAACTTAAGTTGCTTGCACAACAAAGTTCATGGGACTGCTAACATCCTTAAATTTAGGAGCTTAAACTTTAAGCTGAACTGTAGTGTAAAAGTCATGGGACCACCAACTTTAAAATATTCCTAAAAAATCTCAACATATCCAATTCTATCTTTTAGGAAGCCCGCCTTCATGGGACCCTAGCCTTAGTCCAACTTATGTCTCTAGGTTTGTTAAAAAATGATGCTCATATTCCAATGTAAATGGTTCCTCTCTTACTCATTAATTAACTCAAATATACACTCTTAGACAACTCCTTTGAGGCCTAGGGACGAGCCTAATATTATCTTAAATGTGTAGTACTAATAGCTCCAGTCACTCCTTAATGTATAGTAGCCATATCAACTTTTTACTTTTTCTCTAAATTTAGTACTCATCTCTTTCATTAGTGATATTAATCCATACATGTAGACTTTACTCCTTTAACATTGCTACGACTAACATTATTATATTTTTTTAAGTTATTATTATTTTTTGTACCGATTTGATACTAATTTTCATCATTAGGAGGACACCAATACTAATATTAATATATTTGTCTTTGTGTAATGATGATATTTTTTAATATTACTATCAATAACATTAACACTAACAAGCCTAATATTTAATTATTATTAAGAATGACATTCCTATAGTTGACAACATTGTTATTAGTAAGTATTCAATACGATCATATAGTCAATGATATTGCTAATATTCACAAGGTTAAATGCTTATTTTTCTCTTAATTCTATACTAAGATCACTATTGATTTTTTTTATATTGTATATAACTACAATACATACCCTTGTGGAAGTGCATGTAATAATCCCATTAAAGGTTCCTAAGTTAGATTAACAAACTAATAATCCCTATTAGTGGTTGATTTTAATATTACAAAATGAGGGAGAGTTGTTGTATGAACTCTAAATATTTGAACGTGATGGCATATACTCTGAAGTCACTTAATGACTAGTTTTTTTTCCTAATGCCTTAACCTAATTTGAAAATTGAGCCATGATACTTTCTTACATTATGATTAATATTCAAATACTAGGGTTGCGCCTTGCTAGAGATACTCTAAATTTTATTGACCTCCCATTTCATCTGAACTAGGCATGGAAAGGAGGAAGCTTGTTGATGCCTTTCACCAATTATAAATTTAAAACCTTTTTAAAATGTTTAAAATATTTTGAATACAAGGTTATTTATTAAACTAAACCTTCCTATTTTCCACTGTACAAGATTGGTGACTTTCAAGAACAAAGATTTCCATGTTTCTAAGCATATTTTATTTTCACTACCAAGTCTCCTTAATATTAGCACAAATATAACCATTATAATGTCCTAACCAATAGCTATGCCATAAAGATATGAGAAACATGCCATAGGAAATCAAATTTTATTCTAACATCTTTTGAGATAACCAAATCATCATGCCAATATGAGAAGTAAAGCTCTTTAATTTAACAATGACATTTTTAACCAAATACATTGAAAAATATCTTCAATACCCTCTCAAAACAATGTACATGGAAATAGGAAAAAAACACAAAAACAAAAAATACAAGCTTGCTATTCAAATACTCAACAATGCTAAAAGAAATTAAACATCATATTCATACTCTAAACTATCATCTCAAAATAATTACAAGAAAATGGGAAAACAAAAAGATAGGGCTTGTTCAACATCCCATCCATTATGGTATCACGAGGCCTCAAGAACCCTAGCCATACCCCTAAGCAAGTAAAGACATTGTGCACCATCATGATCAATGGTGAAGGATCACTTTCCTATCACATTCACTCATGGTATGTAACAAATATTTCTAGCATTATGCCTAGACAAAATTCATTGAAGAACATTATATCAACAAACAATATATAGCAAAACTAAGCATAAAAGGGAATAAATGACTTATTTCTCTTCAAGCTCTATCTTGACCTCCTTTTCTATATGCAAGATCTCCCTTTTCTTTTGTTCCAATTATCCCATCTACTTCCGCAATCCAAAGTTATCCAAAGGGAGAAGTGGGTAATGCTCTTCTCTTCAATTTTCACAAGATATATAGGGACCTCCACCCCTCACACTTTCTCCATAACCCTCACTCATCACATTCAAACAAGTAGGATTTTGTAGGCTCCCATCAAGCCCAAAGGACAATATCACATGTCCTAAAGATCCCCAACCCCAAGGTATTGACCATAGGAACCTATCTTTGCATAAGGATCTGTAAAATTGACCAAACGATACATTTTAAAGACCCATACAAAGATCCATACGATTTTTAGCTTTAGCTAGGAGTTTTCCAACCCTAAACCCCTTTTAGTAACATGATTCATGGCTAAGTTTCATCTAAACCATTTTAACTTGATCCTCATTATTAAAATCTTTAAGAATAATTACTCCAATGATGATAAACTTTCACCCTTTTTACATAAAAAGGGTTATCCTCACAACTTCTCAAGAGGTGTATGATTGGATATTGTTCTTTCTCCTTCCTTCTACTTGCACACCCTCTTTCCTGCATTATACAACCACAAGTATAGTTAGATCATCATAATAAGTCATATTGTTTTTCATCCAAATTATAATAATTCTACTTGTGAATTTATTTACTCGTCAATTATAAGCAATTACAAATTCAAATCATATCCAATATTTCATATGTGCATATATGATTATTGATTAATAATTATCAATTCAACATAATGGGAAATTAGATGTTAAAGCTAATTCAATTTCATCTTAATCAAAGAAAATGCATACATGTGAATTTGAGAACAAAACCAATAAATAATTTCCACCACCATTCTATTACCATTTTAATTAAACTAACTAAAATGTATACAACAATTAAGGTTATATTAACATTTAATGACGTGGGCTCTTACAAATCACCAAGATAACTAGAAAATTTTTCAATAAGTTTTAAAAATATAAAATCCTATTTGATTATAATCTCAAAATTTAAAGAAGAATCTAATACAATTACAAAACATACATAATCTTAAAAATTAATCAAATATCTATTTAAGACTTCATCAAAAAGATTCTACTAGTAGAGAGGATAGTCACCATATTTTCAATTCAAAGTTTCTTAACACATGAATATCACTATTCCTTTCTAATAAATCGAAATTTAACCAATAGTTTATTCATTCACAATTCATTAGTATTTTTAACAAAGATCCCATTAGTATTTTTAACAAAGATCCCATTAAGATTTAATTTGTATTTTCAAAAAAAATCCCTACCATGTCTTCCTATATCAAACTTTTTCTAATCTAAAATAAAAGGATTTCATATATCAAAAGAAATATCACAAAATTAAAATATTTTATATGTTGATATTTCAATTCTAATTCAAATATCAATCCAAAAATAATAAATTTCATGATCTTAAGTTCGCTCAGTATCTTCTTTCACAAATAATCTTATTTTTTTAATGATTTATAATTAGTTTTACATAAATTGTTTCTATTGATTCCCAAATTTGATTTAGAGTATAATTATTTTTCTTATATTTTCTATTTCTTTCAAAAGAATATATAATACAATTTATTTAAATCACCAACACCGTATTCATAAGATTTGATTTAAACTTATTTGTTTAAGCAAATGACACATTTTATAAAGACTTTCATGAACAACTAAAGTTGATGGAGAACTTCACAAAAAGCAACATTAATCTTTCAATAAATTTTCTAAAAATAAAACTTCATACTCAAATCTTCAACCTACATTTATTTCTCTAATTTTTCCTTCTTGAATTGTAAAAATGAATTGTGAAATCGTACATCCCCCTTTTTAAAAGCACAATATTAATTATAGTTTGCTTTTCCTATAAATTTTTTAAAAACTAAAAAAAAAAATTAAATAATATTTACTGCTAATTAAATAAAAAAATCTTATTTTAATATTATTTTTCATTCATACATACATATCAATAATAAGATAAGATTTTTTGAATTTTTAATATTGAAAACTTTTAAACTAAAAATACTAATATTTTTTTTAAATAATAAATATAATAATTTTTTCTAATTTATATTTATAAATTTAAACATCTAAAATAATTTAAAAATTTAATAAATATTTTAAATATATGAAATTGTAAAATCACTTCATCTCTTTTCTAAAAGTTATTAGAAAATATATATAATAAAATAAATTCCTAACAATAATTAAATACCTTAATGCTATATTTACTTATTTTTAATTAGTCAAATTATCTTAATTAATTTGATTAATTAATCAATATTACTCACATTGGATCATATGAAGCACTTCAACATGAGAACATAGTTTACCTTCCAATATACATGTATCTACCACACAACATAATTTTTTTATGCATATCTTTATCGCATTATTAAACAAGTGCGACGTAGTGGTGAGTACTTATCTTTATAGTATTGTAATAAAAATATTTATTATAATTTTCTTAATTATTATAATTATGAATTATTGTTATTTTAAAATCATATTATTTAAATTATATTTTTGTAATATTAACTATAACTCCTACTTCAATAAAATAATATTAATAATTATAATATAGTATACAAATTATAGTGAGAATATACATTTTTGTAAGAATAAAATCTTAATTTAATTATAAAATGTATATAATTATAATTATAATAATAAAATTAATCTTAAAATTAATTATTAATTATTAGTTTTGTTGTAAATTATGTGAAGTTGATTGATGTATCACTATGGTTGTCAATGATGTCAACGTGCTGATTATGTATTCCAATGTTTGGTTTTGCTCCAGATTCTCTGACTTGTTGCAGATGTATTCATGATGTGTTGGCATATTTTTGGATATTGTTTTGAGATTCTACTCTCGTGTTTTGGTGGTCCGGAAGTTGTGTTTCGAAAGTCTATGCAATGATGATAATGATTGTTTGACAAAGTTTGTAGAGCTCCGCATTGCTCTGCATTTTTAGTTCTCCTATTGCGTTTTTGGATTTTTGATGATCATGCATGTATCTTTATTATTCTAATTCAACACGTGTTGATGTGCTCCAAAATTGTGTTCTTAGCCATGTTCTTTCCTAGTCCGATTGACCCCAGATACTCTATCTTTTGGTTCGGTGATTGCGGCATTTGGATAATGTGTTGTTGCATTGTGGTGTGGTCCACTTCTCATTCCTTTCCACCATGGGAATGCTTAGTGAAGACCTATTTTGAATTGTGTTTCATGATCTTCCTTGTTCCACTTGGAAAATCTATTTTGGAGATCAGTATATATAAAGAATAGTTGTAATGAAATATCATAAGAAGGATTCATAGAAGGAAGTTGATTGTAAAATGAAGATCTATCTTTGGTGATGCAAAGTGGTTGATCAGTATTGTTGTATGCTGATGTTGTTTAGTATTAGTGGTAGTGAGCCTAAGGTTTCTTTTGATATTGCAGCTATGTGGCAGTTGTGCCTTTGTGGTAGATTCTTTCTTTCTTCCGTCAGTCAGTGACCTCTCCTTTTTTTGGTGGTTTTAGCTGGACAGTGAGCCCACCTACAGTGAGCATTCTGGAAATAAGCCATCTTTGTGAAAATCACCTTAATCGGTGTCACCCTAACATGTGTTTTCATATTGAGAACTAAAATTCTATGTGGTTTTTCCCTTCTTGGGTTTTCCACATCATATCTAGTGTTTCATGTGTGTGTTCTTTCATGTTCCTATCTATTCATGGTTAAGTAATCTGAGTTTTAAGTTGCCGGATCTATTTCTATGGAAAAAGTAATATAAATTTTAATATAAAACTGATTCATCCCCCCCTCTTGTTGGAATTATGTGAACCAGTATGAGGACATGATGACATTGCATGTTGTCATTGATGTCAATATGCTGAAGAGGTGAGAACCGATATATGTGAGAACCGGTATAACACTATGAACCGACATTTGTACCAAAGTGAAGCGGTGTGTTTGTTTAAGGTGAACCGGCATGTGGTTATGGGAACCAACACATAGAAGCTTTGTATGACTACCGGTTGGTAGTCTCAACTTCAAGGTTTTTGGTTGAAGTGCTTCAACCCTGTGTGGCTCAATCGGTGACTTTGTGTGATGAGATCATGTTGCCATGTTAGCCTTGTGCACGTGAAGGATCTTGCATGAAGGAGATTGTTCCTATTTACCTTGGGAATGTGCGAATTCTGTAAACAGTGATAACGCGTGATGGGTTATCAGCCACCATGAAATCGGTGGAAAACGAACAATGGAGAACGTCTTGAGATTGGATCAAGACTATTGCATTTAATCCAATGTGCTCAATGGTCAGGATTGAATTGTTTGAATTCCTTAACCTAACAGGTTTAGGGTTTAGGGTTTATGCTACCGACCTATCTGTTTTCCTATAAGGTTGATGTTGTGTTTCTTTCTGAGGTTGTTGGAAAAAGTTGTGTGTGTGTATCCAAGAGAAGAGATACGTGATTCTTGCCAGACCAGAGGAGAGAAGTGATACCTGCAGAGTGTAAGTGCAGACGGTGAAGAGGAGCTCAAGTGGATCTGCATTGGCATTGAGTGCTGTTACCAGATCATTGTAATAACTGTTGATCTCTGACCACCTCAATAGTTGGGAAATCCTTAACAGGGTAGCTTTAACCGACTTGCTGTAAATCCTTTAACAGGGTGACTCAAAACCATTGAGTTCTTGAAATCCTCTAACAAGGTAACCTTTAATAGGGTTTAACTCTTAACCAAGTATTCTAGCCATCCCTTAACCGGGTGATCCCTAACAGGATCGATTCCTAACATGACCTATTGTATTAGTCTTTAATCGGACAAGGCTCCTAATAGAGCGGACTTCTAAAGAGTTCAAAACAGCTTGTGAGTATTCATCCCCACCATGGTTTTTCCCAGTTGGGTTTCCACGTGAAAAATCTGTGTGTTATGTGTGGTGATATTCTTGTGATGGTTTGAGTGATTTGTGTATGAAGGTAAATCATGTTGATCTAGTTGCTTATATATCTTTTGATGATAGATTACCTGTTCATGCACTAGGGTGAAATGGAAATGAAGTATTAGAATGTATGAAAAGATAAGTGTCAACCGGTTTATGCTTGTCTTAGTTATTCGAGGTTTTGCCGGTTGTACTCTATTTAAGACCGGTGTTACTGATTGTCTGTCAAAACATAGTGTCTACTGACAAACTGGTTTTAGGATTGTGTTTTTGTTTGTACTAATTCACCCCCCCTCTCAGTATCAGTTTGGTACTATCCATTCATCATTGAGTTATCAATTGGTATCAGAGCGTCCTCCAGGTCCTCTGTGTTATAAGCTTAACCGCTTGAGGTAAAGATCCCAGTCTAATGATGAAGAGGGAAGGTCCAAAGTTCAACAGAGAAAATTTAAGTATATGGAAAGACAAAATGAAGATATACATCAGAAGCATGGGTTCTCAACAATGGAGTTATGTTGAGAATGCCTATGTTGCTCCTACCGGTACTCTCACCGATGACCAAAAGAGAGAGATGTAGGAGAATGGGCAAGTCATGGAAGCCCTAATTAGTAGTTTATCTGACATTGAGTTTATTGATGTCCAAGATAAGGTAAATCCCAAAGAGGTATGGGATACTCTTGAAAATATCTATGGCGATGATGAGCATGCAAAACAAGCTAAGGAAGAAAGCCTTAGATGAAAGTTTGAAGACATGCGGATGGTTGAAGGTGAGACCATTCAACAGTATGGAATAAGAATCAAAATCGTTGTTGGAGATATCAAGAGTACAGGTGGTAAAATGGAAGATTCCACTGTGGTAAGCAAAGTCCTGAGATCCTTATTACCGATCTATGCAATAAGGGTTGCTACTATTCAGGAGCTGAGATCAATAAACAAGACTAAGGTATCCCTGGATTCCATCATTGCAAAGTTGACAGCCTATGAGCTAAATAGTTTTGATGGCAGTGTTCAAAAGACTGAATCAACTTTTAAAGCTTCTGCTGTACCATCCAAAAAAGGAAAAGAAGCTAGCACTGGTGGTGAACCAAGACAGAGCAGAGAAATGGATGATGAGGAGATTCTGATGGCATTTGAAGCTCTTCTTTCCAGGAAACTTCCTAAAGGAACTGACAAATACAGATGTAAGCTCCCTTTGAAATGCTTTTCTTGTAACCGGATAGGACATATTGCTGTAAACTGTCCTAATGGCGACAACAAGGACAAACCGGAAAGGTTCAAGAAATTCAAAGGAGGAAACCAGAGAAACTGTTTTGTGGTAGTTGATGAAGGTGTCACAGATGAAGAATCAGAAGATGAAGAAAATGAAGATATTGTGTTTGTTGTTGTCAAGGAAGATGTGTCAGACAAGAAGGCTCTTGTCTCCCGGTTTGATAATTCCAATGAGTGGATTATTGACAGTGGCTGTTCTCACCATATGACTGGTGACTGGAGCAAGTTTTTATCCTTGGAAGAGTATGATGGTGATGTGGTTTGCTTTGGTAATGATGCACCATGCATGGTCAAAGGTAGAGGGTCCATCTCTCTGGATGGAAAGAGTAGTGCTAACAATGTGTATTGGGTTGATGGTCTCAGACACAACCTTCTGAGTGTTGCGCAGCTGAATGATAGTGGTCTCACTTTGGAATTCAAGAATGGAGTGTGCAGAATCAAAGGAAAGAATGGTGAATTGGTGGCCACCGGCATGCAGACCAAAGGTAACCTATTTCAGCTAAATGCAAATATAAGTACATCTCTTATGACTAAATTTGATGATAGCTGGATATGGCATAGGAGACTCTGCCATGTAAACTTTGATAACATTGTGAAGGCTAGTAAGATCAAGGCAGTTAGAGGGTTGTCGGTGCTAAGCAAACCAGATAATACCTTGTGCAGAGAGTGTCAATTGGGGAAAATTTCTTCCTCAACCTTTAAAGGTAAACCTTTCACTGCTGACAATTTGCTTGATCTCGTGCATACTGATTTGTGTGGTCCTATGAAAACTAGGAGTGTGTAGGGTGATAGGTACTTCATGATTCTCACTAATGACTGCTCAAGAATGATGTGGGTCACATTCTTGAAAGATAAGTCTGAAGCTTTTGTAAAGTTCAAAGCTTTCAGAGCATTAGTGGAGAAGGAAAGCGGTAAAAGGACCAAGTGCCTGAGAACTAATCAAGGAGGGGAATTCACTTCCAGTGAATTCAACAAGTCCTGTGAAGAACATGGCATCAAGAGGCAACTGTCTGCCCCCCGGACTCCACAATAGAATGGCCTAGCAGAGAGGAATAATCGGACTGTGGTTGAAGCAGCTAGAACTATGTTGATTCAAGGAAAGGTAGCCCACACCTTTTGGAGAGAAGCGGTGAGCACTGCAGTCTACACAGTGAATCGGGTACTCATCAAGAAAGGTAAGGATAAAACTCCTTATGAGTATTGGACCAGTAAGACACCCCTGGTTAGCTAATTTAGAGTGTTTGGTAGCAAATTTTACTGTTCTCAAATTCTGATTCCCCCTAAAATCCCTTGTAATAAAATAATAAACGCTGTTTGCAAAAGAGAAATCAAGGAGAAGGAAACTTCAGAGCAACATATGACAAGGTTTGATGAACCTTCTACACTTCAAACTTATCCAAAGTTCATGCGGGTATACCTTATGTTCAGTATCGACCTACAAGATATGTAAAAGATAACCACAATAGATACCAGTGCCTTATCCAGGCCACACAGTCATTTAAGTTTAAACAATAATCTCACAATTAAACATCTCCATACATCCCATCACCTCGGCTTTTATAAACCCCACATATGCCTGACATACATAAGAATTTACCCTAATCAAACTAGATAGCATTCATCAAATTCAAAGTCTCCCACAAGGAATTTACTGATAGAAATGATTCCTGCATATTTAATTTCCCTCCTGAAGAGAAAAGCTAAGAAACACATCTATTTAAGATTGCCTTACAACCCATACTCAAATGAATAACCCTAGATTACTCAAATTGAAAACAGTAAATATTTGCAAGCACACTTGAAGACAACACAGATTCTAGGCTTAAAGTTGATGGTCTGTGTATTGATATTAATTCAGAAAATATTACAAAAACACTTGAATGTTCTCCATAAGACTTAGAAAAGGCTCAGATAAATTTCTGCAGTGTTTCTTTACAATTTCTTGCGATCCTCTTTTCTACAGTCCTGGTATCCATTTCTAACAACATGGATGCATACAAAGCTTTAGACTTCCCTAGGAAAATATGTTACAACTATACTTTGTTTCAAAAAGCAGTTACAAGTCTCTTTCCGTCTCAGCGGCCTTTTCAGTTGGTAACTCTTCTGCAATATCCTCTAACTGTCTTGGAGCATCTTCCAACTGTTCTGGAGCATCTTCTTCTTGCACCTCATATTGTTTGGACCACTCTTGAAAAACATCATCGGTAGGCCATGAGTAGCCAATAATCTTTTTCTTCAACTTTAATAGCCTTTTCCAAGAGTTCCTTATTTTCCTCACTTCTGACTCCAAGAAACCATAATGTGATTTGATCTTTTCTATTTCCTCAATTGTTTTAACAAACAATGAGGTGTTATCTTTATTAATTATTTCATTTACCCTTAGAGACAAATTAGCTCCTAACTCATCCAGCCATACCTGTTTGTCCTTTATCTGATTTTGGTTGATAAAAACTCCAGGAAATAGTTCAAATTTGTGCTTAGTATAATCTTTTCTATATAAATTAGTCTTCCTTTCCACATTGGCTTTCCCTTCTGCCAACTTTGTCAAACCTTTGGTTAATTCACATGTGGGTTTAATAGTGGCATAAGATCTGGCTTCATCATAAGATACACACATGAATTCTAAATCTACTTCCCTCAGGATCCACTTATTTAGAATAGGCTCTAGAATGGCCTTGTCCTCATTTAACTCATAAAGAGTGTCAAAAATTCTCTTCATATTGATATGTACTGTGGGGGCATCAATGGTATCAACAAAACTCAAAATTGTAGCCTTTATCTTCTCCTCATACTTATTTGCAAATAAGGCCTGAGCCTGTTTCAACTTTTCCAATTCATGTTGATAAGTCTCAGCTAGTTGAAAACCAGAAGGCATAGGAGAAGGAGGGAATTCTATGATGGGACTAGCAGGTGGGGGCCTTGTTGGAGAAGAAGAAATTGCCAAGGTAGAGGACTCACCTCCTTGGTATTGTCCCATCAACTAACCTTGAAGTTTGGCAATGATAGTGTCCTTGCTGGCTACCTCTTTTTTTGCTTCATTATAAGCCTTTAGAACTGTCTCCAATTTGTTTTGAAGATCAACCCTTTTCTTTTGCTTCCTTCTCTACTACTACTACATTGAACTTAACAGTCTCCAAAATAGTACTAGCTGCTTCCACCACCCCTGTGTCCTGGACTCTCCTGACTATCATTCCTCCTAAGAGATTAGACTCCGAGGTGTCCTTCCTTCTTCTACCCTCATCTCTTTTAAGGGACCACATTAGCAGAGATGCATCATGTTTTCTAAATACCACTCCTTTCATTAGCTTGGTTTGCTTTCTGACCACTTCCAGGACCAATGCATCAGCTATATCCTATTCAGGGAGAATTAGCACACCGGCTTTTGAAACCATTTCCCTTCCAGCCTTAGGAGTGATGGCTTTCAATTCAGCCATCATTTCTTGTTTGACCTCTTCTTCTATTGAATTTGTATCTTTATGAGGCTATTAACTTATTCTTTTTGCACATCTAATCTTGAACTGATCAATATTCTGTTTCCATAGAAACTGCATGAAAGCACTTGATGTAACAAAATTGCTATCAGCTAGAAACTCTTCACTAGCTTTCTTGATAGTCATGTCCAACTCTTTTCCTTGTAGCTCACCATCAGTTATGTCCATTTCAGCACTGGGTGGCTCCTCCTTCTTGAGTCTCACTGTAGGTGTATGCAATTTCACCTAGACTCCCTAATTGTAATAATTGCTCCGCCACAACTTGCTCATCTCCTATATGAATTGGGGACTGAGAGGGAGACTACTGAGGGTCATTGGTTTCAATTTATTTTCATACCCTCTGCCTTTTTGGTGAATCCCGAATCTCTGTAATATCTTCAATGGCCCTCTTCCCTTTGGAAGTAGAAGGTTCACCTGACACTGGCATCATCACAGTCTATTTAGATTTTTTCTGCATTATATAGTTACTTGGTGGAACAGCCTTAGCAAAGGCAGGCTTGGATAGGACCAATTGAGCCCTATCAGGATCATTCTGCATTATGGCTTCTCTCTTCTCCTTCAGGGTTTGCATTAAATCCTCAAAATAAAGAATCAAGAATTTAATCTTTTCCCCAAATGGTGTAAAACAAGAAAGAGGATCATAGCTAGAATCAAATTGGTGGATGAAGTCAAGGGTTCTCTTGTAGGCAATCCACTTCTCCTTCCTTAGCTCCTGCTCATCTAGACTGAATTCATTCATGATTAGATCTTCAAGTTGCTGGAATTGGTGAGGCCTGATCTTACAAAATGCCCTCTTCCTGAACATGTCATTGAAAAAATCTTCAGGGTCTGCACACCTGGATACTGCAGTTGATAACATGTACGGCTTGAAGAATTCTTCAAAACACTTCCATCCACCTTTGGTTATCACAAAGTGATGAGCCATTGTGATGGTTGGGAAAATTGTCCCTTTACTTCTGTTAGTTAATTCAGCCTCCTGCACTCCACCAATCCGCCTCAGTACTTCTGCAATTCCTATTTTTAATGGCACTTGATAGGGAAGTAAATAAGGGGTTCCTCTTAAACCATATACTCTCAAAATAGTAGAGACTGGATACAAATACATATCTCCCCAGTTATGAACAATCTTGATGTCCTCTGCAAACTCTTTGGGCCTAAGGAATTCCAAGAGAGCCTTGGGAATCCTAGGGTTTTCTGCACATAACAACACTCTAATCTTAGATGCAAAGCATCTATCAAACTTTAGATAACTCACATCCTTTCTATCCCAAGATAGAACAATACTCCACAATTGCACTGGCATCTCCTCTTTATCAATGACCTTAACCAGGTCCATCTCTTTTGCATTATAATCTGCCCCTTTGAAAGGAAACATATGCATCAACAAGGAATACCATCCAAATGGCTTGTCTACCTTACCATTTTTAATTCCTACTAGGCTTACATGGATAGCATCAGTGAGGAAAGGAGCAAAGTCAAATGTTATGGCCAGGGAAGGGTTCAAAATTTGGGCGATCATTAACATATAATGGACTGGTATGTTTTTCTTAGTATATTCTCCAAAAATTTGACACAATGTCTAGTACATACCTTTAGCTCTCAAGGTAAATAAATTCAGGGAAAACGGATCCATTGTGCTAGGGCCTACAACTGTTAATCCCCCTATTTTGACAAAAAATTCTCTCAATGGGCCACTCCTAAGATGATCTCTTTGGGCATTGTAAACTTGGGTTAATGCCTCAAAATCAATAGGCTCAAGATAGCTGGAAGCTTCACTAAGCTTGAAGACATTCCTAAATTCATCATCTTTGATTTCGACAAGGGCTGATCCCTTTATGTTTCTGATGCATTTGGCAGCAGGGTCATAACTTTGTGCGATTAAGGTCAACAAATCAATGCCCATGAACACACTAGGGACCACAAGTTTTCCCACATCTAAATCCTAGATACTATTCATAGGGGAAGAGGCATGTCTCTGACCAAAACCCACTTTAAACAAATTCAGACCGGATATCCCTATTTCAGGGTCCCTCAACCAATTTCCTTTATCATATAAACCATCCCCAATTTTCAAACGTGGGTTTTTTGGAACTAACTCCTTGGCCCTCGCCCTGACATTGGTCGACATGGTTAATTGGTCAAGAAAGTCATCACAAATATTTCGGTCCTGGTAATTTACCTTCCCTGTTAATTCTCTTCTGGGTCCCATTTTAAAAGTATGCGACTGAGCCAATTATGAATCAAAACAATGTTCTAACAACACAAGACCACAATTCAACAATCGTAGCGGTTTATATTACTAATCGTGCTCAAATCGGTTACCGCTAACCATTTTTGCCATTTCGCAAATGGTAACAAGCTCACATCTTTGGGTTGCAAAATAACGCCCGCCGTCAGATCTTTCTTGAGATGCTCGCCCCTTATCAAACTGTTAGAACCTGTAGACGTGGGCCCTTTGAATCAGCGCCATTCACTTTAGCATTTGATTCCTCTTGAAACTGACGTGTCAACTTCCTACTCGCTAAAAGACTTCAGCGGGATCAACTTCGGAAATACCACCTGTGCCTGACATATATCCTCTTTGTCTTCAATTTACATCATTCCGTTTGTTGGGCCTACCACTTGGTCACCAAGTTTGTTCTTTGATTTATGTGATCTAGAGGACACGTGTAACCTTTTGATTCGTGATGCCTACCTCCTAGACTGCTCACTTGGAATGCCATGTCATTTCGCCATTTCATGAAAACTAACTCTCGAGCATCTTTAGGTTGCGAATCAATGCAGGCCATTGATTATTCTCTGAACCACTCACTCTTTACTCATCAGAAAACCCACCGGCTTCTGGGACCTACCACAACCTTTTGCCATTTCACAATAGTTAAAACACGTGCACTTTGATCTCATGAAATAACGAGGGCCATCCGATCATATAGAACATGATCAGTGTTTAATCTGTAGACGAAACTTGGACGTTGGGCCCACCAAACTCTTTCGCTATTTCGCGAAGGGTAAAACTCGGTTATCTTTATCTCACGAAACAACGAGGGCCGTCTGATCTCAGAGACTTGCATTGTTGTTACTCTTTCTGCTAACCACTTCACCTGGGCCCACCATCTTTTCACCATTTCGCAACTTGTAAACCATGAGCATCTTTAGGTTGTGAATCAACGTGAGCTGTTGATCTCTTTGCAAACTGATCACCTTTTAGCCAAGGGAGAAGTCCTTATTGCCGGGTCCTGCCAAACCTTTTCGCTATTTCGCAATAGGTAACTTTCAGGCATGTTGAGCTCGTGAATCCATGCGGGTCATCCGATTGACTGAGAGTTGATCGACTTTTACAAGGCCCGATGAACATTTGAAAAGTCAGATTTAAAGGCAAATAAAATTTAAAACATTTAAAGGGACCGCCTAGGTAAATAGTAATGGGGGGAACACTTTGCACGACAAAAGGACCCATCACTTAAGTGAATAACGTAATGCAGGATTAGAAACCAAAGGTTTTTTCTCAAATATTGAAGCGACTTAAAACCTAAAACCCTGAACTCCTTAGGACTTAAAACAATTTTGAAGCAACTAGGGCATACCAGACTCAACAATTTCAAAAACCTAGCCAATTATGGACTGAGAACATCCATTTTTTAAAACATTCATAACAGCGACTCTGATTGGGGATGGTTGATCGCAAGATCAACACAAGAAACTTAGAAACTCTGGAGAAATAGACCAAAAACAAGCCGAATAGAAAACAACCAAAACAAACCCAAATATATACAAACAGAGGACCTACTGTGCATGGACATCAAGAAAAGTAATGCTTCAGGAATTGTCCATGCACTGAAAATTCTTGTACTTCATCATTCATATTATTTAGAAAGTATGAGTCTTTTCCATTCACATCATAGACCATAGAAGGACCAATCCATAATGACTCAAACTTCTTATGCTTTCCCTTGTCCTGTCCTTTTGCATTCCACTGAAGAACAACATGACCGATTTGAAACTTTCTCAATGATATCCTTTTGTCAAACAGATACTTAGACTGTAATTGGATCTTTAAATTTCTCTTATGGGCTAAAGTTCTGATTTCTTCCACTTCCACCATCTGAATCATTAGATCCTCCATAGGCTCAGACAACTCCATGTCTTTAGCTTGCAGGAAATTATATACTGGAATAAGATTGTTTACTAGTAGTCTAGCTTGTGTACCATAAACCAGTTCAAAAGGTGACATTCCAATGGCCTTCTTGATAGTAATTTTGTCAGCCTACAAAGCTAATTTCAACTTTTGATCCCATGACCTCTTGTTCTCTTCTAAGATTTTCTTAATAATGTTCAAGAGGCTTTTATTACTGGATTCAACTTGTCCATTCCCTTGAGAATGATAGGTTGAAGAGTAGGACATAATTATCCCATGACTAGTGCAAAATGTAACAAACTCTTTTGACCTAAAACTCATAGCATTATCCATTACTAATTTTGCAGGGACTCCAAATCTAGTTATAACATTGTCTATCAGGAAATTGATGACAACTTTACT